>NC_047661.1:65167700-65467700 GCF_011762505.2 Arvicanthis niloticus | reverse complement strand
GTTAAAAATGTTCTCAGATCTCAACCTGTGAGATGGCTCAGTGGACAAAGATAACCGATAGCCTGAGTTTCATCCCTGAGACCCACATGGTGGAAGGAGAGAAGATTCCAGCAAGTTGTCCTCTGGCATGCATACAAAATAAACAAGGTGTAATTGTTTTTAAAAAGAAGTATTTTCAGACCTTATCCCCAAACCAATGGGGATCAGAGATTTGAGAGGGCAGCCAGCAATCTGTGTTTGTACAACCCCTATAAGGCAATTCTGGTACACAAAGGAAAAGTTTGAGAAATGCCTGGTTCATATGCCCACATCTTGTCTGCCCTGCTTGAGAGTGACATTTAATGGGTCAGTTAAGACACTCCAAGAGTTCAAATGTGTCTGGCTTTTACATTTTAACTGTCAAGTGAGGCAATCAGGATTTTTATCACACCATCAACAATGAATCTCACTTGGTAACAGGTTCACACTACAACATCCACTAGCATCAGTGCATGCCCCCCCCCCCCGGCTGCTCATAAATTAATGTCAACTAGCTTATGTCCCCAAATTTTCAAATGGCTTTTCTTCCTCCTCATCCTCTTCATCCTTTTGTTTGCTCTCTCTCTTTTAAGATTCCCCACCTCTCTCTCACCCCTGGTATATTATAACTTTTTCTATGTGGTTCTCTTAATCACTAAGAGCAAAATAGAAAGACAAAGAAGTAATGGGTGACGGAGGGGGTTCAAATAGAATTTTTTAAAAAAAGAGCTTGATCAAAAAACTTGATCAAAATATGAGAAAAAAGTTCATTTGTTGCCCTTGGTAATATCTTTGAACCTTAAAAATAAATTAAAACAACAACAACAGCAAACCAAGGCTGGAAAGACCTTATATTTGGCATAGGTAAGGCCCTGGGTTCAGTCTCTAGCATGTTCCCTGCTTCCACAAACAAGTAAAACCCTGAGAAAACTTACAGATACATTTTATGAAGAGGTAAGAACTGAATCAATTAGCCTCCTCTCCTATGTGTAAGAAGAAATGATTACAAAAATTGTGTTTGTTTTCTAAGGATGCCCTGTGCCTGTTGGCTACAAAACAAAAGAAAACAAAAAGCATGATGTTTAAAAAAGAATGCTGGTGTCATACTCCTGTAAATCTAGCTCTTAGGGGGCTGAGGCAGACCAGGCTATGAAGCATGACCTTGAGAAAAAACCTACATTCTAGAGAATTCTACCTAAGTCAAGGTACACACTTCAACAATATCTCATAGGCATGTGTATGTGTATAGTAAACTGTAAAGACAAAACAGGAAACAGTCTCAAAAACAGTTTTTTTTTTTTAAATAGTAGGTGGGAAAGCACTTGCCTAGTATACACAATGGCCTGAGTTCAGTCCCTAGAAACACACACACACACACACACACACACACACAAATGCTCACACATGCACACACACATATTCTCAGGAAAAGTTTTAATGGTTAACTATCCAGAGAGAAGGGACAATGTCTGGGAGGGATAGAGCAGATGATTCTAAGGAACTGATATATTGTTTGTCTTACTCAGGCATAAGTTAGGCCTTCACTTTATAATTTATTGTATGTACATTACAAAAAATAGATACACTTACACAACCATACCTAATTTAGCAGGGTGAGAAAGTTCACTGGCTGTTTCAAGTCTACAATCCCCAGGGTTATGGGCTGTATCAGGTCATATAAGATTAAAGAGAAGAAAAGCCTTTAACTTGAGGGAAGAAGCAGGAAACACTGATCTGCTATAAGGAAGAAGCAGAGGGACTTAGAGACCTTAGGCCTCTGAGTGAGCTCACACTCTCTCTTTTGGAAAAGGACACCAGACAAGTACTGCAGCTAATGCCCAAGCTTGGTAAGGAATGCAAAAAGTGTTTGAAAAACATGTTAATACATTTGGGGGGAGGGAATCACCACCTATAAAGCATGTCGACTACTAAGTAATTTATCCCCAAGACAATAAAACCTAAAATTACAAGTCTGACCCTCTCACACACATCATAGAACTGCTGACCCCTCACCCCTTCATGAAAGGAAGCCATATTATGGGTAAGAAAGCTGAAAACACCTACTTCTGGATGCAGAAACTACACACCACCACGTCATGGCAAGCTATTATCACAGAACCTAGACTAGGCTTTGGCAGCCTTCACACATTATGGAACTAGTAAAAAGTTACAAAAGTAGCATTTGTGCTGGCCTTGGGGGAAAAACACACTGAAGAAATGTTGAACCTGTATCTGGGTCATATTTAGTTTAAATTCCAATACATCTTTCTTCTGAAAGGTACCAAGAATCCAAGAGTCCCCACTTTTAAAGTCTGTAAGCAACCAAGGCACAACTTTGCAAACTTTTTCATGGTACTGAATTATTTACTCAACAGTTACGTGTTGTTTCAGTTAGGTTTACACTGAACAAAAATACCGATTATTACCACTTGGTGTTCATGGTAACAGTCAAGTGTCTTACTCTAAAAACGGCCCAGTAGCGGGCCTAGAAAGTTAATTTTAAGGCTCCAGAATGTCTATGCGGAGTATCCAGTTCTTACCGACCTTTTTCTCTCTTTTTGCTTTTTCTTTTTCTCTTTTATCCCATTTTCTGCCCTCTAATTCCACAGACCCAGCTTCCTCCTGGTGGTCGCACAGGAGAGCCTCTTCATGTTCACTTGCTAAGAAGGCTCCAACCTGGTGAATGGATTTCCCTTGAATCTTCCCAATTCCTTCACCTCTTTGTGCATCCTCTAGGTTAATTCTTCCCTCCGTTTCAGATAACTGTGGTTAACCGGCGGGCCCAATAATTTCCTCTCCATTATGGTTACACTGAAAAGCCACCCCAGGAAAAAGGGAAGAAGTGTGAATGTACATTTAATTTTACACTTATGCGCCAAGCTACTTGATTCGTGCTTCGTTGGTGTGTCCCAAAACAAGAGCTTAAAGGTAACAACTAACTATAGGCCCCCAAATGACCTCCATGCAAATAAATTCCCTTCTCCAATAATACATTGGGCACTCCCTGTTTACAACGGGGAGGGTAGTTGCAACAAATTAACTCTCAAGCAGAAAAATCAGTGCGGTTGGGGGAGGGAAGGAAGAGACTGGAGGTCCGAAGTTCACTCGCTGCCGAAACAAGACCTGATTCAGCATGGGCACGTGGTCTGACCAGGTTGAGGTGGCCCAGGCGAAACCATAGGGAGGGGTCGTGGTCCACCGAGAGAGCCAGGCGAAGGGAGTTCTCCATGGCCTCTGACTCACCCAAAGATAAGTAATCACCCAGCCACAAGTTCCAAGCCAGCCGCCTTGGCTTTACTTTGCACAGAAATTTTGGAGTTTCTGCTCCAGGGCCACTAACAGGTAAAGAGACCATTCTGAATTCTCTCGGGCTCAGCCCGAAAAAGAGACTAAGGATGAAAAGGCCACTGTCCCGCCCTCTCGCCTCCACGAATTAAAGGTGTCAGTGCCCTCCAGGCAGCATCGAGAGCTGCCGCCGTGCTGGGCAGGGCATGAATGGGCGCGGAGGGCCGAGTCCTAGATGCCCCCAACCCCCGTGCGACCCTGGTCCCCGCGTCCCCCGCGTCTCACCTGCAGCCGAGTGGCCCGGGAGCGCGCGGCTCCGGGCGCGGCGCGGGCCCCCAAGCTCGCGGCGCTCTCGCAGCTCTTCCTCCTCGTCCTCCCGCCGCCGGCCCTCAGCCATGGGCGAGGCGCCGCCGCGCAGCCCGGGGACGGCGGGCGAGCTGCGGGCAGCGGGTGCCCCTCGCCAGCGCGCTTGGCGGGGAAGGAGGGCTCCACCTGCAGCGCGCGGAGCTGTGGCGCGGGCCTGGCCGAGCTCCCCGCCTTCTGGGCACGCACCGGCGGCCTGCAGCTCCTCGGCAGCTCGCTTCCCGTCCAGTCCCCTTCCCCGCCCCACAGAGGTCCAGCCTGGGATCGGGCGGGCTCCCGACCGGCCTCGCCTCCTCAGGGAGGGGTTTCGGCTGCTGAGGCCGCCCTTCAGCAGCACAAGCTGGAAACACCCCCACAACCCAAACAGACGTGCACAAAATAAATAAAGGGGTTGAGGAGTTGAGAGAGAGAGACAAGGAGGCTTGGCCTCTTCCTGCCCTTTCACAATATTCCAGAGTCAACAGGAAACCCATTCGCTTGACACTTAAACAAAAGGGGGAGGAACCGGTTCCTAGGCGAGTCTTGGAGAGATGCACAGGCTGGGAGAGGCTGAACTTGACTTGGGGCACACCATCTAGAGTTGAGTCTAGACTTTAAGAGATCTCTGTCTCCGTGTCTCTCCTCTATCTCCTATCTCTCTGTGTCTGTTCTCTCTCTCTCTCTCTCTCTCTCTCTCTCTCTCTCTCTCTCTCTCTCTCTCTCTCTTTCAGATGTAGCTTAATTTGACCTCAAACTCCTGTTCACTCTGCCTCTGCCTCCTGAGTGGCGAAATTACAGTAGTAGGTTACCATATCAGGCCCATCCCCCTCACATCACCCCTTCAAAAGTACCTCACTAGGGAATAGGTTTTTTGATGTTGTTGTTTTCCTTTTTTGGTAATGAAAGTACTCTATGATACATGTCATAAATGAGTTCAAAGGCACGGAGTGTGCAACAGCAAGGATGAGCCTCCGTGTACACTATGAACTTTGTGGGCGATAAAGCTGCATAGGATTGTAACAAATGTACCCCGACATGGAGGATGGTAGTGGTAAGAAGGGAAGCTATGCACAAGGGGATCAGGGAGAGCATTTGCACTTTCAGTTTTACTGAGAACACAATGCTGAGCTAAACAGTAAAGTCTAATTTCTTTTAAATACCAGATAGGACTTGGGGTTGGGGGACGGGGTAGAATAGTTCCTCAGCATGGGTGAGGCTTATCTCTGGCACTGTAAAAAATAAATACATAAACAAATGAATAAGGCCTCCCAGTATTCAGCTAATTGAGGGTTAGGAAACGGTCACCATCCCTAGAAGTCCAGGAAGAGAATGTGTTAAAGGAGACCCTTACCTGATTATTTGTAGAAGGGTGATTTGGCCAAGTGGTAGGCGAGCTGGCTCTGAAGTCAGAGGCTGTAATTTGAGGCACTTAACTGTGGGAACTAGCCCCTGCACACTGCTCCAAAGTTGGAAAGAGCAATGCAACAAAAGTCACTTTATGTACCTATAACACACATCTAAGGTTCTGTATGTGCACATGTGTAGTTTCACACAGAGGGGCAGATTCTGGAATGTCACAAAAAGACACTGAAACAGCAGGCAAGAATGTTCCCTTAGGAAAGGGCTGCGTGGGATGAACAGGCCTTTATCTGCAGCCTCTGGCTCTCTTTCTGAGAGCTTGTGAGAGCCCCCAATGTTCGCTGTGCTAGAAGAAGAAAGGAAGAGAGCGGGTCACTGGAGGCAGAAACACTGGCACTGTTGCTTTACCTCTCCGGTGGTGACTGTTGCTGCCTGAGAAAACTATTTCTGTTTTTAAGCAGATAAGAACAAAATTCAATTTTAAGGTCAGATCCACAAGTTAAAACACCATTACTGCATAAGCAGTTAAATAAGTGGACCCTTGGATAATTCAAAATTAAAACAAGGAGATAGAATTCTGAACTTGCAGGGTTGTCCTAAGTGCTTGGGCTCACTTTATGTGGAAGTGTGTCTATCACTGGCCTTCAAGAATGAGGAATAATTTGGAGGCCCCTCTCTGACAACAGTAGGCCTACTGGTGTCAACCTGCTATTACCCAGCCCCTTAGTGTGGGAATCCTTGAAAATTGTCCTGGATCTCCCATACAATCAGAGTTGGGAGATCATATCCTCTTGGGGTTGGTTGCATGCTTACACTCACATTAGGCTAACATGATTTCTAACTACTTTGTGCCAAGAACCACCCCACATGATCCCTTGAGGAGACCAAAGAACCAGGCTCAGACAGTTACTGTCAGGGACCATTGTGGTGCTTATCATATGTACTTTTGCCATTTTAAATGAACACGATACATTCTTTGTCCTCCAATAAGAGACAGATGGTTGTGGAAGGCTGTCCTCGAAGCTTGCAGCCATTGATGCATCTTGACCAGAGCAGTGGGATCACCCACAAGCAACCCTCAGATTGGGCCTTGTATTAGTCAGGGTTCTCTAAAGTCATAGAACTTAGGGAATGTCTCCCTATTGAGGAGGGAACTTATTGTGATGACTCAGTCTGTAGTCCAACTAACCCAACAATGGACAGCTATGAATGGGAAGTCCAAGAGTCTAGTAGTTGCTCAGTCCATGAGGCTGGTTGTTTGAGCTGGTCTTCTGTAGAAGTAGGTTCCAACAGATTTGCTGGCAAGGAGTCGAAGAAGAGTGAGTCTTCCTTCTTCCAATGTCCTTATGTAGGTTTCCAGCAGAAGGTGTGGATTAAAGTTGTGTACCACCATGCCTGGATCTGGGACTTGCTTTGTCCCAGGCTGACCTTGAACTCAGAGATCTCTTTGCCTCAGTCACCTGGCATTAAAGGCGTGTACTACCTTACCTGGGCCTAAATTTTTCATGGTCTCTATGCCTCAAGATCTCCATGCCAAGATCCAGGCCAGAAACTTGTGTCTTCTAGCTTCAAGATCTGGATCACAAATGAGCCCTCCAATTCTGGATTATAGTTCATTCCAGACCATAGTCAAGTTGACAACCAGGAATAGCCATTGCAGGCCTATTGGCGTTCTGTCATAGAAAGGGGTAGGTGAGTCATTAGACTCTCATCTGAGCTTCCAGCCACTCATGCCTATGCCCCAGTGGTATGTAATCCTGCCATAGCTGCACATAGTCTTAGAAAGTTTTGTCATTTATAGGAGGTAGAAATTGATCAAAAGGGGGCGAAGGACTCCAGCAACACAGCTGCCAGAAGTTGTCACACATGCTAGAGTGAGACTTTCTGGTGATTCAGTTCGTTGGAGACAATTGTAAGTCACCCCTGGCCTGTGCTCCTGTGCATAAGCTCAATAAACTGACTCTCAGCTACACCAGGGTAGAATTATGCCAATGGTCTGTCATTGGTGCCTTGTCTAGGTTTACTAGATGTTTGTTTGAGTCGCCCCAGGAGAAGTTAATGCAACAAAGACCTATCCAGTTGACCACAAAGCAAGGCAAAGGTTAGGAAATCCCACCATAAAGATACAGCCTCAGACAAGGGTAGTGAGCTAATCCTATGGAGAAGTTGTTTTTATGCCTGACTATTCATGTACAAAAGAATAAATTCTTCCTACCTCATAGCACCTACAAAAATTAACTCAACATGTATTATAAAAGTCTATTTGAGAGTTCCAGTGCCAGACATGATTTTCCTCTTGTTGAAGAGGCCTGTCATAGGGTTTTATTGGTGCAGAGACACCATGACCACGGCAATTCTCATAAAGGAAAACATTGAATTGGGGCTGGTTTACAATTTCAGAAGTTTAGTCCATCATCTCCGTGGAGGGAAGCATGGCAGGCAGACAGACATGGTGCTGCAGAGGGAGATGAGAGTTTTACATCCAGATTGGCAGGCAGCAGGAAGAGAAAGTGAACCACTGACCCTGATGTGGCTTCTGAGACCTCAACACCCAACCCCAGCAACACACCTCCTCTACCAAAACCGTAGCAATCCACGAGGCCAAACCTCCTAAGTGCTACTCCCAATGGGCATATGGGGGCTATTTTTATCCAAACCACTACAGAGCTGTTGATGACAGAGAAGGTGTCACTATTGGAACCTTACGGTTATTGGGCCATGGTGGTCATTGTTGTGGTTCATGGATGTCATAGCCCAGGAGGACTACTGCCTGCTCTTCCCCTTTGGAAGCTTATATGATATCTTCTGGTACCATGAGAACTAGTCCTTGTGTCCTCGGGGGAGGAGGCTTTCAGGTCAGATCCAGCCTTGGCTAGTGGGTTTATGGGATTGTGTAGGAGAACCTACAATCTCCATTTTCTTAGGAGAAACCAGCATAATCCCTAAGTATATTCTAAATACTTTTCATTACGCCCACAGATAAGGGTAGTCCTCACCCCTCATCAAGGAAACTTCTCTTTATAACAGATGCTTATCATTACAGAAAACCACAAGCAGAGTTTCAGAACCCAATCCCAACCGATCCATCAACAAGACAATTCCGGCACCTAAGGCTCAGGGAGCACTGCAGAAGAGGAGGTGGAAAGACTGTAAGAGCTCAAAGATTCGAGGAGTTTGCTGTGAGACTGAGTCTCCTAAGGATGTCTAGAGCCACATCCATAGTCTCACGGACGTGACTGCCTGACCTGAACAAGGACGGCACCACTAGACATGCTAACACGGACAGGGGACGATGCTCACAAGGCCTCAAGCCAAGACAAAGAACCACAGACAACTAAGGAATGCTGAGAATGGGAGAAGACGCCAATTGGTTAACCAATGCCAAATGGTCGGCCCTGAAAACACACAAATAGAAGTGCCATTATACAGACTGAGCATGTTCAATTTGCATTTAGGAACACACACGCATACACACATACAGACAAACACACATGTAAAAAGAAAAAGAGACTATAAATTTGAAAGAAAGAAAGCAGGTATATATGTGGGAGACTTTGGAGGGAGGAAATTATATTATATTCTCAAAAATAAAACTAAACTATTTTTAAACTATTCATAAGAACTAGAACATCAAAGAAAACACAGCATTTTTGAACATAAATGGTATATACCTTTAATCCCAACACTGGGAGGCAGAGTCAGGGAGACCTTTATAAGGTACAGGCTAACCTATTTCTAAATAGCACATTCTGGGCCAGCTAGGGCTACATAGTGAGATTTTTGTTCCCCGCCCCCCCAAAAAAAAGGAAGGAAGAAAGAAAGAAAGAAAGGAAGGAAGGAAGGAAGAAAGAAAGGAAGAAAGGAAGAAAGAAAGAAAGAAAGAAAGAAAGAAAGAAAGAAAGAAAGAAAATGCAGTATGAAATCTCTGTGGCCTTAAAGGCTGAAGAAATTGCTCAATATAAGGAAAAATATTCTCCCAGGACCCTCAAGTCCAAGTTCTCAGCACAAAGATGTATTTTCCCCAGAGGGACAGAGGTCAGGGATAAGGGACAAATACAGGAAATAAAGGAAGAGGGTTAATGGGAAGAGAACAAGGGAGAGGGGGAAGGGATATTTGTCCCTGGGGAAAAAAGGACTGCCTCTGGATAGAGAGAAACAGACACATAGACAAATGGTGATTTATAAAGATACAAAGGGAAACCCCATGTTAGGATGGGGTGTTCAGTTTTTGATTGGACATGTTACTTAGGTGACCAACCCAATGGGGGCTTTTGATTGCTGGACCTTAATACTTTGATAGCTGGACTTGATAACCTCTGGAGGAGGAAGTGGCCAAAACAGGAATAGACCTCCCTGGCTAGCTTTCGGAATGTAATCTAATGTTTTTGGTTTTTTTCGAGACAGGGTTTCTCTGTGTAGCCCTGGCTGACTGGATCTCACTCTGTAGACCAGGCTGGCCTTGAACTCAGAAACCACCTGCCTCTGTCTCCCAAGTGCTGGGATTAAAGGCGTGTGCCACCACTGCCCCACATTGTTTTTGTTTTTTAACAATGGAATTGGGAAGGACACGCCCTGACTGACCATGTTTGCCACACTAGCCAGAGTCCCTTCATTCAGTGGGTAAGAATGTTTGCTGCTCTTGCAAAGGACCTGGATTCAAATCTCAGCACCTACATGGAGTCTGTCTATAATTCCAGCTCCAGGAGATCTGATCCCCTCTTCCTCTGGCACCAAGCATGCATGTGTTACACAAACATACATTCAGGCAAAACACCTATGTACATAAAATAAAAATAAATTTTTTAAAAACAAAGTCACTTTTCTTTTTTCCTCCAGGGTGTTTAGAAGTGTTGAGAAGCACTCTGAGTCTCTCGGCATTTGATACATTGTTGCAGGCTTTTCTGCACAGGACATCTAACACAACCAGAATCTCTGGTTGTAGGATTGTTTACCTTTATAGCAAGAAGGTTGGGAAATGAGCAAAACTCCACATGTGGTAAGTGCCCAGGCACACTTCAAGGGGCTCACGTTGTGAAACGTAAGAAAGTTTCTAAAAGGGGAAAATAAATCTGGCCAGGTCTTTAGGGGTTCTACATGTGCTAAGTGTGTTGGTGACAGGGTCGAACATGCCCTCCTCACCGAAGAGCACAAGACTGTGACAGAGTTGAAGGCATAAGCTGGGGGTCAGAAGGCTTCATAAAAATTATGAAGATAGTGTTTTTTTTTTTAAGTAGCAAAAATCAAGACTTATTTGTATAGGGTGGAGTCAAAAGATAGACTAAACTAATTCCAAGTCGGAATATGAAACAGGAGGAGGGAATAGTCATCAAAGTGCTGCCAACAGGAGCAGGAGGAGGCCCAGTGTATCCCACCACCTGGTAAAAAGGCTGGGCATGGAGGTGCCAGCCTACAATCCCAAATGAAGAGAGGCGCATCCTTGTGGCTCTATAGCCGGCTACGTTCAGTCAGACTCTGACAGCTCAAAGTAAAGAAGAGCAGTTGAATCTCCAGCCTCCACAGAGTTACACGTTCACGCCCGTGCGCACACACACACATACACACGCGCGCGCGCGCACACACACACACACACACACACACACGCGCGTGTGCACACACACATTTGGAATAGAACAATCTATAAAATAGCTTAACCTAGAATTTTTTAAAAATCCAATTTAGGGGTTGGGGATTTAGCTCAGTGGTAGAGCACTTGCCTAGCAAGTGCAAGACTCTGGGTTCGGTCCTCAGCTCTGAAAAAAAAAAATCCATTTTAAAAATTGACATTTTCAGGGCTGGAGAGATGGCTCAGTGGTTAGGAGCACTTGCTGCCCTTGCAAAGGACTGGAGCTCAGTTCCCAGCACCCAGATCAGGTGATTCACAACCACTTGTAACTCCACTTCCAGGGGATCTGACACCTCTTTTGACCTACAAGGGTACACATTCAGATGCACACACCAACACACACAAATACATAATAAAAGTTATAAATTAGTTTAATTTTTAAAATTAGATGTTCAAGAGCCAACACACAAAGCCTGATAACCTGAGTTTTATGCCAAGGACCTACATGGGAAAATGAGAAGATCATGATGGCTTGTATATGCTCCGCCCAGGGAGTGGAACTATTAGAAGGTGTGGCCCTGTTGGAGTAGGTGTGTCACTGTGGGTGTGGGCTTTAAGACCCTCATCCTAGCTGCCTGGAAGCCAGTATTCTGCTAGCAGCCTTCAGATGAAGATGTAGAACTCAGCTCCTCCTGTACCATGCCTGCTTGGATGCTGCCATGTTCTTACCTTGGTGATAATGGACTGAACCTCTGAACCTATAAGCCAACCCCCCAATTAGATGTTGTTCTTATAAGAATTGACATGGTCATGATGTCTGTTTACAGCAGTAAAACCCTAACTAAGACAAAGATCAATTCTCAATGCTCTGATTTTATTTTATGTCCCATGGTGCCAAATCCTGCATGGCCGCTGCAGAAGGGACAGCATGACACAGTTCCCACCCCTGGAGCAGAGGCAGCAGGGCATGGGCCTCCATGAGTGCTGACAGTTACTAGACTAAGGGCTGTTCGTATAGTAATATACATAATTTACTTTATGTTCTTCCTTCAGGAGATGTTCTCCCTGCCAAGGTTAATGATTCCAAGATAACTAGAAACAGCATGAGTCCAGGAGATGAGGGTGTGTCTAAACATCCTCAGCAAAATGGTAATTGCTGAGTCCCTCAGGACCACCCTTAAGACTGTGGGAAAGAATTCTGAAAACATGAGTTCAAACATATATAAACAGGATTTCTCGATTATGCAAAAAATATAAGGATGCAATATGAATTATATGAGGGACCTCGATGACCTGAAAGAACAGAGGCAGCTGCACTATGAACCAGCTTGTCAGAAAGACACTAAGGAAGGAGATACAGAGATTGAGGGAGTGGTGATCTCAGGACAGGATCCCACCCAGCTAAACTTATTGTTTCTGTTTACAAAGGCAGGCAGATTTCTGAGTTCAAGGTCAGCCTGGAACAGAGCAAGTTTAGGCCCAGGTGTGGCAGGTATGGTAATCTCACAGCAAGATCCCACCCAGCTAATTTATTGTCTGTGTTTACAAAGGCAGGCAGATCTTTGAATTAATTTGCTATATTAAAAAAAAAAAAGTACTTGCTGTCCTTAAGAATTGAGGGGCTAAAGTCATAAAGTTCTGGTTCATGGGATAATCAGAAGAGAACTTGGAGGAAATGACTGAATTGGTATGTAAATAAAAGTCTGCAAGAGAGAGCTACCCAGAGAGAACTCCTTAGAGAGTAAACACAATTCTTATAGAATTTTTCTAGCTGGGCAGTGGTGGCACATGCCTTTAATCCCATCACTTGGGAGGCCGAGGCAGGCAGATTTCTGAGTTCAAGGCCAGCCTGGTCTACAGAGTGAGTTCCAGGACAGCCAGAGCTATATAAAGAAACCCTATCTCGAAAAACCAAAAAAAGGAAAAAAAGAAGAAAAAAAAATTTTTTTCTAACAGGATCTGTGTGTCCTTGGTTGGAAATCCCAAGAATTACTTAGAGAACTTACATCTTTTCTTTTTGGAATTTGTCTGGTGGGTTTTCTGAGTTATCCAGAGAGGTTTTAGATTTTTTTTTTTTTTCTAGCATGAGAGAGCTGTCTGTAGCAGAGAGCCATCTTGAGCAGAGAGCTGTCCAGGGAGCTGTCTTGAGCAGAACACAGAGCTGTCAGCTTGAACCCGCGATTGACTTCAAGTTGTTCTTTTGCTGCTCCCAAACACCCCTTCCTCAGGACCCACTCTCCAAGCCGAGGCTGGTCCTTAGTACCATGTTATTCATATATCTACACACATGTATGCAATAAATAAGCAAGCGAGAAATTAAAAATAAAAGACCATTGCCGGGCGGTGGTGGCCCACGCCTTTAATCCCAGCACTTGGGAGGCAGAGGCAGGTGGATTTCTGAGTTCAAGGCCAACCTGATCTACAGAGTGAGTTCCAGGACAGCCAGGGCTACAGAGAAACCCTGTCTCAAAAAACCAAAAAGACCATTAATGCCTGTGACCATTAGTTTTTTTTTTTTTAAATACCATTCTTCAAATTCTCAAAGGAAGGCAAATACATAAAAGAATACAGGCATGATAGCTCATACCTGTATTCCCAGCACTCAGAGGGCGGAGGCAGGAAGATTGTGAGCTCAGCCTGTGTTATATGGAAAGAGCTAGTCAAGAAAGGTAAGAGTGGGGGGGTGGGGAAGAGAGAGGGAGGGAGGGAGGGAGGGAGGGAGGGAAAAGGAGAAGAGAGAGGGAGGGACAGAGAGGGGAAAGATGCTTATTTTAATTCATTCCTAGGAAAATATAAAGAATTATATGACAGCTACTCTAACTGCTAATTTTGTTTTAAATCATAATAGAAATGGATGATGGGGATGCTCCACAGTCGCCTGGGGCACGTACAACGGTATATCCAGTTTGGAGGATAGTTTGACAACTCCTCAAAAAAATTCATCTTAGAGTTATCACTTAACAAAGCAATTGCCATTCCCCATGAATACCTGAGAGATACAGTCAATTCTAAGTGTAGCCTCTTACAACCTTGTACATCAATGTTCTCAGTGGCTTTTTTCTTAATAACTTAAAAGTAGATAAAATTAAACACTCATCAGTTGTTGAGCAGATAAATAAAATGCAGCATGTGGAGTATTATTCAGCCACAAATATTGAAGAATGTGTATATGTTACTTCACGTACCTTGAAGACATTATGCTAACTTAAAATAGGCCAAAAACAGGATTCCTATGATATGTGATTCTGCTTATATAAAATGTCTGGAGTAGCTAGTCTAGAGAGACAAAACGCAGCTTAGCGGTCCCCAGTGGCAGGCAGGAGTGGAGATGTGTTAGGTACGTTTCTTGTTGGTTGTGACAAAGTACAAAAAGCAATGTAAAGGAAGAAGAGCTTATTCTGGCTCAAGAGTTTACGGTCCAGTCCCCAGAGGTGGAAGCGGGCAGCTGGGACTCACATCTCCACAGATCGGGCAGCAGAGATGCTCACACTCGCCCGCTCTCCCCTTTCCTCCCTTTTGTTTACACTTGGCTCCAGAGTGTGCCATCCACATCCTGGGTGGGTCTTCCTTCCTCACTTAAGCTTCTCAGGAATCCGAATGTGCCTCTAAATCTAACGTGTTATGGACTTGAATGTGAATGTCACTATAGCTCATGTGTTTAAATGAACGGGTGCCAGCTGATGGCACTGTTTTGGGGATGTTGGAGCCTTTGAGACGTGGAGCCTGGTAATGCAGGTCACTAGAGGAAACTCCCAAGAGTCACAATGACCCAACTTCTGGTAAGCTGTCTGCTTTCTGACCCACTAAAACATTTTATTTCTAAAAATCAGGAGATTAGTTTTATAGTATGTTAGAGATACTGAAAGACAACTTTCTTGGTATATAAACTATATATTTCAATAAAGCTATTTAAAGATAAACACCTCACTACAAAAGCACAAAAAACAGAAACAAAAAAAAAAAATCAGGTAGGAGGTATAAGCAATAGCAATTCAATGAAAGAAAACCAAAGGTGTGGTCAACTACCTACCCATAGTGGCTATTCTTGCTTGTCAACTCAACTACATCTAGAACTAACTAAAACCCAAGAGGCTGGGTACACCTGTGAGGGATGTTTTTCTTTATTAGATCATTTGAAGTGGGAAGACCCACTTTTAATCTGGATCTTTTTGAAGCCTGGGCATCCTGGGAGAGCTGGCCTTGGGAGCATGAGAACAGGATAGCTGACCCCACCCCTAGCCAGCTGCAGTACTCAGGAAAGTGAGCTGCACACTGAGTTTTGAGCCAGCCCAGAGGATATAAATATGGGAGACCAGGCCCTACCATTTGTCTCCCCTGTGGTAGCATGGATGAGGGAAGATACTCTCCTCCCCACTTGCTCCTCACCACAGGCAGGAGACATGGCTCTGGGGTCAAGAGAGCAGGAGAGCTGGCCCTGGATATAGGGGGTGGCAGGTGAGCCAGCCCTGAGGGCGTGAGTGTGGGAGAGCTGGTCCTGCCTCTTGTCTGCTTTGTGGTACCATAGGTAAGAGAGAGATCCTTTCTCTGCTCTTTTGCCCTTACCACCAGTGGCAGGTGAGACAGTTGGCCCCAGGGTCATGAGAGTGAGAGAACTGACCATGTTACTCATTAGCTGCAGTATTTGGGAGAGCAGGCCCTGTACCTCACCTAGGCAACAGGGTAGAGCTGGCCCTGGTAGTGTGGGTTGTTGGTGAGCTGGCCTCAAGGGCATGAGAGCCCGGTGAGCTGACCAGCTCAGATACCTCTCAAGCCCAGCCATATCTACTCCATGGATGAAATACTGGAGTGCAGGAAGAGGCTGGTCCTACAGGTCCAGTACTACAAGATCTCCATGACACAGGACAACAACAGGAGATCTGAGAGGATTCCCAGTGAGGTTTCAGTATTGACAGAGTAGCAGAAGCTACTCTGATTGAACCAGACCAATGACTCATTATAATGAATGTTTGCAAGCAAAGAAATATGGACAAATGGGAATACTGTGGGACACACTGTGATACACTACAGCCTCCACCATGAGATTTCTTTCCTCTGTTGGGAGGGTAGGTTGCAAAGGTGGAGGGTGGGTATGAAAGAAGGGAGACATAAATGGGAATGGGGTGTATGATGTGAAATTCACAAAGAACTAATAAAAAGCTAAAAGATAGATAATATAGCATATTGTATATTAATATGTATTATTATGTATATTATATATTAACTTATGTAACAAATATAATATAAATCTATATTTGTTATGTAAGTTTTGTTCCTTCAGAGACCCCTGACTGGTACAGACTTTGGTATCAGAAGTGGTTCTGGAGCAACAGAAGTCTAAGGATAAATTTTTTCAAGGATCTGAAAAGTCTTTTCAATTTGCCAATGCCCACCAGTACTGAAGCCTCTTCAGTTACTGATGCCTCTCCTGGAAGCTCAAGAGGGCACTAAAAACCCATGGTGTAAACTATTTTATAAACTGAAGGAGAAAAATGCATTTGATTATTCTGATTCACCAGTTGTGAGAGGCAACAGATTTGGTGACTCTGTTTATAAAACTTTTAACAATTTGTGGAAAAATAAGGAAAATGATGACGGTGGCTGATTACTCCAGCTTCTCTCGATAAATTGACCAAGGAAAAGACTGAGCTCCCTGATAGGATAAACCAACTTCTAGCATCGCAGAACACAGACAAGGACAACAATGAACTCAGTGACAAAACTGACCAGCTCCAGATGCACATAAACAGGCTGAAAACTTCTAAGTGTGCCCTCAAAGAGACTATGATTCATTCTATAATCTGCTCTTCTAGAGAACCCTGACTAATACACTACCTAAGTGCACAAGAGCCTACACACAAAGGAGAGTTGTAAGAAGCACGGGATGAGATCAGACAGGAACATGATTCACCTCTAAAGCTGTAAGGTATTAAAAAAATATTTCTGTTAAAAAGTACACGTGTTTCAGAGGAAAATGTTCTTTTTAAAGATTCATTTATTTGTTTTTACTATGGTGTGTGTGTGTGTGTGTGTGTGTGTGTGTGTGTGTATACAACCTTTAGGAGTCAGTACTTTCCTTCCAACATGGATCCCTGGGATTGAACTCAGGCCATCAGGCTCAGCTGCTGAATTGTCTCACCAGTTCCAGAAAAATAATCTCCCTTCTTAGTTTAAATGGAGCTCTAACCCACAGCAAAATGATATGCCAATTAAACACTACTACTACTACACACAGACACACACACACACACACACATGCACACGCACATGCACACACACTATTGTCTTAGGGTCTCTATTGCTGTGATAAAACCATGACCCCAAACAACTTGGGGAGGAAAAGGTTATTTCGTCTTACAACTCTCAGTTCATAAGCTCTACCACTAAGGAAAGAAAGGGCAAGAACTCAAGGCAGGAACCTGGAGGCAGGAACTGAAGCCTGGTGGAGTGCTGCTTACTGGCTTGGCCAGCCTGCTTTCTCATAGTACTTAGGATCATCTGCCCAAAGGTAGCTCTACCCACAGTGGTCTGGATCCTCCCACATCAACCACTAATCAAGAAAATGCCTACAAGCCAACTACTGTAGGCATGATCTTAACTGAGGTTCCCTTTTCCAAAACGACTCCAGCTTGTGTTGAGTTGCCATAAAACTAGCCAGAACAATTATATAAATATTCATGTGTTACAGTGTTGGGCAAACAGAAGCAGAATAGATATTTGTTTAACGATTGAAAGAACATAACTTTTTTTTTTCTGCTAAAAGTATGAACCTCAAGTCCCTTTACTGGGAACGAAAGTTTACTGCTGAGGACTTTGAAGAAGAGAACGTAAGAATGGGCAGACTATAACCTTGAATTTAAAAGTAAGCTATCTTCAAAACTTGGCTCTTAATATGGCAGGACTTTAAGAGTGATTAATGCGGATGAATGCACACTAGTTGATTTTTTGTTGTTGTTGTTGCTGTGATGACGATGATATCTGATAGAACAATTTAAGGGGGGTGTTTTAGGTACTTGTTTGTTGCTATGACAAAGCACCATGACCAAGGCAACTTATAAAAGAGAATGTTTATCTTGGGGCTCATGGTTCGGTAGGGTTAGAGTCCATGATCACTGTGGTTTGAATAAAAATGGCTCCCATAGGCTCAAGTATTTGCATGCTTAGTCAACAGTTACTATTAGAAAGGATTTGGGGGTGTGACCTTGTTGGAGTAGGTGTGGCTTTGTTGGAGGAAGTGTGTCACTGGGGGTGGGCTTTGAGGTTTCAAGAAGCCCATTCCAAGCCCAGTGTCTCTCTCTTCCTGCTGCCTGTGAGTCCAGTTGTGGAACTCTCAGGCAGTACTCCAGCAGCATGTCTGCCTGTGCGCCACCATGTACCCATCGTGTACTGGACTAAACCTCTGAAACTGTAAGCAAGCTCCAATGAAATGCTTTCTTTTATAAGAGTTGCTGTGGTCATGATGTCTGTTCACAAGAATAGAACACTGACTAGGACAATCATAATAGGAAGCAGGAAAGCAGGCGGGCATAGTGCTGGAACAGTAGCTGAGAGAGACTGGGAATGGTGTTGTAGGACTGTCTCAACCCACCAGCCATCCAAGTAATGACACAGAGACTTTTTATTCATGAGTGCTTAGGCCTTAGCTTAGGCTTGTTTTCAACTAACTCTTAAACTTAAATTAATCCATTTATTCTAATCTGCCATATGTCCTGTTACCTATCCTCGTTCCTGGCACCTGTCTCTTCCACCTCCCATCTGGCTCACAAATTCCCCCACGCCTCATTCTTTCCCAGAGTTCCTATCTCTGCCTGAAAGTCCTGCCTCTCCTCTCCTGCCCAGCTATTGGCTGTTCAGCTCTTTAGTAAACCAATCAGAAGGTTCCCTTGGCAGGCGAGGAAGGAAAGAGACACACCTTCACACAGTCTACACAAAGATTATCTCAACAAAATGGCATGGACTTTTTGTTTTGTTTCTTTGTGTAGCCCTGGCTGTAGTGGAACTAGCTCTATAGATCAGGCTGGCCTTGAACTCACAGAGATCCACTTGCCTTTTCCTCCCAAGTGCTGGTATTAAAGGTGTGTACCACTACCAGGCCAGCATAGACTTTTAAAACCTCAAAGCCCACCCCAGTAACACATCTCTAACAATGCCATATATCCTAAACTTTTCCAACAGGTTCCACCAACTGGTGACCAGGCATTCAAATATATGAGCCTATGGGGGCTATTCTCATGTAAATCTCCATAGGGAGAAACAGTTTAATTTAGCTTCTGGTTTCAAATCTCTATCTATCATAGCAGGACCACATGGCAGTCACTGGGCACATGGTGGATGTCTTAGTCAGGATTTCTATTGCTGTGAAGAGACATCATGGCCACAGCAACTTTTATAAAGAAAGGCATCTAATTGGATCTAGCTAACAATCCATTATTGTCATGGTGGGAAACATGTTAGCATGAAGGCTGACAAGGTACTAGAGAAGGAACTGAAAGTTCTACATCTTGATCTGCAGGCAGCAGAACAAGACTGCCCCACTAGGTCTAGCCTGAGCATATGAGATCCCAAAACCCACCTCCACAATGACCCACTTCCTCCAACAAGGCCACACCCACCCCAACAAGGCCACATTTCCTAAAAATGTCCTGATTGGCCAACCATTCAAACACATGACCCTATGGGGCCCATTCCTAATCAAACCACCACAGTGAAGGTTCTTCATATCACGGTGAGATCAGGAGCTGGGTATTACTTCCAAAGGTCCATGCTTACTTACATATAAGCCAGGACAGGTCCACCTCCTACATGCTTCTCATGCTTAGTGAGCACAGTGCTTTCTTAGCAGGCAGGAAGTCCTGGGTTTGATCCCTAGGAATACAGAAACTGGGCACAGTGGTGTACACTCAGAAGGATCAGAAGTTCAAGGTCATCCTACATGCTACATATCAAAGTCAAGGCCAACATGGGACATATGAGACCCTATCTCCAAAAAAATAAATAAATAATAATTTAAAAAACAAAACCAGACAGACAGACAGATAGATAGACAGACAGACACACACCAAGGAGTTGGGAGAAAAGAATAGCAATATAGTCAACTGAGAAGATTCTAATTTCCATTAACTGCATTTCACTTCAGGGAATGTACCACAGTATGATAGTGTACAATATTCCTCACTTCCTAACCTTCCTCCATATTAACTCTCAAATGTTCTTTTTCATACCTTCTGTTCATTTCCGTGGGTCAAGAATAAACCCCTACCACAATTTTTGAGCCAAATTTGAAACAAATTTAATTAAATACTGGTCAGGATGATGGATTCTGGCCAGGTCCATAACCGAGTTCCAAAAAAAATGGCACTGAGTCACATTTTGCAGAGGCTTATAAAGGCAAACTCATAAGGCCACTCACTGTATGTCCTATCAGGTCTAATCAGGGGCAGGCATATATGCTGACATACTTCCTGCCTGAGTACCTCCGCCTCTATCCAATCAGAGGCACGTGTACTTCCTGACATATATCCTGCCCACGCACCGCCTGCCTACGTGTGATTGAGAACACCGGAGCAGGTAGCTCAAACAAGCACAAGTGAAGCACAAGGCTTGTTATCCCACATAAACAGCCTCCAGCATTTCAGGAAGTACCTGTCCTTGACCAGGGGACAACAGGTTAGAGGCCTTTTCTGTTTTATGGATCTCTCAGGCAGTCATTAAAACTTAAACACAGCCTCGGCTCTGACCATCAAGACATGGCTTCCACAAAGCTGAGGTGGCCTTGAGCTTTTCTTCAGCTGCAGAGGCGATGATGTAAGAATTCAAAGCAGACCTTAGGAGGCCTCTCTTGTTTCAACTTGTTCTGGAAGCCTTTTACCACAGATGAACCAGCCAAGATGAGTCTGTTGGTAAATGAGACACTACCTATCCCTGTTGAGGCATGGAGACCAGCCCACCGCCAGTTGTCTCTCAACTACGTCAGACAACCTGGGACAACACCAGCAGCCAAAACTGACCCACAACTGACCACTGCCTCCTGAGTGACAGCTCAGATTACAGCTGCAGCAGCTGGCGGGCTGACTCACAGCCAGCAAGGTTTGCTGTGTCTTTTTGTCACTGAGGTTTTGTGGTTGTTTGTTATGCAGAATTGGCTGGGTTTATGGTCTCCCAATCTAGCTGGTCAATTAAACATGAGAGCAACAAGGTTGTTAGAGAGCGGTGGCTGCAAGGAGACCAGATGAGAACTCTCATTACTGTGTGTACCTGACAGGACCTCTGCTACTCCAATTGGAAGCCCTAGAGCAAAGAACTGTGCTCCACTCTTGATAGGTTACTTCTCCGCTGGTGAAATGAAGCAATTCAGTCAAGCTAGATTAGAATATATTAAAGGCAGATTTATTGGGAACTTGCTTTCGGGCGAGTTCACTGGCACCAAGGACCAAGACCAGGGAAGTCACCATGGGGACAGTCGGGGGAGGGGAAAAAGAGAGAGAGAAAGGGTATGGACTCAGAGAGAGGAGAGAGCTGGGAGACCAAAATGTCTGGATTATATAGGGGAGAGACTCTGGGGGAAGGGCAGCCCAGCCACTAGGCTGGAAAGTTCAGGGTTGGGGGCAGGGTATGCCAGGTAGAGACTGAGGGATGCTGGGAGAATCTGGAGGCAAGGTCTGCTTTGATGTGTAAAAGATGCACCTCAGTCCGTTGTCCTTGGGTCCAAAACCAAACTCACTCCAAGCACACATGGCCAGGTTCTTGATTCACTGCTTGGCTCAGTGGGCTAAAGCTGCCTGAGAGCTGAGGCACTCACAAGCTGCAGGCTGCAGGCTTCCAGCACTTTTTGAGCCTGTGAAATGGCTTTTTCTTTTCAAGCCAATGTTCTTGTTTTTGTTTTGTTGAGATATGGTCTCAACATAGCTCAGGCTGGCCTTTAGCTTGCTATACAGCCCACGTTAGAAACAAATGTGACTGGGTATAGTGAGTGGCACACACCTTAATCCCAGCACTAGGGAGGCAGAGGCAGACAGATCTCTGAGTTCTAGGCTAATCCCATCTACAGAGCACTTTCCAGGACAGACAGAGATACCTAGAGAAACCCTGTCTGGGAAAAAAAAAAAACTGAAACGCAAACAGATAAGACAAACAAACTCCTGATCCATCTGTCTCAGATGACTGTGAGCGGGGAGTTTAGGCAGTTTACATGCCCGGCTTCATTTTGTTAGCCTTCTGATGTTAAGGATTGAATCCAGGGCCTCTTGCATGCTAAGCTCCATCCCCTGGAACACAATACATTTTTACTTAAAGAATTACTTAAGTAATTCTTTCGGCCACCCAAGGTCAGTTTCATCCCTCTAAAACCCGACAAGATGTATCTTAACGATTGCCCTTTTTGTAAGAGGTACAGCTAGCTCAACAGTTGTCCTGTCAGCCTTACATAATGATTACAACCAGATAAAGAGATGATCATCCATAAATCAAGGAAGAGCTCTGGAGTCAGCCTGCTTCAGCTCCCCTATATACAAACTGCCTGGTTATTAGCAACCCAAAAGGGATGCAATGCAAATTAGCTAGGCAAAGCGCATTTGTAATGCTCCAGACATCTAGGCATGCACATGAGAATCTGAAATATGACTCAAATCTTGTTCTGGATGAAATAGCTATTAGCAAAATCACACGTGACTTCTGCTGTGTTTGCACTGGAGTGCACAGGCAGGCAGTGGGCATAAAACCAGCAGTGGTTTTGTTATTACTTGGCTCTTTGACAGAGTCTTGCTATGTTGCCCAGGGTGACCTTGAACTCATGGTAATCTCCCTGCTTCTGACTCCCGAAGGCTGTGATCACAGATATGTGTTATCATGCCTACCTCCTGCAGCATTTTAATAAAGGATTCATAGAATGCTCTCAATAGACCAATTATTAGAAAGATACCAGGCAGAAACCCAGTGGGTAATTTTTT
Organism: Arvicanthis niloticus; assembly: GCF_011762505.2. NCBI lineage: Eukaryota > Metazoa > Chordata > Mammalia > Rodentia > Muridae > Arvicanthis > Arvicanthis niloticus. Next base: position 65,445,191 of record NC_047661.1, on the reverse strand, counting down.
TTCATGGTGATGTCCACAGCAATTGAGAGAGGGTTTATAAACCTTGGGATGACCAAACAAGTCTTTCTTGAGGGGAGATGTGAGTGCCACAGTTATTTGTCAAGCCACTTATTGTACAAGACAAATCCACTGTTCGATGTTGTGTTTAGGGAACAGCATTTAGAGAGCACCTTTTCCACTATCCTTCCTCAGTTTCTTTTTTCCTCAGCTCCCCCATCTGCTAGCGATGGCTGCTCACTTCCCTGGGGTTTGGCTCATCCATAACTGGGTTTTCTTATCCTGGAGCACTCAGAACTCATCCTTCTTGGGCTAGGCAGCTTTGCTTTCTTCTTCTCGGTTTCTGTTCATCAAAGGAAAGCAAGGAAACCAAGAAGCACTGATTGGAGCTTCTCAAGTCTTACTCTTAATATTCTCCCAGTCCATTGCACCAAAACAGCCTCACTTCCCACTGATGGGCACCCCAAGACTACTCACCTGCTAGTCCCTGTATAGAGGAATTCCATTGCCCAGATGGCAGCTATAGTTTAATTCAACAGAAGGCTTTCATATCCATTGGTTAAACTATACAATTCTGTTGCTAGTAGAACCTCTAACCATATATGGACCACACAACAAAATGTCCCAGAAAGTGCTTCCATTTTCTCCATCCCAAGATCCTTGTGTACTTCTGATTGATGACACAGAACCATGTGAAGGTCTCTAGTATAATGTATATGTGGCATCCCAGAAGACTGGGCCCATCATCTCAGTGTATTGCCTCTGCCTTTGCACTTCAGTTACATCCTTGTGTGCTGTTTCTGTGTATGTATACATATGTCAAATATATATTTAAATATATATATATATATATATATTTGACACTTGATATAAATGCACAAGGAACTTTTAAAGGACAAGTGTTAGCTCATCCAATAAAAGCAAACCTATAGAACACATGAGCATAAAACCCAAACCTTGCAGAATAACACTCATGGAGCAAGTGACCATTGTTAGTCCTTCTCTTTAAATAAAATGAAGCCTATCTTGAAAAATCAGGGGCTTTTAGGAACTGTAGCTTCAGGTTCTAAATATGATAAAATACCTTCAAGTGTCAAGCACAAGGGAGCTTTCCTGAAAGAAGGTCATTTTTATTCCAAACCTTCACACATTTGAAAATGAAAATGTTGGTTGTTTATAGATCTCAGGCCTTCTACCATCCTTTTCACAGGCTGTATTAAAATCCTTGTCCTTTGATTCTTTCTCTGCATTCCAACCCACAGGATAACCTTTCAAAAATGTCCCCTCCCTCCCTCCTTCAGTCTATTCTAGTCTTTCTCCTAGATTTTCCTTCTCCTAGCTTGTCACTTTGGGTTTCTTAGCTGCTGCACTTCCGGCTTTGCCGTCTGTGAAATGGGAGGACACCAGCTACCTCATAAGAAGTTACTGAGACAAAACGAGCGAGTGTATTTTATAAGATTTCCAGGGTTGCTAGAACAAACTACTGCAGTGGCTTGAACAACATCCACTGCCTCACTGTTTTGAAGGCTGGGTGTCTGAGACAGTGGCAGAGGGAAGCTCTGCTCCTTCCCCCGGCTCCTGGGATTCTCACAGTTCCTTGACTCTAAGCTTAATTTGGCCTGTTTGCCGTGTAGCTGCTCTATGATCAGATTTCTCTTCTCTATAAGACACCAGCCATCTTGGATCAGGAGCTCACCCTACTCAGTATAACGTTATGTAGTTACATATGTAGAAAGGCGAATCCAAATAAAAGTCACATTGTATGGTAGTAAGATGTTAACAGGAATTTTAAGGAGACTTGATTCAATATCTTCCACATATAAACCCCCCAGAGCAGCTCTTGGGATAGAGCAGGCACTGTGCACATCTCCGTTCTTTATTTATTGAGTACGTACTGCTATAGTTTGGATCTGCTATATCCCTTGAAGTCTCCTGTGCTTGCTCCCTGGAATATGGTGCTAGTAGGTGGGGCTTACTGGAAGTTAGGTCATCTGGGGCACACCACTAAAGTGCACACTGAAACTCCAGCCACTCCTGACTCTCTTTCTCATTTTACTTCCCAGACATGAATGAGGTAAGCACCTCTGTTACACATTCCTGTCAGGATGTACGGTGCCATCATAAGCCAAAGGCAAGAAAGCCAGCTGATAAGCAAATGGATGGAACTAGAAAATAACATCCTGAGTGAGGTAATCCAGGCCTAAAAGACATGATTGGTATGTACTCACTTATAAGTGGATATTGGCTATAAAGTACAGGAAACACATGCTACAATCCACAGACAAACCCAAAGAAGCTAAATAACAAGGAGGGCCCAAGGGAGGATGCTTGAATCCCACTTAGAAGGGGATAAAGTGGTCTTTGGAGGCAAATGGAGGCAGGGAACTGGGTGGGAAAGAGCAGGGGGTGGGAGGATCAGGTGTGGGGAGAGCCTTAAGAGAGGACCAGGGGAGCGAACGGAAATCAGCAGCTGGCAGGGGTGGAGGGGTGGAGGGGTGGAGGGGTGGAGGGGTGGAGGGGTGGAGGGGTGGAGGGGTGGAGGGGTGGAGGGGTGGAGGGGTGGAGGGGTGGAGGGGTAGAGGGGTGGTGATGGTGGCAAGAGGTGGGGTGGCAGGGTAGAGGTGATAGTGATAGTGTCTCTCTAGGATGTGCCAGAGACCTGGGATGGGGGAGGCTTCTGGGAGTCTTTGAGGGTGACTCTAGCTGAAAATCCTGGCAATGAAGGATATGGAGTCTGAAGTGGCCACCTCCTGTAGCCAGGCAGGGCCCAGTGGAGGGACAAGGACACCAACCCACCCACAAAACTTTCCACCCCAAATTAATCCTGCCTACCAGGAATGCAGGGACAAAAATGGGGCAGAGACTGAGAGGGTGCCCAAACAATGACTGGCCCAACGTAAGATGCATACTCTGGACAAGAACCAATCCCTGACACTATTAATGATTCTCTTATACTTGTAGACAGGAGCCTAGCATAACTGTCCTCTGAGAGGCTTCACCCAGCAGCTGACTGAAACAGATGTAGAGACCCACAGCCAAACATTAGATGGAACTCTGGAAGTCTTGTGGAAGGGTTGAGGGACCCAGAGGGGATAGCAACTCCACAGGAAGGCCAACAGAATCAACAGAACCTTTGGGGGCTCCCAGAGACTTAATGACCAACCAAAGAGCATACATGGGCTGGACCTAGCCCAGCCCCCCACATATATAGCAGATGTACAACTTAGTCTTTATGTGGTTCCCCAACAACTGGAGAGAGGGCTGTCCCTGACTTTGTTGCCTGCCTATGGATCCTGTTCCCCTAACTGGGCTGCCGTGTCTGGCCTCAGTGAGAGAGGATGTGCTTGGTCTTGCAGTGACTTGATGTCCCAGGGTGGGCTGGTACCCAGAGGGGAGAAGAGGCTTGTGAAGGGGGGCTGTGAGGAGGATGGTCTATGATCAAGATGTATAGTAAATAAATAAATTAGTGGAGAGAAAAAGAAAGCCAGCTGATCAGGAACTGAAACTTCTGAGACCTTGGGCTAAAACAAAACTCTCATATGTATTTTCTTGAACATTTGTAGCAGTGAATCAGACATAGGCCTGTTCTTCACTGAGTCATGATAGAGGGCTATCAACTGTCTCACTTTTCTCAGGACTAGTAATGTGTGGGGATAAGAGGTTTAGGGGTACAGGATTTTCAGTAACCACAGATAAGTCCCCAGTAAGAAGGTCTAGTCATTTTCCCTCAAGGTGAACAAGATAGGGAGGAGAGAAGATCCTCATGGCCACAGCAGAAGCACTGTGGCAGACTGCTAGACCCTGTGTCTGTGTTCTTGTTTGATGTTCATGCATGATCAGGCATGAACATCAAACAAGATTACAAGTTCATAGTTAGCCTAGGCTATATAGTGAGAATCTGTCTATAAATAAAGAAAGATTTCAACATCTTATGACATCACAAATAGCCATGTGACTGAGCTCTGCCCAATAGGAAATGGCATATATGATATTTAGCAAAATCTATCAAACAGAAGAAACATACTTGTCTTTACCCATATCCTCTGTTGACTAGTACTTATATGTAATGGCTGGACTAGAGCAACCATCTTGAATCACAAGACAGAAGCCAGAGTTTAAGTACTTAAAAGAAACCTGGATCCTTGATTATCATGGAGAAGCATATTGGTCAGAGACCTCATCTGTCTAAATTTCAGTTTTTGTAAGAAAGAAACTTCTACTTTTGAAAGTGTGGTTATTTTTCAGGGCTTTCAGTCATGTACCTAATGCAAATCAAACTACTGCACACATTACAGTCTATCTTAAAAGATTCATGAAAGGTGTTTCATGGGAAAGGGAAATGTTCTGAACAAAAACCAATACACATGACTGCTTGCAACCAAAAGACAAATAGCTTCTGATTTTAATAGAGTAGATAAATTATTATAAAAGATTCCTAATAAGTTAGAGGAAATCTCCACAGGCTAAAAATGAATAAGGAACTATCACTGGAGTGTTAAAAATAGCTGACACACATATGCTGCTGGTCCAAATGTTTTACACAGCTTAGCTCATTCAGTCCTCACGACTGGCTTACAAGACACTCTTTGTCCCCTCCTTTTACAGAAAAGCAAACTGACTCAAAGGCTACAAAAGATAAAATGACAAAATACAATGGAGAGACAGACAGAATTCTAGACAGGACAAGAGAAAAGAACGAAGACAAGGAGACACTTGAGAAGATACATTCCATGGTAAAGCATTTGCTTAGCATGAAGCCCTAGGTCTATCCCCAGCAGAGAGACGGTGATGATGGAAAATTACCCAAGACAACACAAATCATGAGCTTTCAGAAAAATGAAGTGACAAAATTCATAAATATCAATTGGATTTCTAAGATGTTGATGTAAAAATAGTAGTTAAACATACTGAGGACTTGAGAATTGGCACTACCCCGGGGTTGGGTTTTACCTCAGTGGTAGAGCCTTTGACTAGCAAAGGCAAGGCCCTGGGTTCGGTCTTTAGCCCTGGAGGAAAAGAAAAGAGGTGCTACAATCCTAAGTATTATAAATTGCATTGATTAAATATCTCTCTCTCTCTCTCTCTCTCTCTCTCTCTCTCTCTCTCTCTCTCTCTCTCCCACGTGTGTGTGTGTGTGTGTAAAAATAGTAGTTAAACATACTGAGGACTTGAGAAATGGCACTACCCCGGGGTTGGGTTTTACCTCAGTGGTAGAGCCTTTGACTAGCAAAGGCAAGGCCCTGGGTTCGGTCTTTAGCCCTGGAGGAAAAGAAAAGAGGTGCTACAATCCTAAGTATTATAAATTGCATTGATTAAATCTCTCTCTCTCTCTCTCTCTCTCTCTCTCTCTCTCTCTCTCTCTCTCTCCCCCACGTGTGTGTGTGTGTGTGTGTGTGTGTGTGTACGCATGCCTATAGAAGTAGATGACTTATTCCTTAGAGTCTGTTCTCTCCTTCCTAGGTCCTGGTGTTCCAACTCAGGTAAAAGGGCTTGGTGGTAGGTTCTTTACCTTCTGAGCTATCTCACCAGTCCCAGATGATTTAGTCTTTCCTACTTTAAGGAACTGTCCCCACTTAGTAATAAAAAACGAGGCAGGGACATCCAATAAGCAACCACCTTCGGCTCTCAGAGCCTTCAAATGGTGGATCCAGAATTCAAAGTTAGACTGTACGATTAAAGCATTGTACTTTTCAATCATTTCTTTATAAAATCTCCTCTGATGAAAAGCTGTGGCTAGGGATCTATAAGTACAGACCATGGAAAAGAAAACACGGGGCTGTTCATGGTCCGACAGAACTTTCCATGGTGATAGTGACGTTCTTTGTCTATGCTGGGTACCAGCAATCACAAGGCACACACTCAAAACTGAAGAACTAAACTTTATATTTTAAAATGTACTTTATTTATTTATTTATTTATTTATTTATTTATTTATTTATTTATTTATTTATTTAATGTGTGTGAGTAAGTACACTTTCACTCTCTTCAGACAAACCAGAAGAGGACATCAGATCCCATTACAGATGGTTGTAAGCCTTCATGTGGTGCTGGGAATTGAACTCAGGACCTCTGGAAGAGCAGTCAGTACTCTTAATTGCTGAGCCATCTTTCCAGCCCCTAAACTTTACATTTTACCTACTTTTAATAAACTGAAACTTAAATTTAAGTCCTTACAAATGGCTAATGGCTACCATATCACATAGCACAGGTTCAAGGCTAATGAGGACAAGTGTATGCCGAAATAGCTTGGAGACTCCTAGCTTCTTAAACATAATGACAATTGTCCCAAACTGGCTTTTAATTGCTAATAAAAAATGTATATGCGTTACATTTAAACTATTATGGGGAATAATATATGTGCATTAATCTAGGGATATCTAGAGTTAGGAAGCATGAAAAGAAGCCTGCAGAGTTCTGAGAAGTGTCAGTGAGCTTGGGGGTGAGCCGAGCACAGCAGATGTCCATCATGCCTCCCACAGCACGAGTTACAGACGGCGATTCTGTCACATGCCGCCCACAGCATGTTGAAGGAATAACCAAAGGGACAGGATTGCCCACATTATTTAACCTACATTCTTTCTTTCTTTTCCTCCAGTACACATAGTAGAAAATAGCTGAATTAAATGCATATTCTAAGTATAGGTGTGTATAGATACAAATTGTACACTTTCTGACAGTATAAAATTATACTAGTTTTTATAATACTAGGTTTTTTGTTTGTTTTGGGTTTGTTTGGGTTTTTTTTCGTTGTTGTTGTTTTGTTTTTCAAGACAGGGTTTCTCTGTGCAACTCTGGCTGTCCTGGAACTCACTCTGTAGACCAGGCTGGCCTTGAACTAGGAGATCCACCTGCCTCTGCCTCCCCAGCGCTGTAATTAAAGATGTACACCCAGCTTTAAGATTCTAGTTTTTAAAATGTGTATTAAATATTTTATATTTAATATATTTTTAAAAGAAAAGTTCTAATTATGTGTCTATGTGTGGCTAGGTGCATGTGTGCAGGTGCTGCTAAGGTCAGAAGTGTCAGATCCTCTTGGAGTTGGAGTCACAGGTGGTTTTGAGCAGCTTGCTGTGGGGCTAGGGCTAGGGACTGAACCTGAGCCGTTTGCAAGAACAGTCTGCACTTGTGACTGTTGAGCCATTTCTGCAGCCCTTATACCACTTTACTATTGTGTATAACAGACCACTACAAACCTAGCAAACAACAGCCATTAGCTCACAATTCTGTTAAAAACTCAGACTACCCGTTCCAGCTCACCCCGAACTGCAGATCATCTCAATTTAAAAAAAAAAAAAAAAAAAAAAAAAAAAGAATAAAGGCTGTCATAGTTAGGGTTTCATTGCTGTGAAGAGACACCATGACCACAGCAACTCTTATAATAGACACCATTTAATTGGGACTGGCTTACAGTTTCAGAGGTTTAGTCTATCGTCATCATGGCAGGCAGCACGGCAGCACGCAGGCGGACATGGTGCTGGAGGAGGTGTGAGTTCTACATCTTGATTACAGGCAGCAGAAGGAGATTGTGTTCCACACTGGTCATAGCTTGAGCATGTAAGAGACCTCAAAGCTTGCCCCTGCAGTGACACGTTTCCTTCAACATGACCACACCTCCTAATAGTGCCACTCCCTATGGACCTAGTATTCAAACACAGGAGGCTATGGGGGCCATTCCTGTTCAAACCACCACAGAGGCCCTGCAGAGTTTACTATTTACAAGACTAACAACTAGGTATGGGCCAAGCTGGCTCTTTTCTGGAGCCTCTGGGGCAGAGTCTGTTTGTGGGGTCAGGAGAATTTGTTTCTTTGTGGTAGTAGGACTGAGGCTGACATTTGTCATTGTCCAGCTCCTAAAAGCTGTTTCTTGGACCTTTCCGCGTGACCCCTTCTACTCTTCAAGCCAGTACGGACATCTTGAAGCCTTCGTGTACTTTGAGTGTCTGGCTTCCTCTGAGATCAGCCAGAGACAACTCTCTGCTTTTAGAAGCTTCATGCCATGGCTGCCACCATGTTAGGTCCAGCCAGAATGACTTTCACATGCCAGCAATCACAGCAAGGAGATTCAATACACTCACAGGCATTGTCTATACTGAGAAGGGTCATTGGGGATAACCCCAGAATTCTCTCTACCATGGACATTTCTCATCTCCCTTGAGATGACCTAAGAGAAGACTAGTCATAAGTTGAAAAAGCTCTTCAATCTACAAACTTTCTTTAATGGAGTGCTTTTTAAACTTGCCATGTCTTGAGATGTCAGTGAAATAAAATTATATAAAATTTGTATTTAAAACTCAGGGCTGGGTATATCACTTGGTGAAATACATATTTTTATATTATATACAAGACCCTTGGTTCAATCCCCAATATTAAATATCTCTCTAGTTCACCTAAATGTCAAAGAACTTGGGTTCCAGGTTACAATGGGACACCACAAAGCCTTGTAATCCCAGCTACTAGGGAAGTTGAAGCAAAAAGATTGCTTAAGGCCAGAGTTCTGGACCAGCCTGGGAAATAGTGAGAGTCCATCTCAAAAGTAAAGTTATAAAAATTTGACCAACATATGCTGAGCATTTGTTATGGAACAGACACCATCTCACGCAGCTGAGGCTCCCCCTACACTCACCTCTGACCTTCATTGCCTTTGGTTTCTGCTTCAGACTGCAGCCTATGTGACTTCCAAGGACAGGGAGACAAACAGGGAGGGGTGACAGCCAGCCATCAAGGGCAGCAGCCACTCAGCTACTGAAGGACTCTAGACATGCCTTCATGGTGACTCCAGTGACAAAAGAAACCCAAGAGAGTACCCAACCACAGTTCACGAAAAGCATTCGTGGGGCCAGTGAAAGAACTTTGTTAACAAATATCTTGTCAAAAAACAAAACCTCAGAAAAGACAGAACTCAGTAAGCTAGCAAGAAATTGAAAAATAATAAGGTCAGTAAACAGCCAGAGGAGCCAAGACACAGAACTGAGCACAGAGCCCTTAGCAAGAAACCAAAATACTGCCTGTGTGCTGTGTGTTCATGTACATGAGTGTAAGGGCGGGGGTATAACTCTGTGGCAGACTAGCATGTTTGAGACCATCATTTCAACACCACTACAGATAAATAGCAGACACACACACACACACACACACACACACACACACACACACAGACACATAGACACAGACACACACACAGACACACAGACACACACACAGACACACAGACACACAGACACACACAACCACACACACACACACACACACACACACACACACACACAGACACACAGACACATAGACACAGACACACACACAGACACACAGACACACACACAGACACACAGACACACACACCCACACACACACACACACACACACACACACACACACACACACACACGTGTGGGGGTGGGTGAGGATGTTGGTCCATTCTTGAAGAGCTGAGGCTGTTCTTGCTCGGGCACGGTTTCATCACACAATGCTTTTCCATGAGCCTCCTCTCTGCATTGGCTTTCCTGTTTCCCTGAAAGGAGAGCTGCCCAATAGAACTGGTCTCTGAATGGACCCTGCACTGACCCATGAAAAGGCCAACACCTGTCAGTGCCAGCCAGGAGTACCAGCCTGCCTCACTTAGCAAGGTTTCTTGATACAATCCTGGGTGCTCCTTAGTTCCCTTGCCACTTGTTTCTTCTACTTGTGGGAGTTAACATTCAGCATTAGAACTGTGTGTAAAGGCATCTCACTCATCCATGTATTGTTCCAATGGAAAAGTTTGATTTTAGTCAGTGCCTTGCATTATAATATTATATCTTAAAACTTTTGTGTGTGTGTGTGTGTGTTCACACACCTGCATGTGGAGGCCAAAGGTCAACCTTGTGTCATTCCTAAAGTGCAGTCTTCCTTCTTTTTTGAGACAGGGTTTCTCACTTGGCATGGAACTCACAGATTAAGCCAGGCTGGCTAGTCTGATAGCCCCAGGGATCCTCCTGTCCCTATGCCCCATCTGTCACTCTAATGCTGGAATTACCAGTGATAGCCACTGTGTCATGTCAGGCATTTTAATATGGATTTGGGGATGAAACTCATATCCCCTTGCTTGCATAGCATGCACTTTACTGACTGAGCCACCTCCTCCATCCAAGATTTTGCTTCTTAATATTGTATTGTATTGGTTCATGGGCCAAGTGGATCAGTAACAAGCAAGAACAAGCATGGCAGCTTATTTACATCCAGACCATCAGCTTGGCCCTGGATTACAGAACCAGAACCCGAGTTTAACAAGATTCCCAAGTGATTCAGGTGCAAAGGAAAATTTGAGAGGCCCTATTGCATGTACTCACCCTGTGGGGACCCCTTGTAATATGGTAATAAAAATTTGGAATTTTCATCCTTTGATGCAATTGTAGTTTGCTTGAGGCTTTGTGATATTACTAATTAGACTGTAAAATATATTGTGCTTACATTTGAGCACATACTAGATCATCAATAAAAACTGGTAAGGTATGTAAATAAATATTGGCTGAAAGCAGGTAAATTTTTATTAAGGGAACAAGAAAATGGAGTATTGAAATGACCTTTTTGGGTTCGCACCTGTAACACTTTTAAGCATATCAGATTAACTGGGTATCGGTAATTTCCTCCAATTGTACTTAATTAAAACTCGATGCTAATGTTTTTTCCTGTTGTATTAAAATCAATGCTAAATGTATTTTTAAAAATAACTCAGCAGAGACTTAGAGGCCACATTGGGCTATATAGCAAGATCTTGTCTCAAAAACACAAGCTTAAAACCTAAGCAGAAATTAATTCTCCAACCCCACACTAGAATACCACACAACTTCCAGCTCCATTAACTTAAAGTATATGATGTTTTCAAGTGTATGATAAAGACCAAAGATGAATTTTGTATTTATTTCTATTTATTAAGATAGAAAAGGCTTAGAATGATGAAAAGAATCTCCCCACATAGAAACAGTCTAACTGCCTGAGAAAGATGGGTTTTAGAAACTTGTCTGGGGCTGGGGAGACAGCTCAGCAGGCAGAGTGCTTGCAGCAGGAGCTGAGGATCCAGCTCACATCCCCAGTACTAGGAAGCCGAGAATCCCTGGAGCTTGCTGGCCAGTCAGCCTAGCTGAATGAACAGGCTCTGGATTTAGTGAGAGAAACACTGTCTTAGAGAATACAATAAAGAGTGACTGAATAAGACACCTACTGAAGACCTCCAACCTCCACATGCACACACATGCACATACAAGCACACACAAACACAGGACCAAAGTTGTTGATTCTTGTTTTTTGAGTAAGGTCTCATGCAGCCCAGGCTGGCCCTGGACTCATTAGGTAGCTGAGATTGACTTGGAATTCAGGATCCTTCTGCCCTTACTTTCCAAGTGCTAGGATTATGAGCATATGCCACCACTTCTGGCTTTTCTTCAAGAACTTGGACTTGGTTGACTTCAATTTTATTTCCTAAAGTTTCTCTTTGAATTGGTGTTTATCCAAAGAACTTGTTCATTATCTTGAATTCCGAACCTCTCTCTAATTTTGCCGATGGGAAACAGAATTTTGCTGCTTCTTCTTCTTTTTTTTCCCCCTTTCATAGCATCTCCATAGCAATTGTCAGAACCCACCACACTGACCTTAGCAAGACCAAAAATGTCTCACACAGAGCTTGCCTTATTCCAGTCACTCTGAAGAGAATGCTCAGCTTCAGCAGTTCTTGGAGCTTAAATACCAGGAGCAAATGAGGCCGGCCGGCACATTTTTATGAGTATCGGTACTTGGAGGCCCTTCCCAGTTTGGCCATCGCTGGCATCAATTGCCTACTGCTCCCCTACCCACTGTGCTCCCCTCCCCACTTCGTGCTCCAGGCATCCTCATGTCTCCCCAGACACCCTTGTCTTTACTGTCTCTACCTGGGGACATGGTGCGATTTCTGCCAGGATCACGGGGACAACAGCAATGAAAGGGGAAGATGGGCTTTGGGAAAATCAGATTTCCTCATTCCATGATTATTTTTTTTTTAAGCATCCTGATTTATCTTCTGTTGATTGATTGGAAAAATAAGAGCAATTGATAGGATCTAAAGTTATTATTCAACTTAAGGGAAATGATAATAATAAATATCCAGTGAGCAATTACGATATTTCCTACCTATACTAAGTGCTTATATGATGACTTGATTTTTTTTATCAACAATACCTACTCTTTTACTCACCCTTATGAAAGGATAGGGTGGGGGTTTTGTTTGTTTGTTTGTTTTGAGACAGGGTTTCACTATGTAGATCTGGCTTGCCTGAAACTTTGAGATAGATGGGCTAGCTTTGAACTCAGATCTGCTTGCCTCTGGATCCAAACTGCCAGGATTTAAGGTGTGTACCATCATGTCTCAATAGAATGAGGTCTTAAAACCATATAGCTGTCTTTAAATCTTTTTAAAAATATGCTCTTAGGTTTTGGAAATGATCTGGTGTAGCCAAGGCTGGCTCTGAACTTGTCATATAACTGAGGATGGCCTTGAACTCTTCCTGGTCTTTTCATATTCACCTCTTAAGCATTGGGATTATAGAGCAAGATTATAGCATTGGGATTCTGAGCAAGAAAGTACATAGTTGTCTTATACACCAGATTGTTGGCTTCTCCAAAAGGAAATAATTTTTGTTGTTGTTGTTGAACCGGGCCTGAGAAGGAGGTACCAAACGTGTGACTACTTCATGGATTGATAGTATGATGGCAAGATGTGCTTTGGGCTCTATCTGCACTGTCGCCTTGCCTCCCAAATCTAAAGGGTTCACCTAGTACAAATAATTACTTTGTAGAATTGTTTTGAAGATTTGATAACAAAGTTTCTTCCAAAGACATAGAGTAAGTGTGAATTCACATTGTTAAGGGAAAGAAGTCAGTGGGGAGAGGAGAACATGGGCTGATTCAACTGTATGATACTACAAAAGGCAAATTACAGCAATGATCAAAAGATCATTTTTTATCCAGGATCTATACCTGAAGGAATATAGATTAGAACGCCTCAGAGATATTTGCACATCCATTCACAATTGGCCATTCACGATGGCCAAGATAGGGAACAAGTTAGATGCCTTTCAACAGACAATGGATAAAGAAACACATGAATATATGTGAGTTTTTAAAAAGTCTTTAAATTATCATCACCATCATCATCATCACTGTTGTAGTAATTATTTAAAAATCGGCCGACTGTCTAGGCTTCGGGCAGCTCTGTTTAGCTCAGCCACCATGTTCAGTGGCCAGAGGCCATGTGGGACCCAGAAACACCAGCCCTGCCATGCACGAGATGCCAGCGTGGAAGATGGCTCTGCCAATCTTTCACACTGTCTCTGCAAGGCTGGGCACTTCCCAGACTGCCAACCACTCGGGCCTGGTAGAAAAATGAGACTCTAATGCTTAGATTATCCAAAGGCTTCATATATTTGGTAATGATCAATAACAAGATGCCCATACAATCAGAAGTGTGACCCAATACCCAACCTAGATATACCAACTACTTTTGACTGGCAGCGACAGGTGAACATCTGCCTCCATGTCCCCCCTCTCTTGTCACCTAGCTCCTCCTCTCCTTCTCCTCTTCCTCTCCTTACTCCTTAGCTCCTCCTACATATCATCATCATCGTCACCATACCACCATCATCATCATTGTATGTGTGCATGGTACATGTTTGGGTACACATGTGTCACTGTGTGCTTGTGACTGTCAAAGGACAACTTTGTGGAGTTTTTTTTCTCTCGTTCCTTTTTGTGGGTTCTCAGTTCACACTAGGTTTATCCATCAAGCACTTTATCCACTGAGCTATCTTATTGGTCCAACAGTGGAGTTTTATTCAGTAGTTTTATTAAAAAGAAATTATTTGATTTGTGGGAACATGGGTGGGACTTGGGATTGATATAGTTAGTGAAATAAGCCAGATTCAGAAAGACAAAACTTCATGTCTTATCTCAGATGTGGAATAGATACATAGAAGCAGGAGGAGGAGTATTTGGGGAAAGGAAGGGGAGAGGTGAAGCGGGGGGAGGCGTGAGGGCAGGTGGGGGACGGAGAATGTAAACAATGTGCATGACACCTGTGGGCAAGAGTGTCATAAATCCATTTCATGTCCACTGAAAATTAATTTACAAAAATCGATGTTTTACAGGGATGGGGTGGGGAGGGAATGCAGGCAGATGAGTGAGCAGAGTACAGAGGGTTGTACTGAAGTGCAAGTGTTCAGTGAGCTACAAATGTAACTATCTGTCAAACCCATGGGATGTATAACACAAAGAGGGAACGCTAAAGTGACATACAGACTTACGCTAATACCGACATAGAAGCACCAGTTTTTTTTTTGTTTTTTTTTTTTAAATTTACCTCAGTAATGCAAACTATTAGTAATGGGAGAAACCAGGAGCGAGGCATGGGACTACATAGAAACCTCTCTGCTTAATGTTTCTATAATAAAATTGCTCTTTTCTAAATAAAAATGTTTGGTTGTACGTATGTGTTGGGGTGAGGGTTTGTGCATGTAAGCAGTACTGGATGGTGGCAGAGGTGTGGGATCTACTATCCCATCCCCCTATACTCGGTATTCCGGTTGCAAGCTGTTGTGAGCCATCCCACATGCGTGCTGGGAGCTAACCAGCAAGAGCAGTTCATCCTCCTCCGAAGTGCTGGGCCATCTCTCCAGCTCCTAAAACTGCTTTTAAAAATAAAAGGTGATATAAACTTCATAGTTTTTCAGTGTATCTTAAGCTTTGTGAGAACTTTATTCAGTAAATATCCTTTAATTCCTATTCTGTGGTAGACACCAAGGTTGTATATACATGGAGACTTTGTCTCCACCATCATTTCAGGCCTATGCAGGACACAGAGGTGCAGGAGTAATGCTGGATTGTGTGGTACGACAGGTATGCTCAAGGCAAGCACATGGAACCCAGTCCGAGAATGTGCGATGGGGAAGGGTAGGGACATCTTGATGAAGGAAGGATCTGTGGAGGAATTTAATTTTAATTTTAAGCAGCATTTTTGGCTGCCTCTCCCCTCCTTGTCAGAACTTTATTCTTTGGGTCTCTACTATTAGTCAGGTGGTTATTTTCCTAGGAAGGGACAATTGAACAAGTACAGATAGGATGGGTGTGAGGTGGGTCAGGTGAAGTAAAACTTGGATGCTCTCTCAGCAACCTATGGCCCAGTGAGGTTGCTTTCCTACAACACAGACTCTTACAATCCAGGCTCTGCCACTATACCATCTCCAAAGTCTCAGAATAGGACATGAGCTTTGGGAGGCTATTCATAGTCTAAACTACAAGCTACCACACAGGTGTTGTATCAGCTACGTAGAGGGCTGAGGCAACAAGAGCACAGGTTGGAGGCTAGCCTGGGCAACTTAGTGACTTGTCTCAAAAAATAAAAAAAAATCAATGGTAGATTCCAAAGTTTAAGACCCTGAGTCAATCCACAGCAAAACAAAAACAAAAACAAAAACAAAAACAAAAAAAAACAAACAAACAACAGCAACAATGATAAAAACAGAGGGCAAAGAGAAAGATCAAAACTATCATATGTTCTTATAAAAACTCAACAGCAGGCTCAAGTCTGGTTGTATATGAAGAAAACAGAAAGACACTTGTCTTAGGGTTTTCATTGTTGTGAAGAGACATCACAATCAAGGCAACTCTTATAAATGACAACATTTAATTGGGGCCGGCTTACAGGTTCAGAGGTTCAGTCCATTATCATCATGGCAGGAAGCACAGCAGCATCCAGGCATACACGGTGCTGGAGAAGGAGCTGATTGTTCTCCATCTTGATCCAAAGGCACTCAGGAGAAGACTGACTTCCAGGAAGTGAGGAGGAAGGTCTCAAAGCCCACCCCCACAGCGACACACTTCCTCCAACAAGGCCACATTCCCTCCAACAAGGCCACACCTCCTAATATTGCCACTCCCTGGGCCAAGCATATTCAAACCACCACATTCTACTCCCTGGCTCCCATAGGCTTGTTGAAACACATTAGTCTATAGGGGACATACCTAGCCATAGCATGATACAAAATACATTTAGTTAAACTTTAAAAGTCTTCATAGACTGTAACAGTCTCAATAATGTTAAAAGTTCAAAGTTTAAAGTCTCATCTGAGATTCATGCAATCTCTTAACTGTAATTCCCTATAAAATAAAAATTAAATATCAGATTACATATGTCCAACATAACATGATACAGGATATATATCATGATTCCAAAGATGTCGTAGTGAGGAAATGCTGGACCAAACCAAGGCCCCAAATCAACGTCTTTCATCTTTGTTGACTACAGCACAATTCTATGTGGCCGTTTCCACTCCCTGTGAGCAGCTTTTCTCAGCAGATATCCCATGGCTCTGGCACCTTGAACATTTTGGAATCTCTAAGGCAACTTCAACTTTACAGCTTCTTATTCCAATGTCTGGGATCCACACATGATCTTCTGGGCTCCTCTAAAGGGCTGGCGTCACTTCTCCAGCTCTGCCCTCTGTAGCACTCTAAACTCAGATTGATCCACTCCACTGCTGCTGCTGTTTTTGGTGATCATCCCATAATATCGGCATCTCCAATGCGCTAGGGTTTTCTGCTGCAACTAGATTTCACCAATAGCCTCTCATAGGCTCTCTTCAATGGTGCCAAGCCTCAATTTCTTTGCATGAACCCTTTAGTCCTGGTCTGTCAACTGCAACTGAGGCTGCACCTTAACCAATGGCCTCCCGTGGCCTCTCACAGTGCCAAGCCTTAACTTCTCTCCATGACCCCTTCATGCCTTCAAAACCAGTACCAACTGGATGATTCTTACATATTACCAAGTCCAGTAGCAGCATGAGGTACAACCTTGGCTATCTCTGGAACATAGCTTCTTTGTGCTCTCAGAAAACACTTTCCAGAAGATTTCACCTCAATGATGTTGGTTTCCTATGAATCACTACTAATTTCTTAGCTTCAGCTAGCCAGTGTCAATTGTCCCAGCAGTCCTTTTTATTTTGGATTTTAAAGCCAGAGCCACATGGCTGAAGCTTTTGAGTTCTGCTCCTTCCTGGAGCTGGAACATGGCCCCATATTCTATTACACCTTCACTAGCTTTTTGTTTTCCAACTTCTTCACTGTCTAAGCTTGGCTGTCTTGGATCTTGCTCTGTAGACTGATCTTGAGCTCAGAGGCCTGCATGCTTCTGTCTCCTGAATGCTAGGGCCAAAGGCGTGTACCACCATATCTAGACTAATTAAGCTTTTCTCTACTTAGAACTTGCTCTATACCAGACTGGCCTTGAGCTCAGAGATCTGCTTGCCTCTGTCTCCTGGAATTAAAGGTGTTTCGAAAAGGTCTAATGCCATTCTGATCTTGCTCCTCTTGCTTGTTCCTTTTGAAAATTTTAAGTGTACTGTCTAAAATAACACAGTAATGTGCAGTGAATGTGTCTTTGCATTCACAGACCTTCTCTGTCTGGCAAGTCATGTCCTTTTCTTATCCTTCACATTAGGGAGTTTCCTCGGCCGTTTGGTAATCCTACTCAGCCTGCTCATATTTAAGGGTTAACTAATGGAAAGCGGAGTCCAGGAGGACAGGTTGGCAATGAGCTTTACTAAGGTGACAGTCTTTCCTGTCTCACCACACTGTCACTGTTGTCACCAGAGTGTTCCCTCCTCTTTGCTGGGTTGTGTCTCTTACAGAAGTCTTCTCCAATCTCCTGCTTGAAGGGTCAGGCTTCCCTCCCAGTCCTGGGGAAGTGGGAAGGAATCAGAGTACTTAATGCACCTGCATCATCCCTTAATCCCTGCTCTCTCTTTAGAAGCCCTAGGCCTTCTCTCTGTTTACCTCATACCTGGAAGATGCGCTGCTGTTACTGACTTAGCCCTTGCTTGTTTTCAGATGTGTCAAGTCCTTCATCATCCTCTCAAGCCTCCACGGCGGTTTCGATTGCTGCCCTGCTGCATCCTATGGTTTTAGTGGTAGTCTAGAGGGAGCCAAACTAGGTGCATTTGTTCAATCCATCATCTCTACCTGGAACCAACTGTCAAACATTCTTAGAAAAAACTGAGATTCACTTATCTAATAAATACTGAGTGTCTATGATGTCTCTGGCACCTAGACAAATGCTAGAGATGAAACTATGATTTATCTTACATGGCGATGACTGATGCACTGGGCTAGGATTTGGAAAGGAAAATGTCCTTGCAAGTGCTGTGAAATCAGAATTTTATTTTGTGGGAATGCTTATATGCCAGGGTTTCTGGAGGCAGGGGCAGCTTCATAACTGTACTGATTTGAAAGCACATCTAAAAGCATTGAATCATTTCGGATGTAGCCCACCTAGTCCTCTAGCCTGGCTGTACTTCTGAGTATTTGTAGGTTAACTGGCTTGATACTGAATTCTAAATCTGCATGCTGTCAAGACTGATATGCCTTTAAGGGGGACTGAGGCTCCCCCTTGTCTTCAAAGGGTAAATTTTAAGATCCAATAGTTGTTACCTGAAACCATGGACAGTAACAAACCCTGTGTCTTCCCCTACATATACATAACTATGATTAAGTTCAATTTATATATTAAGCAAACAACAGAGTAACAACAGTAATAAAATAGAACAATTATAATAGACTATGGTAAGTATTATCTGAATACGGCCTCTCTTTAAAAACATGTTATTGTACTATATGATCCTTTTTGTGATAATGCAATATGATTCAGTGCTGAAGTGGTGACCTGAAGTCAGGCGGGTGACACACGTTCTGTGTTGGTTCACACTACTCCGGAGTTCCTTGAACACAGGCACTGTGATACTGCTATAATTGATCTGATAACTGAAATGACGATTGAGTAGCAGCTGGGTAGTGTATCCAGTGTGGATACTCTAGACAAAGAAGTCATTCATGTCCCAGATGGGACATAGCAGGATAGCTCAAGGTCTCATCGAGATACTCAGGATAGTGTGAAAAACAAAGCCAATGAAATATTTATTTTCTTGGAAATTTTATGTTTTATATTCTTGGATCAAAATTTATAATAGTGAACTGGAACCACAGAGAGTAAGACCAAGGGTGAGAAGGTACTAGTGTATGTGGAAGCACAGTGTCTGCACTGCCTGATGGGTAGGTGTACAATACTTTCAGCAAATCCCTTCACACCTCTCTAATCTCTAGTTTTCACAGTAATTTATTTTAAATCCATACCCTCTCTCATTTCTTTTTTTCTTTCTGAAACAGGGTCTCATATAGCTCAAGCTGACCTGAAGCTTACTGTGTAGCCCAGGCTGGCCTTGAATTTGTGATTCTTCTACCTCTACTTGGTAGAAGATTATACCTGGGTGCAAGGATTATAGATATTGGCCGGGCGGTGGTGGCACATGCCTTTAATCCCAGCACTTGGGAGGCAGAGGCAGGAGGATTTCTGAGTTCGAGGCCAGCCTGGTCTACCAAGTGAGTTTCAGGACAGCCAAGGCTACACAGAGAAACCCTGTCTCGGAAAAAAAAAAAAAAAAAAAAAAAAAGGATTATAGATATATCTTATCGTGTCTAGTTACTCCAGGATTTGACTTTCAAGTTTAGCCACAAGCTTTGATGATAACAGTAGAAGTGTAGATGTGTATGATAACACAGTGCATTTACCGTACTCTGGGCAATGAACAGCTTTGGTATTTCTCACTTAGTAACTCATTTAACTTAATTTTATTCCATAATAAATTAATAAGCACAGAGAAAGCCTCCTGGGATGAAGCACCTGCTCTGAGTAGCTCTCCCTACTTTCTGTCTCTCACTCAGAGTTTATATTCTCTTTCTACATCTCCGTATTCTATTTTACAAAATTCTGTGAAACCATCGATGTTTACGCAGATCTCATTTGTATGAAAGTGTGCTCCCAGGATGTGTTGATAACCTCCACTTTGTAGTGTGATTCCCCAGATGTGAGCCACAGAAGCTAGCTGTAGAATCCACTGACAAGCAATCTGGAGCATCTGCACAACAGAAGGCCAGGCAGGCGCCCATCCGACTCACCCAGGAGCTCCATAGGTAGCTGCCGGTGATTTTCAGTGGTGGCATCAGTGGCTCCCAAACTCACATTTTAAAAGGGTTTATTTATTTTTATGTATATGAGTGTTGAGAACGCAACCCAGGTCTGCTGTAAAAACAACATGTACTCTTAACTGTACTCCAGCCCCAGCTTCAAACTTTTAACTGACTTTGGAAGAACTGACTTGTTTGACTGATTGCTTCATTTTCAGTTTCTGGCCCTCACTGTTGATCAGAGTCTATGATGAATTGAGAAAGATAAAAATCATCTGCTTGCTATATATTATCTTGAGCTAGCAAGGAACTAAAAGTCTACTGGGGTTCTTTGTTTTCTATGTGACACGAGGCGGGGTGGGGTGGGGGGCGGGGAGCGTTTGAATGGGATAGCAGTAAAGGATAATGCTAAAACAATTGTACCCAGAAACTGCAAAACCACTTCTCTTTCCTTCTCTCCCTCCTTTTCCTCCTCTTCCTTCTCTTCTTCTTTTTCCTCTTCCTCCTCCTCTTCCTTCTCTTCTTCTTCCTTCCAGGGTTTCTCTGTGTGACAGTCCAGGCTGTCCTGGAACTCACTTTGTAAACCAGGCTGGCCTTGAACTCACAGAGATCTGCCTGCCTCTGCCTCCCAAGTGCTGGTATTAAAGTCATGTGCCACCAATGCCAGACCATACTAGTTCTTTTTTTTTTTTTTTTTTTTTTTTTTAAATAAGAGTTATTTATTTATTTTATGTATGTGAATACACTGCCAATCTCTTCGGACACACTAGAAGAAGGCAGGCATCTAATCCCATTACAGATGGTTGTGAGACATCATGTGGTTGCCGGGAATTGAACTTAGGATCTCTGGAAGAGCAGTCAGTGATCTTACCCACTGAGCCATCTCTCCAGCCCCCCTATACAATATTTTTAGTGGTTGGTTTACTTAATCTGTCTCCCCTATCATATACGGTGGCAAAAATAAAGTCCTGATATTTTTGTGTTCTCAGTGCCTCTGTACAGTGTCTGATGCTCTGAAGATTCAAGTCCACACCTGAGTGACAGAAGGAATGAATAAATAAATGAATCAAATTCATGAAAGAAAAAAATTAAAATAAAGCCAACACCACACCTTGGAAGGGATGGCAGAAGTGAGTTGTCCAAAACTCTTTTACTTTTATTTATTTATTTATTTATTTATTTTGAAGCAAGCTGAATGAAAATGGTTTAATAGAGTTAGGCCACTGCTTCTTAAATTACATCCCACGGCCTCAAGAATAGTCTGCAGTCTCTTTTAGTTGATGTACTGTGCGTTTTATGAAAGATGGTCTCTCTGCCAGTAGGGAGCACGCAGGTAAGGAAGAGAGTTACGTGTAGCACAGATGGTGGCAAGACCGGACAGATCAATGCCACCAAGGAGTCGTGAAGAGAACAGATAAAGTCATGGATACAAGAGTGACCGAGTCACTTCTGGTGAAGCCAACAGCAAGTCCTTGAACGGTGGACCTTCCGCAGAGGGCATGGCACTGCTGAGGAAGGAGAGAGAAGAGAAACTTTGTAACGTGAGTGGGAGGCAGAGAATGGCTCCCTACGGCTAGAGCAAGGCAGGAAGCAGAGGGAGAGGCAAAACATACAGAGGAGAGGCCCTGCCAGGCTGTGCAGGGTATCTGTTGGGTGAAGGTGGTTACATTCCATTCAGGCGGAGTTTGAAACGTGCCGTGACTTGCTGCATACTTGGGTAGGGCTAATTGCCATAGGCTCTGCATTGTCAGCCCAGCCCTGGGTAAGAAAGGCAAGGTAAACAGTTTGACAGGCATACCTTCACTTTTGACGTGTCTTCGGTCTGTAATTAAGAGTCAAATGCTGAGACAGTTTCTGAGGTTTTTACATAGGAACTGGTTCTTCTCAGTCTGCCTTTCAGGGTATCACATGCTGTTATTATGTTGCTAAGTGAGCTGCTGAGGCAGGCCTCAACTGAGACAGATAACCATAGCCTGGGAGCCCTGGAGAGTCTCCCTCCTAGTTATGGCATCCCTGCTCACGGACTAGCAAAGTCTCCAGCTAGTGACTGTAGAGGTCTTCAGCTCAAGTTAGCAACGCCTGGCAAGCATTAAACGTTATTGGTTGTCAGCACGTGTGTGGTTATATTCAACGAAAAGGATTTCATCTCAGAACCAAGTATGTTTCTCAGAGTTCCGTTGGTTCTAAGTGACAGCACAAGGTGGTTGCCTTATTCCCAGTGTTACTTTTATTAAGCAAACATGAAAAACATTCACAGAACAGACAGAAAGGCCAGAGGTAGGCATGGTTCTGAGTGTCTGGGGATTAACTGGGGCTCAAAGCTGCCCAGGCTTTCTCCCTCTGGTGGAAAATGCCATTTTCTGACAGTTTCAAATTCATGCCCTTTCTGTATTGTGACTTAAGAGACAAGAGTAGGCCTCTTCTCTTTAGTAGAAAGTTTTGGAAAAAGTTTTTCTGCAACTTGGTTTAAGTATAATGGGTGCGTCCTGAACCCACCTCTGAAATGGGGTGGCTGGTGGTGATGGGGCATGCTTACCCACCTGTTAGGAGCTCCAGGACTCCTGCAGAAGGAGTGGACTGAGAGGAAGGAGCAGATAAAGACAGGAGCTACTGGGGGAGGGCCGACACTCTGTGAGGAGGCACTACTGAATTTGGCTAAGGCTCTGAGGATTTTCTGATTCAAGCGCCAAAAGCTTCCATTTGTGACTGGGTTCCAGTCGCTGTGACTGAATTAACTCAGTTCCTTCAGTCCAGTGGATCTCAATTATGTCTTCATTACTTCTGGGTCACTGACACATGCTTTGGGTTCTTCAGAGCATTTCACTTAAAAGGTATTACCTTTTTTTTTTTTTTTTAATCGCCAACCTCTGTTTATCTTGAAAGACATTTGTCTTTTAACTTCCTCAGCTCAGAAATGGAACTCACAGTGTTGGAAAGCCAAGAGTGTGTGTTATATGCTTTAAAAGACACCCATGGTAGCTTTTATGAGTTCTCCTTCCCTTCTGCAGATCTGGAGGTGGCTTGGTCATGGCTCACCAGCTACTGGTCTGAGGTAGTCTCTCCAGTTTCTGAACCTGGAGTTCTGGTGTCAGGACTACTCAGTCAGAGTGGAAGGGAAACAGGAGAGGCTTCTAGCAAAATAACCAAGACAAGGCTCATGTCTTGGAGTTTCTGTATGTGTGTAGTCCTCAGATGGAACCCAGGACTCCATACATGCTAGGCAAGTGCTCCACTATTGAGCTACAGACCAAGCAGGCACTGTTCACTAGTTATTTTTTTTTTTTTAAACACTTACTTACTTATGTGTGGTGAACATGCCATGGTGCATGAATAGACGTCAGAGAAGGACTTGCAGGAATTGGTTCTCCCTCCTCTGTGGGTACCTGGGACTCAGGTGGTCACACGTGACAGTCTGTATCTTCCTTACACTGGGCCATCTCAATGTCCCATTGTTCACTCTGAAGCATTTAATGTCACTTACTTATTTTGATAGGTTGGGTTATCTCTCTCCCCAGATCCACACATCAAAGGCCTAACTTTAGTATCATGGAACATGGCTTTATTTGGAGAGACTTATCAAATTAAAATAAGGTCATGAGATGGACCTTGAGCTGATACGACTGGTAACCTCACCAAATGAAATTCTGAGGCACATCCATACATAGAAGATGAAAGCAGAATCCACTGTGAAGCTTCAACAACCCAAGAAACATCAGAGATTACCAGCAAACAGCAGAAACTAAGGGGAGAAGCCAGCCTCAGAAAGAGGCTACAGTCTCAGAAAGGTCCTACCCAGCCCACACCTTGACCTCAGCCTTGGCCTCCAGTGCTGAAGCAATGCATTTCTGTAGCTTAAGTCATACAGTTTGTGGTTCTTCGTCATGACAGCCTGGCAGTATCACCCGGATCCTTTATAACAATGGCCTAAGCTTTACTCATACACCCTAGGGGTGGAGAGCACACTTCCTGTTTTCTACAATCTCTTCTCTCCTAGGCTAGGACTATGAACATACCTCTGCTTTGTGTGTGTGTGTATGTGTGTGTGTGTGCATGTGTGTATATGTGTACATGTGTCCTTGCACGTGTGCCCTTCTATTTCTTCCTTCTACTAATGTCTGGTGCAAAAGTTTAGTCTATCAATCTTACTAGATTAAGAAGGACAAATTGCAGGGCTGGAGAGATGGCTCAGAGGTTAAGAGCACTGACTGCTCTTCCAGAGGTCCTGAGTTCAATTCCCAGCAACCACATGGTGGTTCATTACCATCTGTAATGGGATCTGATGCCCTCTCCTGGTATGTCTGAAGATAGATACACATTAAATAAATAAATAAATAAATAAATAAATAAATCTTTGGAAAAAAAAAAAAAAAGCTGGGCAGTGGTGGCGCACGCCTTTAATCCCAGCACTTGGGAGGCAGAGACAGGTGGATTTCTGAGTTCAAGGCCAGCCTGGTCTACAGACAGGACAGCCAGGGCTACACTGTCTTGAAAAACAAAACAAAACAAAAGACAAATTGCAACAGAAGTTTAATGTCACTCAAAATTAAAATCCTCTACTCCTGCTGTACTTCATACTCCTTATGATAAAACGACTCTCACTTGGGAGTGTTTTAGTTCTTGGGGATTTTTCCATGGTTGTACTTTTACTGGATTACGATCATGCCAATAGTTAAGACTTTATTAAAATAATTCACTCAAAAGTATTCTGTATCATTGCTTCTTAACATGGGATTATTTCAACCTTCATAGAACATTTGGCAATGTCTAGATATTTTTTTTTTTATCATCATGACAGGACAGCTCCTTGTAACAAAGAATTACACAGTCCAAAACATTGAGAACGTTGAGGTTATGGAACCCGGGACACACTGACACAATTACATATGACAGACATGCAAAAGCACAGTCAGCGGAGGCAGAGTGGAAGTAATCGAGCACTAAGAAGGCACTTTCCCTAGGAGAGTGCTCATGGGAAAGGGAGGTAGGCAGTGAGCTCTGTCTGGGAAGAGTCTGCGTATAAGACTGGAGATGGTCAGGATATCAAGTTTCTGGACAAGTCAGCCAACTTTCCAATCCATCTGCCAGAGCACAGCCCAGCTCTGCCTCAGCCAAGTGACCCATCTGTGAGCTATGGCCACTGGAGACAAAAGTGCTGCTATCTCTTCCTAGAACTGAGCACAACGGTGGGGTAATGCACACTAGCATTCTTGTTAAGAGTTGGCAGGTCCACAATTAGCGCAATTGTTTGAGAAAGTGTGCGAGTGCACTTTGGCTTCACGTTATTAATGTCTGCAGTGTGCTCCGAGTGAAAGGACGGCTGGGGGGAGGGGACACATACATTTTAATTATTCAAATACATGCAGAATTTTACAGCCTTAAAGTCTATTTCGAAGGCTCCTTTCTGCATCGACACAATGCGTTAGATTCTACTGGGTCCTTGGAGAGACTCTTTTGGTTTGAGTTGTGAGTTTTTAAAAAGGCCCATTAATTCTTTGGGGGTACCAGGTGATCATTTGGTCACTAATGTCATGCAGAGAAGAAAGAAAAAAAGAATGATCAAAAAAAAGACACAAGTTTGTACTGGTAAAGGGGTAAAGGATCCTCCCACCCCACATTTCTCTTTTCTTCTTTTCTTCCATTACTGCAGCTGTGAGTGACCCTGTCGTTCAAAGTCCAGCATTTTTGATGGAATGTTGTCAATGTTGCTTTTTCACTTCATTTTTATCCAGGGGCAAAATAGGATGAATACTCAAGGCTCTAGCATTCGAATTCCAAAAGGGACTCAATGACAAGTCAAGTTCTTATGCCTCCTAATGAAAATATTAACCGGAGCTACGGAGAGGCGGGTCAGTGGTAGGATGTGTACTTAGCATATTTGAGGCAGTGGGTTTAATCTCCAGCACACACAAAAAGATATTCATGAGGCCAGGCCTCCAAAGTACAGTTTTGTTTGGGGTTTCAGGTCAGGAAGTAACTTAAATGCCACTCAGTTTTATGTATTTAAGTCAACAAACAGTTATGCTTAACAGACTCAGGGCTAGCGTTAGACACCACAGTTCTATAAACGTGCACACAGGGAGGAGTCATATCAGATGGTTTTGCTTTAATGGATTACCAGCAGCATATTAATGGTGAGGGGGTGTTTTGGTAAGGAGTAAATCATCTCCTTTTAGGCAGCTGGTTATAAAAGTTGCAGGCTCCACCAATGTCATAATTTGGTTAGGGAGACAAATTACAGCGATAATAGAGAATTAATGAGTGTCAGGTAGTTTGGTCTTAATTAGCAGTTGGTGTGAGCTTCTAAAAATCCAGATTGAATTTAATAACTGGTTTACTTTGTGAAGTGTTCAGAAATAAGATGGTGTAAATAGTTTGTATGGTGAAGACTTAGTCAAGCTAAGAAGTGTTAAGCTGAACACACACACACACACACACACACACACACACACACAACTCCTTCATAGCAAATGTAGCAAATGATGACCAGCCAAGTGCTATAATGCACGCTGCAATCTGTAGCATGTGCTGGGTGCTGGGATCATCAAGGTGACCCGTATATGGCTCTTGTTCCTACAGAGCTCACCATTTTATCAGAGTTCAAATTTTATCAACTTGGCTGCAGTCCACAGATACTAAGGGAACTAGTTATGAGGGTCGACAGGGAGATGGTGAGGCCTGTGCTCCTGTGGGGCTTGTGACAGCAGGGGATGGATGAGGCCAAAAGACACTGAAGTGTTTGGAGACTGAGAGAAAGAGAGATGGTTCAACAAGGAGGGCAGGGCATGGGGACCCACAGTTGTGACACAGAAGGACACAGGCGTTGTAAAGGCAGCAACTGCAAATGCCAAGGTTGTGAAATTTTAGAAGATACTGAAAATAAGGTTGTGGCAAGACACACACATGGGAAGTAAATATTAGAAAGATGGAGTTATTCATGAGATATTCATGGAGTTATTCAAGATACATGAAAATGGATAAATTCTCCAGGAGCTGCTAGGGACTGAAACCAGAGCTTTAGGGAAGAGATCCTCAGAGTCAGGAGCTGAAGAACGGATCCGAAGTAGCTGAAAGGCCAAGAAGAAGTAGGAACGCACTGCCACTCAGACGAGGGAGGAAGGAATTTCCAGCAGTGGGTTGTCAGAGTGGTTCACAGAGAGGCTGGAGAGAAAGAAAAACCAGGATAAAGCTGTTCATTGTATAAAGCCACACTGTCCCAAACAGCCCGTGGGTTTTTTGTTTTAAAATTAAACGAAAAGTATAAGATATTAATAAGCTTTGAAATAAAGCATCTATGCAAATGAACATCGGAGACGCAGCTACCTGCTGGTGGAGATAACCACGCTGTACAGTCAAACGCACAGAATTTTTGTTCTCAAAGAAACTTGGGAGACATTATTCAAACTCATCTTTGGAACATTCTTGGGGAGATTATAGCCTGAAGGAAACCAGAGTATAATGCTTTCACCCCTCTCTTGCTTGATTATTGTTGCTGTTGTGTAACTGTTGATACTACTTTCCAGGAACTTGGTGACAGAAAATGAGAGATGAAGATGATGATGATGACAACGATGACAATGAGAAGTACCCTTCAGAAAAGCCAACACTTAGCTAGCATACGATGATTCCATGTGCGTTTTTTCTTTTACCTTCAAAAACTCTGAACTATCGTATCTCCATGTTATTATGTATGTGGACAGCTTATAAGATCCGTGCTAAAAATAGATTCACTGAATGGGGCTGAAGTATTCCAAATAAGTGGGATTTGGTGTTTCATTATCTTGAGGTCTTCCTAGAACGATGAAGGAAATTTTATCATGGAACAAAAGCAAACATCAGGATATATCAATCCCCTCCTGTTCGTAGACACAGCTGGAAGGCATATACATTTGTTAGAAATCTTTATGTTGTAAACGACAAAGCTCTTACCAAAATCACTTAGAAAAAAAAAAAAAAAACGGTAAAAGGAAGGATGGGCTGGCTCAGGAGTGGAAAAGGCTGAGGGTAGATGGTTAGTCTTAAGGTTCAGCTATGACTGAGTCCAAGGGCGAGTTTAGCGCCATGAAAGTAAAGTCATACCTTGGATGGACCGAGCAGGGCAGGAGCGGGCATGGTTGTACTGAGCCAGGGTAGGGAAGCAAAGAGGTTGCTCAGAGTACCTCAAGTGACAGACGTGGGTGAGGAACCAGCAGTTTCCCATGGGAAAGCCAGTTGCTTTTAGAAGAAAGAATGGTTGGTAGGCATTAAACCCAGCAGATCTCCAAAACCACTCCTGCTTTCAAGTAGCACCCCACCCCCAACCCCCGGCCTCAGAAATTCTTACTCGCAGAACTATGTCTTTTAGACTTGGGCCGCAGAAGTTTCCTTCAGTGCTGTAGATATTCTCAGGCAAAGACTTGCAGTGTTGGTGGTATATTAGACTCACGTGTGTAGCCAAAAATTCTTTTGGGAAGGTGGGTGTTTGAGCTTACCGTCTAAAGCTCACCGATGAACTGGTGATACAGCATCAGTTGTAGAGCGCTTTCCTGAGGCCGTTGGGTCCATATCCAGTACTGAAAAAGCAAGCAAGCAAACACAAAACCATCCACACCCCAAACTTTGCCCCTACTGTAAGAGTTTGAAGGGAACAATACTTTGTGCACAGTTAGTAGCCGACCTCCCAGACCTTCCTCCTCCTCGCTTGCTCTTCCTTCTCGATGTCAGTGTTTGTGCCTCAGGAACACTGACAGAGCTAAATACAAGGGAACTGCATGGAGAGAATATATTGTACTATACATGACCATGTTCCGGGTTTTCATACACTAGATTTCCACTGTGTCAGCTTGGGACTTACTGTCTCCAAGGTATGAGAAAGGATGGGTAAAGTGAGGAGCCCCTCCAGCCCTGTCGGGAGGGAGATCAGTTTGTGGGGCGTGACTGTTTATAGTCCGCGAAGAGTGTGGAAGGCAACCAAACCCACTGGAATCCAAAGAACGCCGAGCCTTAGGAGTTCTTGTTAGCATGTGGAAAGTCCCATAGAGAAGAATAAACACCACTTATTTGAGGACTTGCTTCAGTATGACTAAAGCTAAGGGCATGACCAGGGACGGTGTGGGGAAGGAGGGCAGATGCTACAGCTGGGTAGGTTTTTGTTTGTTTTAGTTAAATGCTCAAGACACTAAAGTAGTGTTTATTACAAGGAAAATATCACACGGTCCATCGGTTTGAGCTTGTAAATTTCCAATTTGAGAGTTAAAGGAAAACGGTCACAGTTTTGAATTGGATTTAAAAATCGGTCAGGAAAGGAATCTAAGCACTTTTGCTGAGGCCTCCGTGCTGCAGTACCACCCAGGGCCACAGGGATGCAGTGCAGCTCAGCAGACAGTAGGAACCCTGTTGAGAGGCGGGTTCCAGGGAATCTCTTGCTAGGGCAATAAAAACCGATCTTCTGGAACCAGGAGGAAGACATTCTTCATCCCTATCATCCACGTCGCCCCTCAGTTCTATCGTAATTTCTGTGGTTTATTAAACGACAGTTACTACAGGCTTATTGCACATTTCCTAGTCCGGTGCACAGTGGTCTTGCCTTGTGAAAAATTTTGAAGTAACAGAAGTATCTAATGATGACGAGTTGGTAAAAATGACTTGTTAAATGTTCATACAAAATAAAACAGTGCACCTATGTAAATGTGTTCCAGACATTACTTAAAGGTAGGGGAAACGATAAATGAAAATAAATTTTGTTAAAAAAAAAAAAGCAAGCCCATTATGGTGACACATTTGTAACCCCTGTGCTCAGTGGGCTAAGGCAGGGGGATTGCAAGTTAGAGACTAGCTTGTGCCTCACAATAGGACTTTGTCTAAAAAAAGAAAAAGAAGTGTGTGTGGGAGCCTGGGAATTGAGGAGATGGCTTAGCTGGTAAAGTGTTTGCCGCTGAGCACGAGGAGTTTGGATCTCCAGCACCCAGTTAAAAATCAGGGCACTGTAACCCCAGAGCTGCAGAGGCAGACGGGGGTGGGGGGGAATCCCTGGGATTTGCTGGCCAGCTCTAGGTTCAGCAAGACCCTGTCTCAGAAACCAAGATGTCAAGTAATTAAGGAAACATACTCCCATATAAACCTCCACTTCACCAAGGCCTGCAAATTTGTGCACATGTGTGGCCAAAAATGCCATCCCCCACCCCCAGTCAAACAGCGACAACAGCAAAAGCAAAATTCAGATAACCCCAACGATTTGAGATTCTAGTGTTCTTAAAGTGTTTAAGAGGCACATATACAGAATATAAATCTCTAATTGGTAGATTTATTGTTGAAATCTTATTTTCTTCTTATGTTTTATAATTTTATAAAATAAAGAACACAAACACTTTTATAGTTAGAAGAAAATTAGTGAAGGAAATACCCAAACAGACAGCTATTCAGTCTTCCACATGAAGAAGAGGACAGATCTTAGTTAGCAGAGGCTGGTAATGCTTACGGTACTGTTTCACATTTGCTTACAGATTGGCTCTGGCTCTCCCTTAATGTTGGCCAGGGATGGAGAAGCCACCTCACAAGGCCTTGGAAAGAACATTTCAACAAACCACTAATTAGTTGAAATTATATATGATCATTAACTTTCTTATAGATTTTAAATTTTCCTGTAGTAAGCATACACAGTTTATTTAAAATACAAATAGAAGTATATATGTAAATATTGGCAATTGAATTGTCATTTATATTTTCCTTTGGTTTAGTCTTTACACGTATTTTCTTAGCATTGATTTTATGAAGCAATCAAATGAGACAACTTGCAGTGCCCTGCTCTCTAAATTTGCCTGATTATTTCTCGAGGTGCCCTTGAATACACCCGATGTCTTTCCTGGAAACAGGAAATTAAGCTATAGGCAGGAAGAGATTCAGGTCACATTTTTTTTTTTTTTTTTTTTTTTTGGCAGGCTAATGTGCTGGGAAATGCTGTGTACGTCATAGCTTAAGCTATCAGGAGTCATATCAGGTTGTCTCAGTTCTGGGTCAGTCTGTGGTCACTTGGCCCCATGTTGCTGGACAGAACATGCTGTCAGGAGACTATGCTAAGAAGAGACTCCTCACCACCTGGTGGATAGTAAGCAGAAAGACAAAAAGAAACATTTATTTTAGCTGGGCGGTGGTGGCGCACGCCTTTAATCCCAGCACTTGGGAGGCAGAAACAGGCGGATTTCTGAGTTCAAGGCCAGCCTGATCTACAGAGTGAGTTCCAGGACAGCCAGGACTACACAGAGAAACCCTGTCTCGAAAAAAACCAAAAAAAAAAAAAAAAAAAAAAACAAACATTTATTTTATTTTTGGTTTTTCAAGACAAGGTTTTTCTGTGTAGCCTTAGAAAATTTCTTTGTTATTTTTGAGATTATAATATAATTATATCATTTCCCCCTTCCCTTTTCTTCCCACCGCCCTCCCCAAATTCCCCTCCTTGCTCTTTTTCAAATTCATGGACTCTTTTCATTAATTGTTGTCACGTGCATATATGTATACACATCTACATTCCTAAATACAACCTGCTCAGTCTGTATAATGTCATTTGTATGCATATGTTTTCAGGGCTGACCATTTGGTATTGGACAACCAGTTGGTATGCTCTCCCCTGGGGAATATCATAGCTCCCACTCTCAGCATTCCTTCCTTGCCTGCAGTTCTCAGTGTATGGTTGAGCTCGTGGGCTTTTCCCATCCACTCTGGCCTGTCTGTTGTCTTTGTTCAGCTCACATTTACGCAGCCATGGTGGTAAGATTTGATGGGTGCAGCTTCTGACATTACTGAGAGACACAGTCTCACAGCAAAATCCCCAATCTTGTGGCTCTCACGGACTCCCTCTCCCCTGTCTTCTGAAATGTATCCCCCCATGACTAACATCTCAAATGAGAACTGGTACTAGGTGGCGGTATACTTGGTACGTTGGTGAACCAATGTTGACATATTATTATCAAAGTTCTGGTTTACTCAGGGCTCAGTCTTTGTCAGTCACTTTCTATGAGTTCCGACAAAGGATACAATCACATGTATGTACCCTTGTAGTATCTTACTAACACATGGTCAGATAAGTTTGCTTTATCAAACAATCTGTAGTATTGATTTCTGTATATTGATCTTACATCCTAAAACCCTGTTAATTCTATTTGCTAATTCGAGTGGTGTTCTTGCGGATTCCACTCCATTTTCTATGTGCAGGAGCACTCTGTCTGCTGATAAGAACAGTTTTCCTCTTTCTTTCTGAATCCTCTAGGCACGAGATGCAGTTCTGAACTCTTCAGTGTGCAGACAGCCACCATTGTTGGACTACCCAGCTAGTTTCATGTAAGCCAATCTAATAAATGTGGTGTGTGTGTTCTCACAGTTTATTTCTCTGGACGACCTGATGAATATAAGCTGTGGAGATTTGTGCACCCAGGCACCTATGGCCTCCTGAGGTATGCTCTGTGATCAGGTGACTGAGCCCAGGGCCTGATTTAATGCTGGTTCCACGCCGAACAAGTACCACTCAGAACTGGACAGCTACATTACAGCTTCTTTCTGGGACAACCTTGAAGGACAGTGGTGGAGAGAAATCTTTACAGTGGGCAGAAGTTCATGCATTACACAAAGTTGTGGCTTTTGCTTGAAGAGAAAATAGCCAGATTTGATTATGTATTGATTCATGGGCTCTAGTCAAATTGGCTGGATGGTTGGCGATTTGGAAGAAGGTTGATTGTAAAGCTGCTGAGAAAGACACCTGAGGAGAGGTTACAGGAATAGACTTTTTCACCATGGAGGTGAAAATAGGTATGTCTAGGGCATTTGTTGGTATTGTCATGTCTTGTGGTTGAAGTCAATGAAAAACCTAATCCAGGCAGGATGAAACAGCCCTAATCCTTCAAAAGTTAACAAATGAATAACACCTTCAAAAAAAAAAAAAAGAGTCAGGAGCTGCTGAGGTGGTTGCTGAGGACAGAGGAAATTCAGAAAGGGCAGAAGACGATCATCATAGAGCTAAGGATTATGGTTCCCCTGAGTACATGTACCCTATTTTGTTAAGATGTTGTTTATGTGTTTTTTTTCTAGCAATCCAAAAATACTTTTCTGTTTATTTGTTTGTATAGCCCTGGTCAGCCTGAAACTTTCTGTGTGATCATGTTGGGCCTCAGACTTGTAAATGCTCTTCCTGTCTCTGCTTCCCCAGTGTTGGGATCACATGTGTGTGTCACCACACCTGGCTTCAAAAATTAATACACATTTGGCAGATGCTATACATACTTGAATAGCAATAGATTCAGTAAGACAATTGTTTTGAAATTATTGGCGAGTCATCACTACCCTGTTTGACAAAACACTGCACTGTGATGCCCTGTGCAGTTGTCAAGAGGGCCTGTTATGCGTTCGGTGTTATACAAATGCTTTACATGTGTTTAGGTTTGCACTGTATTCTTTCACACAAGATTTACAGGAGACAGAATAATTAAACTTGGATAGGTGGCAGTACTAAATGCCCAATTTTGTAACTTTATGAACTATACTTAGCAGGATATATTGTTTTAGTTTAACATTGAGTCAAACATCTCATATCATATACCATATCATATCTGGGATAAGATTTTTTTTTTAATTTCTGGTTAAGATTATTTTCAAAAGTTTATTTTGAAATAAATAGAAAGTTTTCTTTCTATTGTAGAAAGCTTTCTTTCAATGTCTGGACTTTATCTAGAACTTTAGAAAATGCTCAAATGAAAGCAGAGCTAGCAAAAATTATGTTAGTTAGTGAACACTTAGTGCCGAGCTTAGAATACCCTTTTAAAGCAGCAAATGGAAAACCATGCCTCTTATTGTGGTTCAAACGGAATATGCTCTAATGCATGCTGCAGCCTAGGAAGTTCAATCATCTAACAAAGGATAAAATAATTATGTTTTCAAAAATGATGACAGAAATTACAGAAGGTGCTTTGGGAGCATTGAACTCAATTCTGTTGTTTTTCTGATTTTAAATAGCAGGTAAAAACTTGGTGAATGGTTTAGCAAACTATTTGTTAAACCATCTTTCATCTATGGTGAATATATTATTTTATTCCTTCTTTTTATTTGGTTCTGGGGGTTAAACCTGGGCTGTGTACATGCAGGCAAGCACTCTCCCACTACTGAGATACTTTCCAAGTTCCTGTGGTAGATTTTCAAATGTATTGTATAAGTGGGAACAAGAATAAACATCAGTGTGGGAAGACAGAGATGAACCCAGGAGGAAGAGCATTCCTTCCTAGAGATATGAATTTCCTGATGTTGCCACGATGGGGCAGTGTAACGACAAAGCCACCAAAAACCAGCCAAAAAGCAAATAAACACCCAACTCTTCTAAGAACATCTCATTAGTATTGGCAGGTAAGTGTCCCCAAGCCTCAAGAGGTAAATGAGAAACTATAAATGCTTACGTGGGGAAAGTCTGTTCTTTTAATGATGAAAGGGGAAATACAACTGGCCCTCTGATAAGTGCAGATGAAATTCGTAGATTAGAAGGGTAAAAGCAAGTTGTTATAAATAAATATCAAACTCGGAGGGCCTCAGATCCTGAATCAAACCCTACTCTTTATTTTGAGTGATGGAGTTTTGATTCATACAGTTACCAGGTCCCATCAAACACAGAACCCAGTGAGCAGGAGAAATTGGATACCTGACAGCTTTCTAGCTAAGCAGGTTTTACAGCTGCCTTTACAGAAACTATCAGAACATTTCTACTTGACTTGAATACGACTACAAGATTGAAATTTCCTGTAAAGAAAAATGATTACTTACCACTGTAACAATTTAGAGATGCCTGGGTTCAATATAAACAAGCAAGGTATATTTCCCCCTGGGGAAATGCATAACATCAGACAGAGTCCAGGCCAGCCTTCTACTTCTCTGAAATAAATACATCCTAACACAACCACGAGCACACTGGACACTGTTATCTTTTTAGAGGGAAACTTTTATACATTCCCATTCACAAAACAATCCTGAGAGCTTTGGGATGTGTTACAGCGAAGATGAGTCTTGGAGACATTCTTCTAAGTGAAATAAACTAGTCACACAAGGATAAATATTATGTGGTTCAATCCAGAGAGGAGTCTTAGAAGAGTTAAATTCATTGAGACAGGGTAAAATGGTGACTGCCAAGATCTGAGGGGAGGAATGAATGAAGGGTCAGTGATCTATGGGTACAGAATTTCAACTGAGGAAGACAGAAGAGGTCTAGAGATGGAGTTGATGATGTTTGTTAACAATGTGAGTTTACTTAAGATGGCAGAATGGTATACTTAAACCTTAAATGGTAGGCTGGGAAGATGGCTCAGTGGGTAACATACTTGCTCTGAAGGAACGAGGACCTGGGTTCAAATCCACAGAATGCACATATGAGCTAAGCATGGTAGCATGAATATCTGTTAGTTCCGTGTTTCTATGGTGAGATGGGAGGTAGAAACAGAAGGGTCTGCAGAAGCTCCCAAGCCAGCTAGCCTTGTGTATGCAGCAGTGAACAATGTGGAAGGCCAAGGAACAACACTTGAGGTGTCTCTGACTTCCACATGAGCACTGTGACACATGCACACATGAGTGTATACACACGCATCACATACACACAAAATTAAAAGTTAATTGGTAAATTTTATTACATATTCTTAACTTCATTAAAAAGAGACAAAAAATCATAGTGACTATTATCCGCTTTTCTTATTATATATACACACACATATATACATATATATGTATATATGTGTGGGTGTGTATTTGCACTGTAGAATGTATAATGGAAAAGAAACTGAAGTACTACTAATTTTGTCATATATATTGAGCGAGAGAGAATTTTAATTTACAATATGGCCTTTGAGACTATGAAGTTCAACAGGAGAAAGAACATTGGTGATTAGCCTGACATTTCTTAGGCCACACTTCACTAGAGGACAAGCTAGTTAGCTGTCTCTAGCAAAAAAATGCTAGTTGTGTTTCAAAGATTATAATGTGTAATGAGAAAGTTATACCTATTTTCACTTAATCCAAGTGGACAATGGTGACCAGATCATCTAGTAAGAGCCAATAGTTTGACTTAAAAAATTCAGAATGTTGGGTATAAGATAATAATGTTTAGGTAGAAGCATACCCACAGAACCAAATTAAGACAATATTCAAAATAAAGACTCTAAAGGAAAGCAGACATTTTGAGACTGTCATGTAGGTCACATTAGCCTTGGACTTGCCAGGAGCCAGTTGATTCTAGTCCTGCAGCCTCTCCATCCCAGCCGCTTGGATTATGGGTTATGTGCCACACACACCCGCTTGACAAGTGCTGGGATGGAACCAAATCTTTGGACATGTTAAGCAAACACTTTACAGACTGAACTCCATCCTATGGTTTAACCCTTACACAATAAACACAAACAGTAATGTAAACAGTTGCTTTGCTTACTAGATTTTTATTTATTTACTTATTTAGAAAAACATTTTTACAATTTAGGTCCTTTATTTTTATGCATTAGGCCGTGAGTTAGTATGGAGTGGGCTCCAGCAGCTCAGCTCCTTCCTGTTAGTTCTCACAAAGTGTGCTTCTCTGGGCGGAGCATCCTGGTGCTTCAGCTGAACCCAGGTGCCGTTCTCTGGCCTTCCTTTTTCTTCTGATAGTTCTCCTTCTCCCCTCTTCAGGAAGCTGTCTCTGCTCTTCCAGTGCTCGATGAGCTGTCTGCACACTGATGCTCTTGGCCAGAGTCTTACCCTTAACTTGCTTGTTTACAGTGATGCCACGGCATGCTGGGTGACGTTGCAGACTCTTCCGGTTTTGCAGTGGTAACACTTACGGGGCATTCCTTTTTGAACAGTGTCCATTCCTTTGATGTCTACAATGTCACCCTTCTTATAGATTCGCATGTATGTGGCCAAAAGAATGACTCCAAAGGGAGAAGCCAAGGGAACACAGAGCTGGAGACTCTCCTCTTGCCCTTTGTGTTTGCCATTTTGGCGAGTTACTGGAAGATGGCTGCCATGCTAGAAAGAAATTTTTTTCCTTAATTCAGAAAAAATGTTCTGAATATGGAAAAATAGTAATAACAAAATAAGGAATAAATATTTTCAATTCTTGTCACTAAGAATAGGACAAAAAAATGTCAAATGAGCGACTGATTTTAACAATACTTGAGTGATAAAACACTTCGATGATGGTTAGTTTTCATGGTAGTGTTAATGGCTTGTAGAATCACCATGGAAACTCACATCTGTGTGTGGGTAGGAGGAGGTTTCCAGGAACATTTAACCTAGGATGGACAACCAACTCTGAATGTAGGCAGCGCATCCCATGAACTAGAGTTTGAGACAGAATACCACGAGAACCAGTTGTCTCTGTGTCTGCAGAAGCAGAGAGAGTGGCTTGCTGCCTCTCACTACCGCCATGGTGCCTTCCCCACTGCGAGGATCTGTATCCCCTCAAACTTGTGAGCCAAATCAAGTCTTTCCTCAAGTTGCTTTTGCCAGTTTGGTCCCTGGAATGAAAAGAGTAGCAAGCATAGGCAGTCTCTTTCATGTTCATGATTTTGCTGTGTGTCCTTTCAATCACTATTTCTGATGCCTTAGAGATAAGTGTATGCATTCATAAAAATGTATTATATTGTTTTTCATGTTTCTAACATTCATATGAATATGTGCATGTTAACTATATGTCTTCTTTTGCACTTTCAAAAAACTGTAAAATATATTTTTAAGGTTGGTTCATGTTACAAGTTACTATTTTTAACCTGTTAAACAGAAGTTCTGTTTCAACAGAAGTCAATTTTACTTTCTTAAGGGATACTGGAAATACTTTAGAGGTTTGTTTGTTTGTTTGTTTTTGTTTTTTTAGATAAGGTCTTGCTATGTAGCCCAGGCTAGCCTCTACCTTGAGCTCCTCCTGCTTTTGCCTCTCATGGGTGTGTGCCATCATATCTGGCTTGGAGATAATTTTGTCACAGGCAGGTGCTATTCGTATCTATTGGATAGAAGTCAAGAATTCTGCTAAACATTCAACAAAAAGCCCCTCATGGAAGAGGTATCAAAGAATTATCTGACCTCACATGTCAATAGTGTCAAGGTTCAGAATTTCTGATCATAACTAGTAATTCTTCAAGCATTAGACCATCAGCAGGAGTCTCATCACTTGGGGGAACTTCTTAAAATATAAATAGTTCAGCAAACCTCAAAATGAATCAGCAGTGGAGGGCTGGTAATCAATCATAGTTCTGTTATTACCTCATTATTCTGATACTGATTACATGGTAAGAGAAACATCTAGAAAACATTATTTAAGACAGCCAAAGGGGAGAGCCCCCACCTGGTCTACTCCTGTGTGGACACCGGATTCCAAGACATCCTAGCGGGTCCACTGAACCCAGAGCAGCGGGTAAGAACACTCACACACTGCCCTACGCCCATAGCTGGGTGCGGGGAGCGCTCAGATTCCAGCAGACCCCCAAACCCCGTCCCTGCAGAATACCACTCCCCTTCCACCCCTCTCCCAGATCTGAGGCCTGGAGCAGACCCCCGCCTGGCCTGCTCCTGTGTGGACACCATATCCTGAGACATCCTAGAGGGACCACTGAACCCAGAGCAGCAGAGGAACACCTCAACTCAGAGTGACAGACAACATATTCCGAGACATCCTAGAGGAGCCACTGCACTCAGAGCAGTGAACACTTTATCCTGAGACATCCTAGAGGAGACACTGCACCCAGAACAGCGGACACCTAGCTGCTCTGCTACCTTGGAGACACCATATCCTGAGACATCCTAGAAGAACCACTGTACTCAGAGCAGCTAGAACTCAGGATTAAAAGATCCCAGAGACATCTGGACCCTGAGGAGTTCAGACACAAGCAAGATAACTGGAAAGGCAGGCTCCAGTCAGAGACAGTGAGTACAGGTAGCACTAGAGTTAACCAGATGGTGAAAGGCAAGTGCAAGAACATAAGCAACAGAATCCAAAGTTACATGGCATCATCAGAGCCCAGTTCCCCCATCATAGCAAGCCCTGAACACCCCATCACACCAGAAAAGCAGGATTCAGAATTAAAATCACTTCTCATGATGATGATAGAGGACTTTAAGAAAGACATAAATAACACTCTCAAAGAATTTAAGGAGAACACAGGTAGACAGGTAGAAGCCCTTAAAGAGGAAACACAAAAATCCCTTAAAGAATTGCAAGAAAACACAACTAAACAGGTGAAGGAATTAAACAAAACCATCCAAGATCTAAAAATGGAAGTAGAAACAATAAATCACAAAGGGAGACTACCCTGGAGATAGAAAACCTAGGAAAAAGATCAGGAGTCATAGACACAAGTATCACCAACAGAATACAAGAGATAGAAGAGAGAATTTCATGTGCAGAAGATACCATGGAAAACATTCACACAACTGTCAAAAAATGCAAAATACAAAAAGCTACTAACCAAAAACATCCAGGAAATCCAAGACACAATGAGAAGACCAAACCTAAGGATAATAGGTATAGATGAGGGGGAAGACTCCCAACTTAAAGGACCAGTTAATATCTTCAACAAAATTATAGAAGAAAACTTTCCTAACCTACAGAAAGAGATGTCCATAAATATACAAGAAGCCTACAGAACTCCTAATAGTTTAGACCAGAAAAGAAATACTACCCACCACATAATAATCAAAACATCAAATGTACAAAATAAAGAAAAAATACTAAAAGCAGTAAGGGAAAAAGGTAAAGTAACATATAAAGGCAGACCTATAAGAATTACACCAGACTTCTCACCAGAGACTATAAAAGCCAGAAGATCCTGAACTGATACCATACAGACTCTAAGAGAACACAAATGCCAGCCCAGACTACTATACCCAGCAAAACTCTCAATCAATATTGATGGAGAAACCAAGATATTCCATGACAAAACCAAATTCACACAATATCTTACCACAAATCCAGCACTTCAAAGGATAATTGGTGGAAAACTCCAACACAAGGAGGGAAACTACAACCTAGAAAAAGCAAGAAAGTAATCTTCCAACAACTCCAAAAGAAGATAGCTACACAAACGTAACTCCACCTCCAATAACAAAAATAACAGGAAGCAACATTCATTTTCCTTAATATCTCTTAATATCAATGGACTCAATTCTCCAATAAAGAGACATAGACTAACAGAATGGATACATAAACAAAACCCAGCATTTTGCTGCATACAGGAAACACACCTCTGTGAAAAAGGCAGACACTACCTCAGAGTAAAAGGATGGAAAACAATCTTCCAAGCAAATGGTTCCAAGAAACAAGCTGGAGTAGCGATTCTAATATTAAATAAAATCAATTTTCAACCAAAATTAATGAAAAAAGATAAGGAAGGATACTTGGTACTTATCAAAGGAAAAATGTACCAAGATGAACTCTCAGTTCTGAATATCTATGCCCCAAATGCAAGGGCGCCCACATACTTAAAAGAAACTTTACTAAAGCTTAAAGCATACATTGCACCTCACACAATAATAGTGGGAGATTTCAGCACCCCACTCTCAGCAATGGACAGATCATGGAAACAGAAACTAAACCGAGACACAATGACACTACCAGAAGTTATGAACCAATTGGACTTAACTGATATCTATAGAATATTTCATCCTAAAACAAAAGAATATGCCTTTTTTTCTCAGCACCTCATGGTACCCTCTCCAAAATAGACCATATAACTGGTCACAAAACAGGGCTCAACAGATACAAAAAGATTGAAATAATCCCTTGCACCCTATCAGACCACCATGGACTAAGGCTCGTCTTTAATATTGACAAAAACAATGGAAAGCCCACATATACATGGAAACTGAACAATGCTCTACTCAATGATGACTTGGTCAAGGAAGAAATAAAGAAAGAAATTAAAGACTTTTTAGAATTTAATGAAAATGAGGACACATCATATCAAAACTTGTGGGACTCCATGAAAGCAGTACTAAGAGGAAAACTCATAGCTCTAAGTGCCTACAAAAAGAAACTGGAAAGAGCACACACTAACAACTTGACAGCACGCCTGAAAGCGTTAGAACAAAAAGAAGCTAATATACCCAAGAGGAGTATACAGCAGGAAATAATCAAACTCAGGGCTGAAATCAACCAAGTAGAAACAAAAAGAACTATACAAAATATCGACAAAACCAGGAGCTGGTTCTTTGAGAAAATCAACAAGATAGATAAACCTTTAGCCAGACTAACCAAAGGGCACAGAGACAGTACTCAAATTAATAAAATCAGAACTGAAAAGGGAGACATAACAACAGAAACTGAGGAAATTTAAAAAAATCATCAGATCCTACTACAAAGGCCTATACTCAACAAAATTGGAAAATCTGGATGAAATGGACAATTTTCTAGACAGATACCAAGTATCAAAATTAAAACAAGAGCAGGTAAACCATCTAAACAGTCTCATAACCCCTAAAGAAATAGAAGCAGTCATTAAAACTCTCCCCACCAAAAAAAAGTCTGGGACCAAATGGTTTTAGTGCAGAATTCTATCAGACCTTCCAGGAAGACCTAATACCAATTCTCTTCAAACTAGTCCACAAAATAGAAACAGAAGGAATAATAACCAATTTGTTTTTATGAAGCTACAATTAAGCTCATACCTAAA
Source organism: Arvicanthis niloticus (assembly GCF_011762505.2). Classification (NCBI taxonomy): domain Eukaryota; kingdom Metazoa; phylum Chordata; class Mammalia; order Rodentia; family Muridae; genus Arvicanthis; species Arvicanthis niloticus. The sequence goes on along the minus strand of NC_047661.1, from coordinate 65,403,552 downwards.
CCTCACAAAGACCCAACAAAGAAAGAGAACTACAGACCAATTCCTCTTATGAATATTGATGCAAAAATACTCAATAAAATTTTCGCAAACCAAATCCAAGAACACATCAAAATAACCATCTATCATGATTGAGTAGGCTTTTTCCCAGGAATGCAGGGATGGTTCAGTATTCGGAAATCCATCAATGTAATCCACTACATAAATAAACTCAAAGAAAAAAGACTACATGATCATCTCACTAGATGCTGAGAAAGCATTTGACAAAATTCAACATCCCTTTATGCTAAAAGTCTTGGAAAGATCAGGAATTCAAGGCCCATACCTAAACATAGTAAAAGCAATATACAGCAAGCCAGTAGCCAACATCAAACTAAATGGAGAGAAACTGGAAGCAATCCCACTAAGATCAGGGACTAGACAAGGCTGCCCACTCTCACATTACCTATTCAATATAGTACTGGAAGTCCTAGCCAGAGCAATTAGACAACAAAAGGAAGTCAAAGGGATACAAATAGGAAAGGAAGAAGTCAAATTTTCACTATTTGCAGATGATATGATAGTATACTTAAGTGACCCTAAAATTTCCACCAGAGAACTCCTAAACCTGATAAACAACATCAGCAAAGTGGCTGGATATAAAATCAACTCAAACAAATCAGTAGCCTTCCTCTATTCAGAGGATAAACAGGCTGAGAAAGAAATTAAAGAAATAACACCCTTCACAATAGTTACAAACAACACAAAATACCTTGGAGTGAATCTAACCAAGCAAGTAAAAGGTCTGTATGACAAGAACTTAAGTCTCTGAAGAAAGAAATAGAAGATCTCAGAAGATGGCTCCTGTATTGGCAGGATTAATTTAGTAAAAATGGCCATCTTGCCAAAAGCAATCTACAGATTCAGTGCAATCCCCATCAAAATTCCAAATCAATTCTTCATAGAGATAGAAAGAGCAATGTGCAAATTCATTTGAAATAACAAAAAACCCAGGATAATGAGAACTATTCTTAACAATAAAAGAATTTCTGGGGGAATCACCATCCCTGACCTCAAACTGTACTACAGGGTAATAGTGATAAAAACTGCATGGTATTGTTACAGAGACAGGCAGGAAGATAATAGAATAGAATTGAAGATCCAGAAATGAGCCCACATACCTATGGTCACTTGGTCTTTGACAAAGGAGCTAAAACCATCCAGTGGAAAAAGGACAGCATTTTCAGCAAATGGTGCTGGTTCAACTGGAGGTCAGCATGTAGAAGGATGCAAATCAATTAATTCTTATCTCCTTGTACAAAGCTCAAGTCCAAGTGGATAAAGACCTTCACATAAAACCAACTACACTGAAACTAATAGAAGAGAAGGTGGGGAAGAACCTCGAATACCTAGGCACAGGGGAAAAGTTCCTGAACAGAACACCAATGGCTTATACTCTAAGATCAAGAATTGACACATGGGACCTCATAAAATTTCAAAGCTTCTGTAAGGCAAAGGACATTGTTAATAAGACAAAATGGCAATCAACAGAATGGGAAAAGATCTTTACCAATCCTGCAGCTGATAGAGGGCTAATATCCAATATATACAAAGAACTCAAGAAATTGTATTCCAGACAACCAAATAACCCTATTAAAAATGGGGTACAGAGCTAAACAAAGAATTCTCAACAGAGGAAACTTGAATGGCCGAGAAGCACCTTAAGAAATGCTCAACATCCTTAGTTATCAGGGAAATGCAAATCAAAACAATCCTGAGATACCACCTCACACCAGTCAGAATGGCTAAGATCAAAAACTCAGGTGATAGCAGATGCTGGCGAGGATGCGGAGAAAGAGAAACACTCTTCCATTGTTGGTGAGATTGCAAGATGATACAACCACTCTGGAAATCAGTCTGGTGGTTCCTCAGAAAATTGGACATAGCATTACCTGAGGATCCAGCTATACCACTCCTGGGCATATACCCAGAAGATTTTCCAACATATAACAAGTACATATGCTCCACTATGTTCATAGCAGCCTTATTTATAATAGCTAGAAGCTGGAAAGAACCCAAGTGTCCTTCAACAGAGGAATGGATACAGAAAATGTGGTACATTTACACAATGGAGTATTACTCAGCTATTAAAAACAATGAATTCGAGAAATTCTTAGGTAAATGGATGGAAGTAGAAAATATCATCCTGAGTGAGGTAACCCAATCACAAAAGAACACATATGGTATTTACTCACTGATAAGCGGATGTTAGCCCAAAAGCTTGGAATAGCAAAGACTCAACTCACAGACCACATGAAGCTCATGAAGAAGGAAGACCAAGTGTGGATGCCTCAGTCCTACTTAGAAGGAGTAACAAAAATACTCAAGGGAGCAAATATGGAAACAAAATGTAGGACAGAAACTGAAGGAGGGGCCATCAGGAGACCATTCCACCTGGGTGTCCATTCCATGTACAGTCACCTAAGCTAGACACTGATGTGGATGGCTGGAAGTACATGCTGACAAGAACCTGATATAGCTGTCTCCTTAGAGGTCTGCCAAAGGCTGACACATTCAGAGGACAGTGCTCACAGCTAACTACTGATCTGATCAAGGGTTTCCCAATGGAGAAGTTAGAGAGAAGACTGAAGGAGCAGAAAGGGTTTGTGACCCCATGAGGAGAGCAACAATACCAACCAACCAGAGCTCCCCAGGGTCTAAACCACCAGCCTGGGAGCACATAGGGAGGGACCCATGGCTCCAGCTGTATATGTAGGGGAGGATGGCCTTGTCAGGCATAGGTGGGAGAGGAGATTCTTGGTCTCTTGAAGGACAAACACCGAGTTGGGGGGAATGTGAGGGTGGGAGGGGGTAGGTGGGGGCACATTCTCATAGAAGCATGAGGAGGGGGGATGGGATAGGAGGTTCCTGGGTGGTGGGGGAAGTGGGGTAAGGGGATAAAATCTGAAATGTAAATATAATACATTAAAACAACAATAAAAAACAAAAACAACAACAACAACAACAATAAGATAGCCAAAGGGAGAAATCCTTGGATGGGCAAGATTGAGTGGTGTTCCCTGTGGAGGGAGTATTATTTTGATAAGATAAGTGGGCCTGGAGCAGGGAGAGAGAAGACATTTTTGTGAGCCTCAGCTTACTTTGTGGAAATGGGTGAACTCAAAGATCAGTATTAAAAATAGCAAGCAGGGGTCTAGAAGAACTTAGAAGCTTCTCATGGTGAGGGGAAGGAAGACCAGACACTCTGGTAAGGATGGGAACTCAGAAGGGAGTGGGCCAGACTCTGAAAGTAGCCACCAGAACCCTTGCAGCAGGTTAGATGCCCAGACTTCCAGAATGCCATAAGGATGTATGATTGGCAAGAGGAAAAAGGATCATTAGGGCGGGGAGATACACAGGTGTAGGTGGCTATGGCCTGATCTGGTAGAGTGGTAGACTGTAAATAAAGAGTTAAAGACAGAACAAGTACCAGAGAAGAGGATCTAGAAGATTCTGGGCTTTTTGTTCTAGAAGAGGTTTCAGGAAAGACATCAGAGAGTACCGACTGGTTTTAATAAGATTGTTTCAGATTTCTTGAAGTTAATTCTGGTGGCAGAGGCAGAGGCAGAGGCAGAGGCAGAGGCAGAGGCAGAGGCAGAGGCAGAGGCAGAGGCAGAGGCAGAGGCAGAGGCAGAGGCAGAGGCAGAGGCAGAGGCAGAGGCAGAGGCAGAGGCAGAGGCAGAGGCAGAGGCAGAGGCAGAGGCAGAGGCAGAGGCAGAGGCAGAGGCAGAGGCAGAGGCAGAGGCAGAGGCAGAGGCAGAGGCAGAGGCAGAGGCAGAGGCAGAGGCAGAGGTGAGGCAGCAGTTTTGAAGTTTTGACAACATATGTGTAATTTGTTGAATATGTCCATGTAGCATAGGCCTATTATGTTTAATATTAAAATAAAAACCACATAGTCCCTGCTGAGTTTCTCAAGAGGAAGTGGGGGAAGGGGTCAGAGTGGGAAACAGGAGAGAAAGGAACTTGGAACACCAGGAGGAAAGCTCACAAACTGACTCCTCCCCATGTGGGCTATGTGGGCTATGTGGGCAAGCAAGAAGGAGAGACAGACAGACAGACAAGGGAATGAGTGACTTTAGACAGTGCAGGCTTTTATTGAGGGAGAGACCTGCTGAGGAGGACTCTATAGTCTTAAGTTTGGGTTGTTACACTGCATTTTGACAGAAGTAATGCACATGCTCCGGCAATTGACAACAGCTGCTTAAAGGTGTGGTGTTGTGTTACAAAGACAAAGTGTGAACACACAAAACATTCACATAGCAATATAAAGCCAGATTATCCTAAAGTGCCACAAATGTGTCTGATACAAAAGGAATAAAGGAGATAGAAAATCAGAGAAATGGGAGAATGAGCCTGGCTGGGAATTTCTCTCTCTCTCTCTCTCTCTCTCTCTCTCTCTCTCTCTCTCTCTCTCTCTCTCTCTCTCTCTCTCTCTTTCTTATACAGCCTTTCTCTGTGTAACAGCTCTTCAGCTCTGCCTGTCCTGGAATTCCCTTTGCAGAACAGGCTGTCCTTGAACTCATGGAGCTCCTCCTGCCTCTGCCTCCCCAGTGCTGGAGTTCAAAGTGTGAGCCACCATGACCTTACTGATAATTAATTCTTGATGAAGGAGCTCAACTCAAGCCAGGAAAATGGGTAGCATTACAAAAGAGAAAAGGCACTTTGTGTTTGGAATTTCAAAAGCTAACATTACTTCTGGTGAATGGGTAAATCAACTTCTAGCAGCTTCATATGCACATCCTTGCAGTCTGGTTTTCCCAGAGCAGGATTCATGTCTGCTCCCTGCATCTGCACAGCAATCCTGGGAAGTACTCTGACTTTGGCTGTTTGGCATATGAGACCAACCCTGGCCTACTCAGTTTCCCCAGAAAGATGGGTCCCTGCAATAGGCCAGGTCTTAGTCTTGGACTCATTCCAGGGACCACATGAAATAGAGAACAAGCAGATCCGCAAAAGAAACCAAGGTAGAGAGAAAACTCTATAGCTGCCCCAGTTAACAACAGTCATTTCCAGTCCCGCCCTGGTGAGACCCTCACCAGGATTATCTCGCCACCTCGGTCTCTTTCATTGTTCTCCGACTATGTCATGCTTGTTCCAACCTCTAAGTGTAAACGCTCATGCAAGCCATTTGTATCTGTAAGAATATTACTACTCTGACTTTCTCTCTACCACATACAAGCTTCCGGGAGCAGATGAAGCCCTGAGTGAATGTGTATTACTGACACAACATGGCCATGTCAATGCCTCGGACCCATGGAAATCGCAACGCTGTCCCTGGGTCAAGCTTAGAGGACCAGCAAAGTTGTTCCCTGGTCCAATTACCAATGTTTATATACAGTTGACTATTAGCAAAAACCAATGTATGGAGAAACTGCAGCTTCCGTTTTTTGTTTGTTTGTTTGTTTGTTTGTTTGTTTTTGGATAACTACAACCCAAGACTGCCCCTTACAGGGGCCTCTTACTGAGAACAGCTAGCCAACCTTCTCCTCTGCTCTTGTTGTGTATAAAACATGTGCTGAGTTTCTGGTTGGTTTTATTTTTGTTTTTTCAGGACAGGTTTTCCTCTGTGTAGCCCTGGCTGTCCTGAAACTCATTCTGTAGACCAGCCTGGCCTCGAACTCACAGAGATCTGCCTGCCTCTAGAGTGCTGGGTAAAGGCGTGCACCATCACTGAGCTGTGTAGGTTTCTGGGTTGTTGGTACATTTCCTTCAGAGGGCACAGCCCACCCGACCCTAGCTTTTCTGTATGTCTGTTGTTTCTTCATGTCCCTATTGTCCCAGTCAGGTCAGTCCCCACACTGTGCAGGTTGTGGCAATTATCCACTGTATGAATCCTTCATGAAGAATTCCTAGCCAGGCAGGGCCAGAAATACCTCATGCCCTCAGTGATCTAGGACCTTCTATCTAGGATCTAGGACCCATCTGCCAAAGGTTTCACTACCTTTCAGTACCAGGGCTAAGCCCTGGGGACTCAGCCTTTGATTACAATGGATGTTTGGAGAGCATAAATCCACAACAACCACTCAGTCTGCAAACCTCACTCGCATTTCTTACCAGCCATCTCCAAAATATTTCATTTTATTTTCTGGCCCAGAATCTTATACAGGATACATGCTGCATTTAGTCATCTCCCAGTCTGGAGGAATCCTCAAAGTTTTTCTCTATTTTTCTTGTCCTCTAGTTTACAAAAAGTCCAGATCCCACGTTCTGTCGGTGACCCTTAGCCTGCCGCTCAGGTTTCCGGACACACAGTCAGAATCAAGTCCTGCTTCCTTGATAGAAAGAGCATATCTTCCTTGATAGAGCATAGGAGCTGCGCGGTACCCTTGTTAGTATGGCATGCCAGGAAGCTTGGCTTGCCAGGAAGCATTGCATTACCCCATTTCGTCAATCTCTGTCACCCTGCTCTCCCTGCCAGGCTGATCCACTGGGAAGTCATCGTTTTCTCTTCTTTGTTTTATCTTACTTTATTTACTTACTTATGAAACATTTTGTTACATTTATTTATTTTGTGAGCATTCATACGTGTTGTGGTGTACTTGCAGAAGTTAGAGACTTACAGAAGTCCGGTCTCTTTTTCCAGCAATTTTGAAGGGCTCTAGTAGGCCCAGCATGGCAAACCTGGCTCTGGCTTGCTTTGCTTTATTCTCTCTGCATTGCTAAAAAAAAAACCCATTAGATTACCTCTCTAAATCTAGCCACCAAGATCTCTGCATTTTGGTCACTTAACTCCCACTAGGGCTGACCACCAAACTCCAGCTATCAAAATATTGAGGTCCAGCAATCAAACCTCGCCTTGTGACTACCCTAATTAACACTTCCAGTCAAAATTAAACACTTCATCCTAACTCGGTTTTCCCTTCTACCTTTATAAACTGTCATTTGCCTCTGGGCTATTGTCTGTCTCCTCTCTATCCAGAGGCAGTCTTTTGTCCCTCTTGGACAAATATCACTCCTCCCCCCATCTCTTGTTCCTTTCTCCTTTATCCTCTTTGTCTCTTATTTGTCTTTGTCTCTTATTCACTGCCCTTTGTTCCTCTGGGGCAGATAAATCTTTGTGCTGAGAACTTGGTCTTGGGGTGTTTGTAGATACCCATCCTTCAAAGTTTATCCTAGGGGTGGAGATCAGGTGTCTAGTGGTGGCAGCAAGAACCTGAAGCCGTTTTGGAGACCCCCCTCTTTTTAAATTGATTAGTATTTTGTGGAGGGTGGGAGTTTGAATGAGAAATGTCCTCCACAGGCTCACGTATTTGAACACTTGGTCCCGAAGTGATGAATCTATTTGAGAGATATGGGACAGTTAGGTGGCCCAGCCTTGCTAGAGGAAGTTTGTCCCTAGGAGTGACAAACTTCTAGTTCTCACTCTCCCCTTCCTGTCTGATGGAATACAATAAGTTGGGTCTCTAATCTTGTTTCTTGCTTTTTTTTTTTTTTTTTTTTTTTTTTGCCATTCAGTAATCCCTCTCTGGAACTATTAGCCAAAATAAGCTCTTTTTTCTGCAAGTTGTACTAGTTCATGGTATTTTATCGCAGCAACAGAAAAGCAACTAATAAACTGAGTGATATTCTAAGGTTATATTAATTAGTATCTGATATAAGTATCTAATATATAATAGTAACTATAGAAGGTTATATTAGTAACCAATACATTGAGTGATATTCTGTTATATTAGTACCTAATATAGTATTAAGTATCTAATATTATATGTTTCTAATATATTAGTACCTAATATACATAAACATTTAATATATGATAGTAACTATAGAAGGTTATATTAGTTACCAATACTTTGAGTCTTAGGTTATATTAGTATCTTTTTTTTTTTTTTTTTTTTTTTTGGTTTTTTTTTTTTGGTTTTTTGAGACAGGGTTTCTCTGTGTAGCCCTGGCTGTCCTGGAACTCACTTTGTAGACCAGGCTGGCCTCAAACTCAGAAATCCACCTGCCTCTGCCTCCCAAGTGCTGGGATTAAAGGCGTGCGCCACCACTGCCGGGCTTTAGTATCTTGTTCAAACTCCTACCTAACAGCATTAGCATCTAACCACACCAACCAGCACTGGAATGGTTGCTGACGTGATTTTCTACCTCCTTCATTCTTTCTGTTAGGTTGATGCAGAACATCATTGCATTTCTTTGAATTTTAAAATTTTGCTGTTTGATATTGGAATGAAATTTAAAATAATTAAGTATTAAATAATTAAAGTTAAACTAAGCCATATTGCATACTTTTTATTACATTATTTACTTAGGTGTGTGTGTGTGTGTGTGTGTGTGTGTGTGCATGCTATGATGTGTGTGGAAGTCAAAACAACATTCAGAAATTTGATCTCTCCTTCCACCACGTAGGTTCCAAGGATGGAACTCAGGTCATCAGGCCTGGCAGCAAGTGCTTTTATCCACTGAGCCATCCTGTTTGCTCTTATGTATCATTTTAATGTGCATTTTTAATTTTATAGTTTTTGCTAATTACACATTATTTGCTTGTTTTTTTTTTAAACCTTTATTGTAGTGTGTGTGAGTATAGGTATACACATGCGACAGTACATGTGTGGAGGTCAGAGGACAACTTTCTGGAGTCAGTTGTCTCCTTCAACAATGGGTTGTTGGGATCAAACTGAGGTCACCAAACTTTTGTGCCATGTGCCCATACTTGTTGAGTCATCTCTCTATTCTTATTTATTACTTTTATTTTATTTAGACTGTGGAAAAACGATGTTATATAAATTTGATCCATTTTCTAATTCAAAATGGGTTGTACAGAAGTGAGATAACTCACCACATCAAAAGTGCATTTGGTTGATAAATAAAGCGTTTTTGGGGAAAAAAAAAGTGCATTTGGCTTAAGAACTATTACCAGTGCACAGAGCAGGAGATGAGAGCCTCACATGGCTGGCTATCAGTCGTGAGCCATCATCAAAGGTGACTCGGTTACAAGTACAGGCGAAATTGTCAAACACCAGCTTAGACACAATCAATCATTAGGCATTTGAAGCAAACTGGAAGGAAGAACCGATTGTTAAGTGTGTGCCTCATAAACTGACCAAAAAAAATGTTTTTTTTTTTTTGTTTGTTTGTTTGTTTTGGGTTTTTTTTTTATGTCATTTACGTTTATCCTATGGGATAAGAAACAATTTCTTCACTGGCTTCTGATGGGCCATAAAAGTGGATTGTATATCACAACCTGCAATGAGCAGCTCAGTCGTTGGACTGAGAAGCAGTTCCAAAGCATTTCCTAAAACCAAACTTGGACAAAAGAAGGTCACAGTTGCTGTTTGGAGGTGTGGTTTGAAGAAGAAGTGTCCCTCCCAGGCACATGTACTTGGAGTCTTGTTTCCCTGTTGGTGGTGCTCTTGGGGGAGGTTATAGAACTTTCCGGAGGTGCAGTTGTGGGGGAGGAGCTACCTTGGTGTAAGAAGGCTCAGAGGGTTTACGACCTCGTCCCACTTCCGGTTTGCTCGCCCTGTCTCCAGTGTGTGGTTGTAATGATCCTCATCTTCCCGTTCCTGCTGCCTACTGCCATGCCTTCCCTGCCTTGGTGGATTCGTATCCCTCTAAAATTGTAGCCAAAATAAATGCGTTTGTCTACAAGTGTCTTTGTGGTTGTGGTATTTATCATAGTGACGACAACATCAACAACTGACAAAGGTGGTCTGTGCTGCTTTAACCCCCTACTGCTTTCTGAATCCTTGCATTTCTGAATCATTTCGACTGAGAAGTATGTTCAGAAGATTGATGAGACACACTGAAAACTGCAGCATCTGCAGTCCTCTCTGGTCAGTAAAAGGAGTCCAATTCTTCTCCATGACAATGCCTGACCCCGTGAGAACAAATGATGCTTCAGAAGTTGTATGGTCTGTGCTGTGAAGTTTTATTCTCTACATTCACCTGACCTTCCAAGTGAATAATATGCTTTCAAGTATCTCAACTTTTTGAAGGGACAGTGCTCCCACAGCCATCAGGACGCAGAAATGCTCTGTGGGAGTTCACTCAGTCTCAAGGCACAGATTTTTACTCTACAGGGTAAACTTAATTATCTGCCAAAAATGTGTTGATTATAATGGTTCCTATTTTGATTAATAAGGATGAGTTTGGGGTGAGTTATAATGATTTAAAATCCATGGTCTAATAATTCAATTACTTTTCACTGAACTAATACGTTTATTATCATTTATCATTCTGTTGTGAGGAAGGGGTTCCTTTCATTTGTTACATATATGAACTCATGGATTTCTGGATCTTTTTGGAAGCAGGGTCTTACTGTGTTGTCCAGAGTGGTCTTGAGCTCCAGGGCTCAAGTGATGCCTCTGTCTCATTACATACATGCACTACTATGCCTCAATTTTCATCTCATTTTGGCTTTTGGTGTTAAAAAACACTTTTTAAATGTTCAAGTTTATCCAGTAGGAACCCCTTCAAGATAGCTCCAGTTTCTTCTTGGTAGGCGTCTTGGTTTCTTTTCATGTTTCTATTATAAAAATATCCCGACCAAAGCAACTTGAGGGAGAAAGGACTTAGTTTAGGTTACAGTGTGTCAAGGTGGGGAAGTCAAGGCTCAGCAGCTGGTCAGCTTACATCACTGTCAGAGGAACAGGGCAATGATGCATGCCGCTGGTGACAAGCCTCCTCACTCATATATAGTGCAAGAGCGTCTGCCCATAAAACGCCTTAGAATGGCAGACCTTCCCGCTCAACTGATATAATCAAAACAATCTTCACAGGCACACTTAGGAGCTATCTCCCAGGTAACTCTAGATTTTGTCAAGTTGACACTTAACATTGATCACCACAGCACATTTCTGTTATTCTGAATACTTCCTAATTTTTTGGATTGGAAGTATTTAGTCTGAATACTTCAGGTCTATCTTGTTCTTCCCAAGTGCCATCCCAAAGGCATCTATTTCCCCAGCAAACCCTAAGTATTTTTTAATGGAGGGCATTATTTAGAAACCAAATTCTGGAGACCTAAGTTCCTCATTGTTACTCTGTACTAGAAAAGAACATTATATTGTGTTTTTAATTTTCTTAATGGATAGTAGTGAATGCATGTGTGCATGTATATACATGTCTATCACTATCTTTCAAATCTGTCTGCACCTGCATGAAAGCATGAGTTGATATTTAATTCCCACAACTCTTAGTACCTTGGGTTTCTTTCTAGTGTTCCTTCCTTCCATTTTGGTAAATACTTTCTCCAATGTATTTTTTTTTTTTTAATCACTCATTGTTCAATGTACCCATTCCCTGGCACACAGGGTGTCAAAGTTAGGGGTTTATTGGTGTGAAGAGACACAATGACCACAGCAACTCTTATAAAAAAAAAAAAAAAAAAATTTAATTGGGGCTGGCTTACAGTTTAAAGGTTTAGTCCATATTGTCATGGTGGGAAACAGGCAGACATGGTGGTGGATCCACAGGCTGCAGGAAATGACAGTGACTTGACACGGGCCAGACTTGAGATTCTGAGACCTCAAAGCCCACGCTTTAGTGACACACTTCTTCCAACAAGGCCACACCTTCCAATAGTGCCACTCCCTATGGACCTATGGGGGTCATTTTTATTCAGACTGCCACACAGGGTGTGCCCTGTGCCTTGTCAGCTCCATTTGTATCATTAGCAGTATCTTTCTTTCATTTTGTTGATATGCCTCTGCATGGCTGTTGGGCCCCATTTTGGCCCTGGTTTAGGCCTTGTGGACAAACCCGAGCATAGCTCAAGTTTCTGTGGCCTTGTGGGAGAACCTAAGCCTAGCTTGAGTTTTGAGATCTATCTCAGTTACTTCTGTAAAGGGGTGACTTAATAGGACCTGTTTGGCTCTACTTCTGCTCAGCTGTTGCTGATGTAGAGCTTTGCAATTGGCCCTGTCAGTCACCTCATACCCTCCGTCACGCTTCCCCATCCCCTACCTACATCATGTCACCTCACCAAAACTTCTTCCTATGCTCCAAGTTTATGTAAACAAGAGGTTGTTAAAGTTGAGTTCTTGCTTCAACAAGACTCCTGGCCCAGTGTGTTTCTTTGGGCCGCCAACACTCACCATCTCACTCAGCTCTGGAGAGACCTGGTGGGACTGGGACCTCTCTCTCCTCTCACCTGGACCTAGCAGCTTTAAGGAGCCAACACATGGCTACTCTACTTTTTTCTTCATGGTAACCTCACATTCTTGGATGCCACCAGGCATGTGGACATTCCTCCTGAAAGAAGGAGCTATTAGTATTTCAGATGGTTCCATTTTCCATTATGTAGAAATCCCGTATGCATTGCAGAAGACTTAACATCCCTGTTCCCCACCGTTAACTGCCAGATGTGTTCCCAGTTCCAGTGACAATGAAAATTACTCTTACATATTTCTGAATTCTTCCTTAGTACTGAAAATGTGATCCTTGGAGCAGCAGCTTCAGTGACATCTGGGAACTTGTTAGAAATTCGAAAGGTAGGCTCACTCCAAACTTGAGAGAACCAGAAACTACATTTTAACAAGATCTCAGGTGATTTCTGGATGCACTAAAGTTTGAGAAGCAAGGATGGGCTATCTGTAGAAAAACATTTCTCAAGAGAAACTCTCCCATGTCTGGAGGCATGTTCAGAAATGTTCACATTTGAGACACTGAACCTTTGCAGTGCAGATCTGCTCATGATTGAAAATCATTAACTGGGAGCACTGCTGCAAACTGAAGCTGGCAGCCACCGGTATGCAGTCAGCTGAGAGACAGCAAGTCAAGAAGATCATTTGGACCCCTCAAGGCCTCATTGCCTGTGGCCAGTTACCTAGACAGGTGTCAATAAATTTGTTTAAAAATATATAAGCTGGTTTATGTAGCATTTCAGTTGTATGAAGTTGAAAGAACCTAAGAAGACAGAGTTGGACTTGACTAGTTTCACAAATTAGGCTGATGTAACCAAGTAGAGGTCTCTGAATGGATTGCCCAAGTGCCAAGAGGTTGACCCTTTTTGACAAGTACCTGGAGTTAGAGGAAGGCCAAAGGCCCCAGCTTTTCACCTTTAATGTTGAATAACTGCCGGTTGTGGTGGCGCACGCTGGAAGGATTTGCTGAAGAAGGCAGAGGCAGGAGGATCACGAGTTCGAGGCCAGCCTGGGTTACACATTTTAGCGAACGAGTGGTGGTGGCGGGCGACCCGTCCCTGCTCTCCTGGTTTGAATCCCGAGTCCCCCGAGTCTCATGGGGGAAAAAAAAGTTTAATGTTGAATAACTTTGCCCATTTACCTAGTGTGCTAGTGGCAACATTCTAGGTGAGGAAAAAAAAAAAAGGGAATTACTGCTGTTAGCAAAGGGGAAACTTTGACATGTATATACTTGGATGTATGTGTATGTATATGTATACACAAATTATCTATCTATCTACACATATATCACATATATGTATGCATACTTTTAAATTAAAGCACACATAAATTTGCAAACATAGTAATTTTTTTTCTTTTTAGACAGGTTTCATGTAATCCAGGCTAGCCTCAGACTTGTTATGCAGCTGACAATGACCTAGAACTTCTGGATCCTGCCTCTACTTCCCAGGTACTGACAAGCAGCTGAGAGTTCAAGAACAGCCTAATTTGCATAATAAATTTAAGCCCTATTAGTTCTTTTAAGAAAAAGTCCGACTGCAGCTCCGAACAGACCACTCCAGACCACGCGGTTCCAAGGGGGAGGGGATTTATTCAGGGGATAGGGCAAAGGTGGGGAGAGGAAGGTGGAAGAGATAAGAGAGAGAGAAGTAGAGGCCGGCCATGACCATGTGGAGAGAGAGAACAGGGACTCTTCTCGTAGGTCAACCTTTCCAAAATTTGGATGAGACTATGAATTATGGAAGTGGGAATGGCTGAGGAACTAAAGCCTAATGACATATAAGAAGCAAATTTTATTAGAATAACCCCATGGATTTAAATTATTCATGCCTTTTTAATCTTATAAGCATTCAAGAATTCACTGTGGTTAAAATTTTCTGTTGATTATTTCTCCTTCAAAAGACACACAGTTGCTTACTTTTAACCCCTCACTGTCTTTTTAGGGGAAACCTCTTGAAACTGGATGTAGGTTTTCCAAGTGTCTGAGTTAAAAATGTGATAGTGTGGCAAGATACAAAGAAGACTTGATCTGTGAGAAATTTAAAGAGTCCTAATAAGCATTCTTAGGATCATGACAGTAGATGAAGCAAGAAACAAAAGCAGGGGTCAACTGCCTACACATTATCACTGACCATTATAGTGGGCATCTCCTGTGAAGAGAGACGGCAAACCGAACAAAAGAGCTAAGCATGGTGGTGTGGTCCTGTAGTATCAGCTATTCCATGGGCCAAGGCAGAAGGATTACTTAAGATCAAGATACTTGCCTGGACAACTTAGCAAGGCTTTGTCTGAAAAAGAAAAGCAAATCTCAAATACCATAAAATCCTGAAAGAAAATGTTTAAAGAAAAAATCAGATCAACTCATATCAGGAGGAGCTAAGTGAGAACCAGGAACAGGACAGCCAGAAGGGTCATGGGCACAGGAACAGAGCACCCCAGGAAAGTGCAAGCACAGGGCCCCTTTGTGTAGAAGAAGGAAATAATCTGCCTTGCTATTTTAGTATAATAGGTTCATCTTGAACACTTATAAAGATAATTTAATTAGCCCCAATCATTATTCAGTCACTAAGAAATGTGCAAGTCTGTGTGACTTTCTAAAGAGAAAATTAAGTTGGACTAACTTAAACCTTTTTTATGATAAGAGCAGATAATGATCAGGGCAAAGACATATCTATGCATTCATTTAAGGCATTGGGATTTTTCCTTCTCTGTGGAGATTATATCCTTCAGTTGACTGAATAAAAGTCTTAAAGACATCATCTGGGATAATGAACCAAAGATTCCTAGAGTCTACAGTGAGAAAGATGGAACAGAGTTTCGAAATTATCATGCTACTAAGGTTGACATCACTGTTGATAGTACTTTTTTTTTTTTTTTTTTATAGGAAATGTGTGAATGTGAGGGTGAGTGTGTGATCATGTGAGCATGCGTGATCCAGGGATGGAGCTCAGGTCATCAGGTGCTGGTGCTTTTACACTGAGCTATGTTGCCAGTTCTTTTTTTTTTTTTTTTAAATTAATTTTGATCTGTTAAAAGCTACTTATTTTAGGCATGGTAATAAATGCTTTTAATCCCAGAGGCAAGGCCAGCCTGGTCTACATAGTGAGTTCTATGACACCTAGAACTATGTACAAAGATTTTATTTCAAAAGCAAAAGCAAAACCAACCAAACAAACAAAAGGCCCCAAGAACCAAAAAAACAAGACAACAGAAAAGCTACTTAATCCATCAAAGTCGTGGTTAAATGTGGTTAAATAGAATGTTGTTACATTCTATTAGACCTTCTTGGGTTTAGCCTTAGCTAACTTCCCCTTTAAAATTTTCTTATAACTAAATTTTATTTTACTTTTTGCATGAAGTGATTAAGTGAAGGTAGACACTGTGTTTTCCTTCCTGGATCATGTTGGTAATGTGGTGACATGGAACACAAAGTAGTCTTGTGTTCATTTGTATGGCTTTCTGGAGGTTCGATTCAATGTTCGGGACTTGGCTGGTTCTTGTCATATGTCTAAAATATCAGAAAACAGAAAGAAAAGAATTGATAAAGAAGAAAGAGAATAAATGCACATATATACACATACATAGACATACTCCTTATTTTTAAAGCATGAGTGTATGTATATGAATGTACTTACATGGAAGTTTTATGCATTAAAGGGAGACTTCTGTTTGCAGATGAGATGGTAAACTAAGAATAACTTCCTTTCTAAAACAATAGTGGATGAGCAAAGAAGAACCTCTCCCTAACAGTCTGAACCTAGATACATGCTAGAAAGGAGGTATGAGCAGAGAGCTTGGAGGGAGGAGGGTTTGCTTCATCTTAGACACTAGCAAGGAAGAATAGGAATCAATATAATTCTTCACTTGAAGAATGGAAATAACAAAATATAAGTTTCAAAGAAAGAAGATTTGGTCTGTCAAACATCAGGAAACAAAGAAAATATAGCAAAAATAAAAGTTGAAAATGATAAATATACTTTGACACAGAAGTTGTAGTAGTATATGGAAGTAGATGGAATTTGTAAATCACAAGAATGAGAATCTCAGAATGTACTTTCCAAAAAGAATTAAATCTAGCCACATACTGTTTGCAAGTGAAAGAAATAAAAGATAAATAAATAGAATAATAGAAAATGCCAAGCTGGACCTCATGGTAAAAGCTTGTAATCTCAATCCTCAGAAGGCTGAAGTGGGGTCACAAGTTCAAGGTCTCCCTGGACTAAAAAGTGAGTTCAAGACCAGTTTGGACAAATCAATGAAATGATGTCTCAAACAAACAAACAAACAAACAAACAAACAGCTTAGGAATATAGAGTGGTGGTAGAATGCTTGCCAAATATGAGTGGGGACTGGACTCAA
The DNA here is from genome assembly GCF_011762505.2 of Arvicanthis niloticus. Taxonomy (NCBI): domain Eukaryota; kingdom Metazoa; phylum Chordata; class Mammalia; order Rodentia; family Muridae; genus Arvicanthis; species Arvicanthis niloticus. The sequence goes on along the minus strand of NC_047661.1, from coordinate 65,387,074 downwards.
ACTGTAACACACACACACACACACACACACACACACACACACACACACACACGTAGTTAACTGAGAAGATAAAAGGACGAAGAAATTAATTTTAAGAATCAACTTGGAGTGTAGTTTTATTATTATTGCTGTGAGAAAATCTCATGGAAGAAGTAACACCTACGAGAAAGTGCTTATTTGACTCACAGTTCTAGGTGACAGTCCATCATGGGGGAAATCAAGGTGTCAGGAACTTGAAGTAGCTAGTCACACCCACAGTCAAGAACAGCAATGGATTAATGCTGTGTACCTACTTGTGCTCAGTCCCTCTCCCTCTTCATACATATAGAGACCAGGACCCAAACCTAAGATCTGTCTACATGAGTGGGTACTTCTGCTTCAATTAACAAAATCAGACAATCTCCTGCAGACCTGGCTACAGGTCAACACCATCAAGACAATTCCGAATTGAAATTCTCTTCCCAGGTAATTCCAAATTATATCAAGTTGACAATTAAAACCAATCACCTAGAATAGATTTTAGGTGAGATTAACAGTGAATTTAGCAAGCTCTGAGTGGAAAAGATCACCCTAATGTAGGCAGACATCATCTAATCAAGTCCTGGATACATGAAGATGGCCAAATTCTGCCAGACTATCTCAACATCAACTCCCCTAGATATCTAACCTTCTGATCATATACCAACTATTTGGATCTGATGTTATTTATAATATGGGTCTGTCTCTCGACAAAGGAGGTATGAACTAGGCAGTTTCATAATAGTAAAGAACAGTAGGTAAGTGGGGAATGGTGATTTTAATTCCCACCACTCAGGAGGATTTGTGGGATCTCTTGAGAGTTCGAGGCCAGCCTGGTCTACATATTGAGTGTCATCCAGAGCCACATAATAGAACATGTCTCAAAAAAATTAATAACTCCATTAAAGAAATACAGAAGAAGACAGGTAAACAGGTAGAAGCCCTTAAAGAGGAAACACAAAAATCCCTTAAAGAATCGCAAGAAAATACAACCAAACAGGTGAAGGAATTAAACAACACCATCCAGGATCTAAAAATGAAAGTAGAAACAATCAAGAAATCTCAAAGGGAGACTACCATAGAGATAGAAAACCTAGGAAAGAGATCAGGAGTCATAGATGCAAGCATCACCAACAGAATACAAGACATAGAAGAGAGAATCTCATGTACAGAAGAAACCATGGAAAACATTGACACAACTGTCAAAGAAAATGCAAAATGCAAAAAGCTCCTAACCCAGAACATCCAGGAAATCCAGGACATAATGAGAAGACCAAACCTAAGGATAAGAGAACACAAATGCCAGCCCAGACTACTATAGCCATCAAAACTCTCAATCACTATAGATGGATAAACCAAGATATTCCACGACAAAACCAAATTTACACAATATCCCACAAATTCAGCACTACAAAGGATAATAGATGGAAAACTCCAACAAAAGGAGGGAAACTACAACCTAGAAAAAGCAAGAAAGTAATCTCCCAACAAACTCAAAAGAAGATAGCTACACAAACATAATTCTACCTCTAATAACAAAAACAACAGGAAGCAACAATCATTTTTCCTTAATATCTCTTAACATCGATGGACTCAATTTCCCAATAAAAAGACATAGAATAACAGACTGAATACATAAAAAGGACCCAGCATTTTGCTGCATACAGGAAATACACTTCAGTGACAAAGACTGACACTACCTCAGAGTAAAAGGATGAGAAACAATTTTCCAAGCAAATGGTCCCAAGAAACAAGCTGGAGTAGCCATTCTAATATCAAATAAAATTGACTTTCAACCAAAATTAATGAAAAAAGATAAGGAAGGACACTTGGTACTTATCAAAGGAAAAATCTACCAAGATGAACTCTCAAGTCTGAATGAACATCTATGCTCCAAATGCAAGGGCACCCACATTCATAAAAGAAACTTTACTAAAGCTCAAAGCACACATTGTAACTCACACAATAATAGTGGGGGATTTCAACATCCCATTCTCAGCAAAAGACATATCATGGAAACAGAAACTAAACAGAGACACAGTGGAATTAATAGAAGTTATGAACCAAATGGATTTAACAGATATCTTTTGTTTTGTTTTTGTTTTTGCTTTTTTAAAATAGATATCTATAGAACATTTCATCCTAAAACAAAAGAATATACCTTTTTCTCAGCACCTCATGGTACCCTCTCCAAAATAAACCATACAGTTAGTCACAAAACTGGCCTCAAAAATCACAAAAAGATTGAAATAATCCCTTGCATCCTATCAGATCACCATGGACTAAGGCTGGTCTTCAATAAAAAAAAAAAAGAAAAGAAAACAAAACAATGGAAAGCCCACATATATGTGGAAACTGAACGATACTCTACTCAATGATGACTTGGTCAAGGAAGAAATAAAGAAAGAAATTAAAGACCTTTTTAGAATTTAATGAAAATGAGGACACATCATACCAAAACTTGTGGGACTCCATGAAAGCAGTGCTAAGAGGAAAAGTCATAGCTCTAAGTGCCTACAGAAAGAAACTGGAGAGAGCATACACTCAAAACTTGACAGCACACCTGAAAGCTCTAGAACAACAACTACAAAAAAGAGCAAAGACACCCAAGAGGATTAGACAGCAGGAAATAATCAAACTCAGGGCTGAAATCAACCAAGTAGAAACAAAAAGAACTATACAAAGTATAGACAAAACCAGGATCTGGTTCTTCAAGACAATGAACAAGATAGATAAACCCATAGCCAGACTAACCAGAGGGCACAGAGACAGTATACAAATTAATAAAACCAGAACTGAAAAGGGAGTCATAGAAACAGAAACTGTGGAAATTCAAAAAATCATCAGATCCTACTACAAAAGCCTATACTCAACAAAACTGGAAGATCTGGATAAAATGGACAATTTTCTAGACATATACAAGGTACCAAAGTTAAATCAGGAGCAGATAAACCATCTAAACAGTCCCATAACTCCTAAAGAAATACCAGCAGTCATTAACAGTGTCTCCCCACTAAAAAAAGCCCAGGACCAGATGGTTTTAGTGCAGAATTCTATCAGACCTTCAAGGAAGATCTAATACCAATTCTCTTTCAAACTATTCCACAAAATAGAAACAGAAGGAACACTATGAAATTCGTTCTATGGAGCTACAATCATGCTCATACCTAAACCACACAAAAACCCAACAAAGAAAGAAAAGTTCAGACCAATCTCCCTTATGAATATCGATGCAAAAATACTCAATAAAATTCTTGAAAACTGAATCCAAGAACACATCAAAACAATCATTCATCATGATCAAGTAGGCTTTATCCCAGAAATGCAGGGATGGTTCAATATTTGGAAATCCATCAACATAATCCACTATATAAACAAACTCAAAGAAAAAACCCACATGATCGTCTACCTAGATGCTGAGAGAACATTTGACAAAATTCAAAATCCCTTCATGGTAAAAGTCTTGGAAAGATCAAGGCCCATACTGAAACATAGTAAAAGCAATATACAGCAAGCCAGTAGCAAACATCAAACTAAATGGAGAGAAACATGAAGCAATCCCACTAAGATCAGGGACTAGACAAGGCTGCCCACTTTCACCCTACCCATTCAATATAGTACTGGAAGTCCTAGCCAGAGCAAGTAGACAACAAAAGGAAGACAAAGGGATACAAATAGGAAAGGACGAAGTCAAAATTTCACTATTTGCAGATGATATGATAGTATACTTAAGTGACCCCAAAACTTCCACCAGAGAATTTCTAAACCTGATAAACAATTTCAGCAAGTTGGCTGGATATAAAATCAACTCAAACAAATCAGTAGCCTTTTTCTACTCAAAGGATAAACAGGTTGAGAAAGAAATTAAAGAAATAACACCCTTCACAATAGTCACAATAATATAAAATACCTTGGTGTGAAGCTTACCAAGCAAGTGAAAGATCTGTATGACAAGAAGAAAGAAATCGAAGATGATCTCAGAAGATGGAAAGATCTCCCATGCTCAGGGATTGGCAGGATTGATATAGTAAAAATGGCCATCTTGCCAAAAGCAATCTACAGATTCAATGGAATCTCCATCAAAATTCCAGCTCAATTCTTCATAGAGATAGAAAGAGCAATTTGCAAATTCATTTGGAAGAACAAAAAACCCAGGATAGTGAGAACTATTCTCAACAATAAAAGAACTTCTGGGGGAATCAATCACCATCCCTGACCTCAAGCTGTACTACAGAACAATAGTGATAAAAACTGCATGGTATTGGTACAGTGACAGACAGAAAGATCAATAGAATAAAACTGAAGATCCAGAAATGAACCCACCCACCTATGGTCACTTGATCTTTGATAAAGGAGCTAAAACTGTTCCATGGAAAAAGGACAGCATTTTCAACAACTGGTGCTGGTTCAACTGAAGGTCAGTATGTAGAAGAATGCAAATCGATCCATTCTTTTTTTTTTTTTTTTTTTTTTTTTTTTTTTTTTTTTTTTTTTGGCTTTTCGAGACAGGGTTTCTCTGTATAACCCTGGCTGTCCTGGAACTCACTCTGTAGACCAGGCTGGCCTCAAACTCAGAAATCCGCCTGCCTCTGCCTCCCAAGTGCTGGGATTAAAGCGTGTGCCACCACCGCCCGGCAAATCGATCCATTCTTATTTCCTTGTACAAAGTTCAAGTCCAAGTGGATAAAGGACCTTCACATAAAAGCAGATACACTTAAACTAATAGACGAGAAGGTGGGGAAAAACCTCAAATACCTGGGCACAGGGGAAATGTTTCTGAACAGAACACCAATGACTTATGCTCTAAGATCAAGAATTGACAAATGGGACCTCATAAAATTGCAAAGCTTCTGTAAGGCAAAGGACACTGTCAATAGGACAAAACGGCAACCAACAGATTGGGAAAAGACCTTTACCAATCCTACATCTGATAGAGGGTTAATATCCAATATATATATATAAAGAACTCAAGAAATTAGACTCCAGACAACCAAATAACCGTATTAAATATGGAGTACAGAGCTAAAATATGAATTCTCAACTGAGGAAACTCAAATGGCCAAGAAGCACCTAAAGAAATGTTTCCTTAGTCATCAGGGAAATGCAAATCAAAACAACCCTGAGATTCTACCTCACACCAGTCAGAATAGCTAAGATCAAAAACTCAGGTGATAGCAGATGTTGGTGAGGATGTGGAGAAAGAGAAACACTCCTCCATTCTTGGTGGGATTGCAAGCTGGTACAACCACTCTGGAAATCAATCTGGCGGTTCCTCAGAAAATTGGTCATAGCATTACCCGAGGATCCAGCTATACCACTCCTGGGCATATACCCAGAAGATTTTCCAACATATAACAAGGACATATGCTTCACTATGTTCATAGCAGCCTTATTTATAATAGCTAGAAGCTGGAAAGAACCCAGATGTCTTTCAACAGAGGAATGGATACAGAAAATGTGGTATATTTACACAATGGAGTATTACTCAGCTATTAAAAACAATGAATTCGAGAAATTCTTAGGCAAATGGATGGAAGTACAAAATATCATCCTGAGTGAGGTAACTCAATCACAAAAGAACACACATGATATGCACTCACTGATATTTGGATATTAGCCCCAAAGCTCACAATACCCAAGATACAACTCACAGATCACATGAAACTCATGTAGAAGGAAGACCAAAATGTGGGTGCTTCAGTCCTTCTTAGAAGGAATAACCAAATACTCATGGGAGCAAATTTGGAGACTAAGTGTGGGACAGAAACTGAAGGAGGAGTCGTCTGGAAACTGTTCCACCTGGGCATCCATTCCATGTGCAGCAACCAAAGGTAGATGCTGATGTGGATGCCAGGAAGTGCAGGCTGTCAGGAGCCTGATATACCTGTCTCCTTAGAGGTCTGCAAGAGCCTGACATATACAGAGGTGGATGCTCACAGTTAACCACTGTATTGATCACAGGGTCCCCAATGGAGGGGAGTGAGAGAGAAGACTGCAGGAGCTGAAAGGGTTTGTGGCCTCATGGGGAGAGCAACAATACCAACCAACCAGAGCTCCCAGGGTCTAAACCACCAGCCTGGGAGCACATAGGGTGGGACCCATGGCCCCAGCTGTATATGTAGGGGAGGATGGCATTGTTGGGCATAGGTGGGAGACAAGGTCCTTGGTCCAGTGAAGGCTGGATGCCCCAGTGTGGGGGAATTCGAGGGTGGGGAGGTGGGAGTGGGAGGGTGGGTGGGGGCACATCCTTATAGAAGCAGGAGGAGGGGGTTGGATAGGGGGTTCCTGGGTGGGGGGAAATGGGGAAAGAGGATCACATCTGAAATGTAAATAAAATAGCCAATAAAAATATAAAAAAAACAAATAAGCAAAGTAGTTGAAGATTAATGAGCATTGCCTTCTGTCTTTCAGTGTATCTAACTTTGCCTAGAAAACAAATACCCACTTTATTGATAGAGTTCTCAGGTACCAGTACATTATGTGCTTGGGTCATAAAAAAAAAAAAAAAAAAAAAAAAAAAAAAAAAAAAAAAAAAGAGCCTCAAAAAATTCCAAAAACTAAGTTTGCACAAATTATATTTGTTTAGAAAAAGCAACAATAACAAAATGTAATATTTAAAAATATCTATTAATAAAAAGGTAATATTTAAAAATACCTATTACTAGAAAATAATATCTTTTAAATACTAAAGTACCCCGTCTATAAAAGAAATCAAAGACAAATTATAATAATTTTTTGATTATGTCTCTGTGACAAAATTTTAAATATCTGATTAAAAAGACTTTCTTTAACAATTTAATAATTTATTCCTGTTGGGAATTTGGAAGTAAAACCCAACCCAGGACTTTAATAATCTATCATTTATGGTATTTTTGGACTACATAAATAGTATCAAACTTGGCTTGAATTCAGGTGTGCAGTCAGTGGAATTATTTACTACTTAACATTTAAATCATTCTACCTAGAGCCAAGGCTCATTTTGAAAAGGCTTGTATCTTCAATGTCATTCTAAGATGATTTGGGTGGGATCTTGTGTTAGAGGACTGGTCTTCGGTGGGATAGTATTGGAGGGTGATAAAACCCTTTAGACCTAGACACTACTGGGAGGGCATTAGATCGCAGGGGTATTGGCTTTTGAAGGTAGTATTCCTGGTTTGTTGGTTAGTCTTTTCAGAGTGGCTTGTTGCAGTTGGGGAGATCTTGAGTCAGTAAGGTGCTTACCACATAAGAATGAGGATCCAGCATCCACTTGAAGTGAGCGGTGTCTGTGATTCTAGTGCTGGACACAACCTCTTTCAAACTAGGGAGGATAGTTTAAGACTGATCGCACGTAAAAAAAAAAAAAGAGTAATTATCTATTATTATTTAAAATTTTGGAGGAAAGGGATCTGTTGATGCTTTCAAAATGTAACTAACAATTAGAATTTTAAAAAGAGTTCATCAGGACATCCGGATAACTTATCAGCATAGATAAGTTATATTACTCTGTATTAGAAAATGGCTGGGCATGGTGGCACATACTTTAATCCTTGGGAGGCAGAGGCACAAGAATCTCTCTGTGAGCTCTAGTCTAGGCCAGCCAAGGCTACATAGCAAGAGTTTGTCTAAAAGAGAAAAAAGTTGAGGAAAAAAGAAAAGTGAAAAGTAGAAAATGGCATTTTAATGTCAAGAAAAATCACACAACATCTATAAATTAATAAAGAATGAAGAAGTCCAGGAGCTGCTGTACAGCTTAGTGCTAGAGTGCTGGTGGAGCATGCACAAGACCTGGGCTTTCATTCCCAGCATGCACACCCCAAGCAAGATTTATTTTTATTAAAGGACATTAGAAAACAGCCAAATAAATAAAGCAAAATATCATGCTAACAGATGGGCTGATTTAAATGTAAACTATTTAATTCCCCTAAAATTAATTTACAGATCAATATAATTCTAATAAAACTTTGAGAGATTTTTGGAGTGAAACCAATAGAATGAATTGTATCTGGCAAATATTTCAGGGCAACTTTAGAAAGCAAAACAAAGCAATTGAAATCTTTAATTCAAGGGATCAAACTACAAAGTCAGACAGACCCGTGTACACACCGGGGTTGATATATAGGGGCTGGATGCCACAAATTTGTGAAGAAATGATGAATTATTTAGAATTAGACATTAGAAATAAGAAAATACAAGAGATTCATATTTCCTATTACAGAGGAAACTCTGACTATATTAAATATAAATGTCAAATATGCAAGAAAATATAGAACACCAAGAAAAGAAAATTTATGAAAGAATTTTTTTTTTCATAAACACTATAGGCTAGGTTCTCTGGAAAACAAACTCAAAAGACTTCAGATGGAAGTTTATCACATCTTGGAATCCAGACCTATGGAAGATTAAAGGAAACACGCTAGGTGGTACAGTTTGCACAGAGGCTTCAGCTGACCCCCTGAAAGAAGCATGGTGCTGGGACAGTCCCTGCAGGGGTTAGGCAGAGCGTCCGTTATTTGCATTGATCCATGTTGGGAAGCAGGCTACCCTAAGGAGGAGGCACCACTGGACCAATGCTGGACCTGCTGGCTGTATCCTGTTGATAACTGGTAATAAGCTGCTCTGAGTGTGGGTGTCTCATAAAACTGTGAGATGCTATTTTTAAACCTTTTGGATACACACCCAGAATGAGATTATTGGATCATATAGTGCTCTATTTTTAATATTGTGAAGATCTGCAGCACTGTTTTCCATACAGCAATACCATCTTACATGCTCACTAACACTAATAAGTATGAAATGGTAGCTCAGTGTTGGTTATTATTCCTTTAATCCAATTTATTTTAAAGGTAAAATTAATACCAGGCATGGTATTAATGTAGATGGAGGTGTTTTTATAATTGGCTCTTGATTTTGTCAATAAAGATGGCGGTGAAGGAGAAAAGATGGGATTTCCAGGTCCCAGGAGGAAGAGGGGGTGAGATAGAGAGCGGGCTTCCCAGCCAGGCTTTGGGGAGAGGAGGATGTGTGCCATGTAAGGCCTGGGGGAAACTAGAACCGGTTGAATTCTGATACAGGATAGCTTATGAATTTAGGGCAATAGATTCTAAGCCCAGCAGTTGTGTTATCTGGCTAGTTTTAAAATATTAAGGCTGTCTGGTGTTTTCCATCCTTGGAGGTGGGGGTGGTTGGCCTGTGGAGAGAGAGTGCACTTCCCTGAGTTCATGGGAAAAACATGAGAGCTGGCAGTTTGGCAGAGCTGAGTGAGACTGGCAGCTTGACTAACCTAGTCGTGGGGGCAGAGTAAGACAGCTGTTGCTGGCAGCTGATCTCGGAGCATAGCGAGGACTACGGCACTGGGTTTTTAAAAATTACAAGCTACAGCTCACACCTTTGAAATCCAGCACTCAGGAGGTAGAGGCAGAGGCAGGTAATCTCTTGAGTTCAAGGCCAGCCTGGTCTAAATAGTTACTGACAGGTCAGCCAAGGATGCATTCATAGAGGGACAAAACAAACAAACAACAACAAAAACCAAAAGAAACTGTCCAACCCCCCAAAAAACATAAAACAACAACAAAAACACAAAAACCTCTCCAGAATAAAATTATCTTATTATAAAAGCAACACATGCTCATTATAGAAAGTTGGGAAAAGGAAGGAAAGTATAATGAAGAAATTCTCTTGCACTTCTGGTATTTCAAGATGATTGGTGTTGATGTTTTAGCTTGGTCTTCAGGTTTTTTTTTTTTTTTTTTTTTTTTTTTTTTTTTTTTTTTTCCCTTTCTGCCCATATATACCCATGGCTAATGATAAAATTCATCAAAAGGCCTCCTGTTTTCTTATGAATATATCCTGTACCAGGTCCTACCTGCCCCTGAGGGAAAGCACCCCAAACAACTTGCATAACTATATTTTAGCTCTAAATGTACTTAAAAACATAACCCCGAGAGCATACTATTTGGTACACTAAATCTGGTTAGAACAGAACTTAGTTCCTACTGGAGAGTTGTTTATGAAGTTTTCCTGCCAAAAATACTTGTACATAAACTTTCCTACATATTTACAATGTTCTCTTTTGATACATTTCTAGAAATTACCTTGAAAACAAAATGTTTAATGACTGCTTATTATACTGTCTGAATTGTGTTCAGAAATGAAAATATATTGTCACAATGCAGTGAAATAAATACACTCATTACCTCTTTTCAAAGAGAAAGTTAAAACACAAGACTTGAATTTACTTGATTAGGGTCACAGAAATGGAAAATGCAGGCCTGGAACTTGATGGATAGCCTGGGCTATGGCGATTCAAGTACAGGATAGATAGATACTAGAAGGGTTTAAGAGTAAGTCCACCTTAGATCACTAGTGAAGGGGAGCCTGACCATTAGGTTACTTCCATAGGAGCTGAAATCATACAAAACCAAACTTTTGTTTTGTTTGCTTGTTAGAACATTTTCTTGCCAGGACGATTATTATTCTAACAGGATGTACAGTGTTTGTTACTGAGCTTAACTCTAGAAGATAATACAAATTGACATTTAATCTATGGATGGCAATGTTTTCATGTCCTTTTAGCTTAGATTTCAAGGCACCCAGGACAATGCTTTTCTGTGCTGCACTTTAGGGTTCTTAGACAGAGGGGATGGCCTTTGTCTACTTCTTCATGTGGCCTATAATCTAAGGAGCTCTTTGAATAAGAGTGTATGAGAGTGTGTCTGGATGTGTTAATGGCAGAACATTACTTTCCCTTTTACATTTAACTCAAAATTTAAATAGAACAAACTTAGAAACACAAGATACAACTTTATATAACTGCACTTACAAATGGGAGTAAAAGCAGGACAAGTGAGGAATGTTTGGCGTCTGCATTAAAGAAGTCTAATTTCAGTGTCTTGATATGTATAATTTAACCAAAGAGAGTGTACAGGAACAACACTGGGAAGAAAAAAAAATTTTAAAAGGATAACATGTTGCTAATTGTGTTATTTGGCCTTTTATTACCATAACAAAATACTTAGATCAACTTAAAAAGAGGGAAGGTTTATTTTGGCTCACAGTTCATTATCAATTGCCCAGTTGCTTTGGCCCTGTGACAGCATAGCACACCATTATGGATACTCATGACATTTGAGAAAATTCTTACTTTATAATTGTTGAGACTGTAATGTTTATGTCCCTCAAGTCCCCAAAGAGTGCTTGGCACACAAAAGTTACCCAAGTATTTGTTGAATAAAGGAATGATCTGCCCACATTCCAAAGGCGGAGCAGACCTGTGACCTGCTGTGCATAAAACCCTGCTCTCTTAATTTCTCTCCCTCCCGCCCCCTCTCCCCCGTTTTATATGCAGGAACCATTTCTTATCTACAGGTGGTAAAAGTGAAAGCTGGTGATTGGGGACAGTGGCGGCGGCAGAAGGGTTGGTGGCGGTAGTGATGGTGGTGATGTACAGGTAGTGGGAGAAAGCGTGACCATCAGCCAGTTGCTATAGGTGCAAAGAAAATTAGAAAACTAGATCTGTCCGATTTTGGTTATCTCCGGATGTCATTCATGCAGAACAAAGGAAGACACTTCCTTAGAAGCAGGATTTGGTGAGGCGCCAGTAGGATGCTGTGGTGGAAAACTTCCATATCCGCTTTTTGCAGACTGTGGTGTAGCCTCATCCGCTGGGAGGAGGACTCACTTCAAGTTTCAGCCACACTAACCACTGAGCAATGCAAATGCCAAGAGAGCTGCTAACCAAGATCCAGATTCCTCCTATGGGATTTAAAGTACAGGAAACCAAGCCGGGACAGGCAGTCCAAGCACATAGGGGGGTGGAGACTGAAGAGGAGAGCTGGCGTGGCATGCTGCTTTCAGTCCTTAGGCAAAGGTCGCCCCAGGTCGAGGGCTGCGCCCTGGAAGAGGGTAAGGTAACATGCAGTGCCAAAGGGCCACCACCTCCCTACTGTTCTCGATTCTTCTGGAGAGTTCTGAGCTGCGAACTTTCATCCTTGCCCTGGACTGAACATATTAAACAGCCCTTTCTTTTTGGCTGGAGGTGGGGTGGCAATGGGGATAGTTGCCAGTGAATGAGCGACACACACCTATGCAATACCCTCAAACTCACAAATGAGGCCCGAACGGCTAAAATTACCCCTAAGAAATTAAACTGCAAAACTGCAACTCTTGCCTCCTTGCTGGGAATAAATTGCCTCCTGTTCATGCCAGCGAGTTTTCCAGTTGAACAACAGGAGACTCAAATCTACAGGGACTATCCTGTCATGTTAAAGTTCAAATATCTGAGGCAAAAGAGAACAAGCGAAGGGAATCCGCGTGAGGCGATGCGTCAAGCTCCGCACTCAAACCTTCTAGAAGTGGGAAATCTAAGACGTCCGCGCGTCGCGGTGTGCAGCTGCCTTTTCTCTCAAATCCCTAGAAACTAGCGGTGCGTGCCTGCTTGTCAGGAGTGGTGCTGGAGGAGAGGCGAAGCTCGCCGGAGAGGCGAGCCCCCAAGGGCGAGGCGTCCTCCATAGCGCTCCAGTTCAAGTTTCGGTGGAAACTTTCTCGCAGAGGCTCCGCCCCCTTCACCTAGGAAACCCGTGCGCGTTGTTGTGCACGCAATCTGAGTCTCTGGAGCACCTGGCAGAGGCGGGTCTGGGAGGCAGGGCGGGGCTTGCCGGGGGCGGGGTCTGAGGCAGCAGAGGCCCTAGGGGCGGGGCCTGGGCGCGCTCCCCTGAGTCGCCCGGCAGGTTGGGTCCCGCCCCTGCCACCTCCCTGCCCAGACTCCTCTGAGGGTGCGGGCTGTGGGGCGGGGACCAGCCCGAGACCTGCGAAGCTCCGCCACCGGCTGACGCGCTGGAGAAAAGTTGTTCCTCGACCTTCTCTCGCTGGGAGATTTGTCCCCGGGTCCTCAGGCTGTGTTGAAGCCAGGGCTGGAGGTCACCGCGCCCAGACGCGGGAGGGCAGCTGCCCCGGCGCCGGGAGTTGGGTGTTGGGCCCGGAGGAGCCGGCTCAGTCCTCTGTTGTGCCCTGTGCACTGGCCCCTCGGTTGTTCCCCCCTCCCCCCACCCTCAACCCCGGACCGCTGTACAAACTTTCTGACCGTCGAGGGGACACTGCGTGGCAGGAGGATCCGCGACCGTACGCAGGTAAAAAAAATCTGTGCTTGGAGGATTGCTTTTATTTTATTTTAGGGTGTTGGAGGAGGAAGAGGCTGTCCTGAGAACCTCCTTCCTGCATCCTGCTGGGTGGTAGGAGCAGGTTTTGGAGAGAGGATCCGCAGGACGGCTGGGAAGGTCCCAGCCTAAAGCCCTGTGACTGCCCGAGACTCTGCGGGCTCTTGCAGGCGACGTTACTCATGACCGACCCTGGGCGAAGAGGGCCAGCTTGTTTTGACGGAGGAAGATGTCATCAGGCTCTCCACTCCCTTTCTCGGTCCTTTGGGTCGTAGCGCCTGGGTCCCCCAGGGGTAATTGGCAGAGCCGATGAGATCTGGATCTGTCTTCCTCTCCAAACCTTTCCTGGCATACACCGGAGACGGAGGCGGTGCCACTGGGCTTGCAGCACTTTCTTGCTGTGAGGAATTTATTGTTGGCTGGCTGTTGCTCAAGTTCATAAATTCTCTGATGAAACAGAGTTTGAGTTATGGTTATCAGTGCGTGTGCGTGAGTGTGTGTGTGTGTGTTTCCCCTGACTTCAACAAAGCTCTCTTGTTAACCTCACTCATGTGAGGTTAGCTAGTTATTGTTTTATTTCAAGCTCGGGTAGATGAGGTGTTGGTGGTGACAGCTACTGTGGTTGTTTGGAGTTTTGAAGAGGGTCCGGAGAATTAGCCCAGGTTGGCTCTAGCCTCCTGTACTTGACAGATCAGCTGTCAACCATTCTACAGGTGCTGCAGCCTTCCAGATACAGGGAATACCACATCCCCTTCTCCAAGGGTAAGAGCTCCAAACCAGGCTGTTCTCAGGAGGAGGAAGGGTGGGAAAGATGGCAGACCAATTGTTGCTTTCTTTAGGTTGGGCCTACTACTCATCAGTTGGTTGCTCTGAGACGGCCCTGCTATCAAGTTCATCTCATTAGGAAGTCAGCTGCTTTCAGCTAATAGCCATAGCAGCTCTGATGAAATTATATAGGTCATTGAAAAATAATTCCTGCTTAACCATCTTTATCCTGTTGATTAGCAAGGCAAAGATTTTCCCTCCTTGATGTACCTGTCTGACCTCTCTGGTGCACCAGGCACTAGATAGCACCAAGCTGCGTAGACCTAATGGACCCCAACCAATGTCCTCATTTGGAGAATGTCAGTGGTCTTCTTGGGACAGAAACTGAGTGAGAGATTCAGTCCAATACGGCAGACAGGTTGGCTTTACTTTTCTGATATTAAAGACTGATTTCTTTGAACACCAACAAATTCTTTCTCATGACACTGATAAGAATTTTGTCCATCTTTGTTTTGATATGAGTTAAGTTTGAGGTAGCGTTTGTCGTTTGTCTTATAGTTTTAGGAATAAGATTAAATTATATGCGGGGGAAGGGAAAGAGAGGTTGGCATCTCAGAAGTGGATCCAGAGTGGCTGAGAGTGGCTTAGTCATTTAGGCTCACCTGCCCAGCTAGCTTTTTCTTGCTTCCAACTGCTGGATGGTTCTGTACCACCCAGGTTTGGTTCAGAGCTCTTTCTGTAAGGTTCTTTCTCTAGCAGAACTCTAAGAGTCAATAGCTATAAACCAAGAAACAAATGTACAAATGTATGTAGCAAGGTGGGGGTGAGGAGAGAAACCAGGGAGTAAAATAGTGAGCTTGTGTTACTTTTTTCTTTCCACAGGGTTTTAAAGTCAATGCCTCATGCTTGCTAGGGAAGCACTCTATTCCGAGTGACATCCTCTTTTACTTCTAAGAGGAGACTTTGGTGAAGAGTATCCCTCCTGTGTGAAAATATTACAAAATGACCATCTCTGATCTCTGCTTAGACCCCTGACCTTCATTCTCTGTGCACTTTTCCACAGGCTTGTCCAAAAGGCAGACCCTCAGACTCTGGCTCTGAAGCTCAGTTTATAGCTACTTCATCTCTATTCTCACCAAATTCCAGGCTGTAGTTAATAGCCTACAGGGAGGAATGGTGCTCAAAGAGTGAGCAGAACTCCAAGGGTTTTGTTTATGGATCTGTTGGATAGCACAGTAACAGAAACAAACCTTTCTACATGATTGACAGGTGCTTTCAGGCTGCCATATTTAAGCTGTGTAATGTGAACACCTTTCAGTAAGTACATTGTACTTAGACCACACAGGAGGAACAGATGAGGCTTGGAGTTGTGAAAGAGACTTGTTTAGGACATACTCAGGTTCTGGGAATAGTGCACTTACACTTGAATGTAAGATTTTTGACTTATGGAGCATACTTTGAATTTTTTCCCTGTTATAATTCATTAAGTTTTTGGATGTAGCCAGGCAGTGGTGACACACACCTTTAATCCCAGCACTTGGGAGGCAGAGGCAGGCAGATTTCTGAGTTCGAGGCCAGCCTGGTCTACAGAGTGAGTTCCAGGATAGCCGGGGCTATAAAGAGAAACCCTGTCTCGAAAAAACCAAACAAACAAACAAACAAAAACAAAAAACAACAAAAAAAATGTTTTTGGATGTAAAGTTTGTGTGTGTATGTGTGTGTTGGAAGCCAGAGGACAATGTTATGTGATTTTCTCAGTATCCTTCACCTTGTTTTTTGACACAGGATCTTGTATGAACTCCATCCTGAGAGGTTTTCCTGTCTCCATCTCCAGCACTGGGATTGCAGGTTCACTGATACTATCACTGGCCTTTTTATTTGGTGCTTAAAGCATGCACGTTGCTGATCAAACTATCTCCCCAGCCCAATACAAGAATTTATCAAAATGTACTTATTTATTTATTTGAGTGTGAGAGAGTGAGCATGAGAGCCAGAGAACACGCTAGTGCCCCGGTGCATGTGTGGAAGTCAGAGGGCAATGTTTGTGGAGTTGATTCTCCCCTTTACATGGATCCCAGTGTAGGAGCCCAGGTCATTAGGTTTGCTCTTCAAGCCTCCTTAGCCTCTGAGCCATCTGTGGCCAGCCCCAGATCTTACCCTTATTAACCCAAATGAGAACTCCTGTGGAGACAGGACAGGAGTATGTACACACACACACATGCACACGCACATGCACGTGCACACGCACACGCACGCGCACTCTCAATGGAAAAAAAAAACCCACAACAAAACCCCCAAGCCCAACCCAAATGTAGTGATAAGCATGTCCTTTAGGAGCACTGGAGTAACTACAGGAAGACATAGCTGTGGGTTGCAGAGTCTTTTAAAAGACTTTTTTTGTAGGAGAGGAAAATATAACTTAGGGTAAAGAGGTAAATTTAGGCAAGAGTCTGCTGAGTTTGGCTATGCATTTTATGATATTAGATAATGCCTTATTCTGTGTGTATGCTTTTTTTTTTTTTTTTTTAAATCTTTTGGCAAGGATAGACTCAGAGTTTGCTGTCAGATTTTAGAGCTAGCGGGGACCACTGAGACTGCTCATTTCCCATTCTCTCATCCTGCTGGTGGGGAAGCCGAGGTATTGACTTTTCCATGGTTTACTTGATGTCTTGTTATAGTAGAGATGAGAACCTCTCTCTTACATTCTTTTCCAGGCAGGTAGAAAATTATGTTTATAATCCCTCAAACACCTTTCCAGCATATTAAGCTTTTAAAAGTTTTTTACAATGTTGTGGTAGTCACAGGACTATGAATTTAGGGACATTATCTATTATTCCTCTTATTTCCAATATGAAAATACTTCCAATACTGTTAGGGTTTGAAGAATGCATACTTTTTGCTGTTAAGTCTGCAGTTACTTTCGCATAGAATTAGTTTATCTGCAACTATTTGGAAGCTGACAGTATTGCTCAGTTGAATTTGATAAACTTAAAATTTGAAGCCCACTTTTATCCTGAGACGCTGTTACTAGAACAGGCACTATAAAGGCTTTTCCAGTATCTACAGTGTTGCATAAATGTTAATATCTAAGAGTAAGGATATCACTGCCTTCTGAAAGAAAAGTCGGGATATTTTCAAGAATTGTAAAGATTTCTCTATTTTTTATAAGATTTTTGCCTACTTTTGATTATAGTACTAACACAAAATGGTTATTTTTCTGATTATGTATGCTATATATTATCCAGAATAAAAAGCTAGGTATTAGCTGGGCAGTGGTGGCGCACACCTTTAATCCCAGCACTTGGGAGGCAGAGGCAGGCGGATTTCTGAGTTTGAGGCCAGCCTGGTCTACAAAGTGAGCTCCAGGATAGCCAGGGCTACACAGAGAAAACCTGTCTCGTAAAACAAAAACAAAACAACAACAACAACAAAAAGTACATTGTGATCTTATATTCTGAGAAAACTGATGTAAGTACATGTATTTTTCTTCTTAAAATTTTCCTTATAAATATAATAGCTGATACTGAATCCTGGTGTAGATCCAGAAAATTTTCTTAAATTATCTTGATTTAAGAAATTTTATTTAAAATTTATATATTTAAGAAATTTACTCAAGAAACTTAAAAGAACCTTCAAATAAAAATTTTTAAATAAGTTATTTCTTAAATTATGTATTTGCTGTTAATAACAGTGAGTTATACTATGCAGCTTTCAAGTTTAATTTTATTTATTTACTTATTTATTTTGCTGAACTGAGAATGGCACCCCAAGGCCTCATGTATGGTAGGCAGATGTTTCTTTCACTGAGCTACCCTCCCAGACACTGTTTTTTATTTTTAATTTGACAATGCATCTTAAAAGGGTTTCCATGATCGTGCTTGTAGGTGACCCTTGTGTCTTTGTGCATTGCTGTTCAGGACTGTATTGAGAAGCTGTACATTGGGCTGTTTAAATAGCTTCCTATTCTTGGGAATCTGCGTGGTTTCCTATATCTTCCATGAATAGCTCTAGAAACCACCTTTGTAATTCTTTACAGTACACATGTGTGCTTTCAGTAGGAAAGTTTATGGAAGAGACATCGATATGAAAATGTCAACTTCCCTTGATTTACACTTCCAGTAGTGTCCCTTCAATGTATAGTGATATTAACACCTTTTTCTTTTTCTTTTTCTGATTGTACAAGGCTGAGGACAGGGGAGGTCACCACAGGGCAAAGCTCTTAGGTGGGGGTTACCTCATTTTCTTACATTTCAGGTTCTTTCGGTTTTAGTGTTTTGCCCGAAGAGGAGGAGGTAATGGAGAACAGGCATAAAATTACTCTGCAGTTGGTGATCTGTTAATTAGCTTTTATAAAGCACAAGTTTTCTTTTTTTCAGCATTTTCTTCAGAGCATTTTTCTAGGACATGCCATTAAGGAGTTGAGAGAAATCCAGTAGGGTTTGCAGAACGCCAAGGGAATGCATTGTGGTTCCTCTCTTTGTGTTGTTAGAGTCGCTTCTTGGCCATGGATTGATGATAGGATCTTTGGGTTTGTAGAAAGTATCAGGAATTGATTCATTCTCTCTCTCTCTCTCTCTCTCTCTCTCTCTCTCTCTCTCTCTCTCTCTCTCTCTCTCCCACTCCCCGGGTTTGTGTGTGTGTGGTGTTTATGTGTATGTGTGGTGTGTGTGTGTGTGGGGGGGGGGTGTAAAATGTGAAATGAGAGGAGTGGGAAGAACATTCCAGGGTTTTCTTGTGGAAAGTTTTTATTGACCATCATGAAGAGGTGATTAAGGGCAGGAGATCTCAGTGGTTAGGAGCATATACTGCTCTTCCAGGGACCTAAGTTCAGTTCCAAGTACCCACGTATTAGTTCACAATTATCTGTAACTCCAATTCCAGTGGCTCCAACACACACGCAAACACAGTAAAATTTTAAATCGGTAGCATCCGATCTGTCTTGTGGTACGGCCAGGTTCCTGACAAGGCAAGGCCTGAGGCATGAGCGGCAGCCACTGCTCAACTCTGACCGTAGCTCATGGCGGCCCAAAAGCACTGGCCCTACCACCCACGAGAAGACAGCATAGGAGATTGGCTCAGTCTCCCATGCTGTCTCCACAAGGTTGGGCTAAGCCCAGACCATCCCGCCATCCATGTGGTACCTGGTAGAAATGAGACTATTGTTTAAAGATTATCCAATAACTTTATATATTTGGTAATGCTCAAATATCAAGACGCCCACACAGTTGGAAATGTTAACCAATTAACTAACCTACATATAAGTTGTCACCCAGGACTGCTCTCGATACATGTGTGGCTCTCCATGGATCCTACATCTGTCCTCTTCCTAGCTCCTCCTCTTCCTCTTCTTCCTTCTTCTGACTCCTCACTCCACCTACCTCTCATACAGCCCAATCGCTGAGCTTTATACAAATGTAGTGGGAAGATATCCCACTACAAATCCTCTCATACACATAACATAAAATAAATCTAAAGGGAGTTGATTAATATTTTAATTTTGTTCAGCTCTAATTCTATTGAAGATGTACGTGTTATTTCTCAAAATGAGAATCTTTGGTTTTGTTTCTGTGTTTTTTTTGTCTTAGATTTATTTTCTTGGCAGTGTATTATAGTGAGTATGAGAGAATATATCTACATATGTAGATTTCCATATGTACATACCCTATATAGGTACATGTATATACAGTACTCTATAACTACACAGATGTGTACATACATTCATAATATAGTGATTTATTAAATTTTAAAATGTTTGAAGATCACTTAACAGAAAACTTTTTGTATTTTCTCATATTTATTACCAAATATTCCTTCTTTCCTCTTTTTTTTTTCTTTTGAGACAGGGCTTCACGTGAGCCCAGGCTAGCTTCAGACATGCTATATAACTAAGGCTGACCTTGAACCCCTGATTCTTTTGTATTTGCCTCAAAAGTGCTGGGTTTGCAGGTGGGCACTGCCATGCCAGGCTTTGACTTTTAAAAAATCTGTGTGTGTGTGTGTGTGTATGCAAGTGTACATGTGTGCTTGTCTGTGGAGGCCAGAGGACAACCTTGGATGTCACCTTTAGCAATGCCAACCTTCTCCTTTGAGACAGGTCTGTCATTGGCCTGCAGCTCACAGGCCAGCGAGTGCACCTCAGGATCCTCCTATCTCTGCCTCCTAGGTACTGGGATTAGAAGTGTGTGCTAACATCCCTGGCGTTTCTCTGTGTGTTTTCCAACCCATGTCCTCATGCTTTCGTGGAAACTCTTTACCTACTGAACCATCTTTCTAGCTCCTGGTTTTCTTTATGAAAAAAATTTTAATAAAAATTTCTTAGATGTGAACTTTATGATTTGCATATATAGTTGTTTTGATTTTTTTGTGGGAAAACACATCTAATGTATTATTTTTGATTATTATCTATTCTATAACACTAGCATTCTTGATATGTTGGATATTTTAAATTTCTATATGTTACAAGGTATTTGCATTTTTGTCTTATTTTAAAGTCATGATATAGTAGTTTAAATGCTTATGAGAAATCTGACAATAGAATTTTTATTAATCTTTGTTTGCCTAGGGAAACATAAAAGTATTTGATATTTACCTATTTAATGTAATAAAAACATCAGCCAGCTGTGGTGGCCATATCTATAATTTAGCACAGGAGATTCTAGGACAAGACAATTGCTGCAGATTTGAGGCCAGCCTGGGCTACATAGTGGGCTTGCCTGAGCCACAGTGCGAGACCCACTGCCAATCTCCTTCCTACCTTAAGCCAAAAAATCTTAAATCAAAGCCCAAACTCAATTGGTAGTATTTGTTTCTCCTCAGCTAGATGAGATCTCCTCTGAAGTTGCTCCTTGGACCTTTGACTGCCTAGGACTTGGCCTTTTTGAAAGTTGCTTTGGACAGTAAGAATCAGCTTCTAGCAGTTGAGAAGTGGTTGAGCTGGCACATCCTTTTTTCCCCTTAACGTAATCCTCCCTGTTGACTAGTTTTAGGATTGGATTGTCACCAAGGAGTGGCCATTCCTTCACGGTGAGTCATAAACTCATAGGGTTGGCAGTGTTTGCTGACTCAGCCTGCCTGGCTCCTCCCGATGTCCTCCAGCCCCTGACAGGCTGAGTCGGCTCTCACCTAGACTTTCTTCCTAAACTTGCATCTTTATTGCTGACCTTTGGAATCCTGGGCTCTCTTTTCCAGTTCTTCCTTATAGTTCTGCATGTAAATCCTGGTATCAAGCTGACCTACAGAGACCTGGAAGTGGTAATGTATACCGTAATCCTAGCATTGAAGACAGAGGCGGGAGGAGCCACAGTTCAAGGCGAGACTGGCTTCATAGCAAGACTCTATCTCAAAATATATGCACTACAATGCAATGCAGTCCGATACAGTAGACACAGCACAGCACTACCTGATGCAGTGCAACCCAAGTAATGACCTGTCAGAGTTCCTCCTATGAGGAGAGTCATAGAAATGTTTGTCATTCACCGTCTGTTGCAGTATCTTATTGCAGAGGTAATTATATGTAGTTTTTGTCTTGCTTCTGGTTTGCTTTCCTTCTCTTTATCTCCTACTTCCATATCAAAGTCGGTTTAATTTGCTAAAGTGTATCTTTGCTCCTGTTTCTAGTCATGGCCCTTATTGCCCACTGGGTAATGACTCAGTTCAAGGTGTGAAGGCTTGTTTGACAGTCAACTTCCTTAGGCAACCCCAGAGTGTTCAGACTCATCCTGGGTGTGCCTGTGAGACTGTTATTTCCTGAGTTGGTAGGTTTAGTAATTCAGATTGCTCTCCTTAATGTGGGTGGGGCTCGGTCCCTTACTGAAAGTCAACAAGAGGTTGAGGCAGCAGGAACTTGTTCGATCTTACTGTGGGGCCTGGGGATCATTACTTGTGTCTTCCTTCCCTGACTGTTGAGGTAGGGCTTAGGTCTTCTGCTTTAATAAGTTCCAAATGGGAACTTATTGCTTTTCTTATATTCCAACTTTCCAACAGCACACCTTGGGACTTCATCTATAATCACATGTATTAATTCCTAATAATAAATCTGTTTATAAGGCTCCCCCTCTCTGCATCCCTTACTCCCTCCCTCCTTCCCTTTCTGTCTCTCTCCCTCTTCATCTTCATCATCTCCATCTTCCAACTCCCTTTCTCCATCTCTGTCTTCTCCACCAGCCCCATCTCCATCATCCTCATCTGTCAGCTCTTCTCCTGGATGTATTTCTTTAACCCCCTTGACTGATTAGGGCTTCTGTGACCTGATGCCTGTGCAGAAGCTCTGTTTGGAGTCTGCTTGTCTGTTCCTCATTCCTGAACTCACTATATGTCTCTTCCTCCTCCCTCCTCTTCTAGGCTCAGTCTTTCCTCTTTCCAGGTATGTCAGGAATGCACCTTGTTCCCCATTCATTCTTGCTTGGCTGTCTCCCTGAGATGCTATGCATCTCAGTTCTCTGAGGACATCTTAGGAACCTGGGCATCTGATGGCCATGTATCTTTGAAATGTTTGTCCATTTCTCCAGCTAAAGTATAAACTCTTTAAGGACTGAAACCAAGTTATATACTCAGAATTGATTGATGTTGGTCATAGGTGCTGCAGTAGAGAGAAAGAAACTCACCAAGATTCTAAACCTTCATTTCTTGATGGAGCAGAGGGGTTCAGCCTTCTTGGAAAAGACTGGCACCTAGCTAACTCACCCCAGTTACTTGAATAAAAACATTATACAAGGTTAATTGAGGCTGGGAATGATTCCAGCTATCAAAGTTATCTTGCTCTTGCTGCCCATGAGAGCAGAGGACCCACACAAACGTCAGTCCCTTTTGACCATGGCCAGCTATAACCAGAAGTAAGAACTCCAGGTTTGCTATGACTGTCTTAGGACCAAGGGCAGTGCAGCTGCAGGTTCTTATGTAGCACCAAGTGCAGATTCTCTAGACAGACAACATTTCCTCAAGGTTCAAACGGTCTCATAACAATTTCTCAGCCTCTACCCAAACATACTAGAGGCTTTGCTCAAACATGTCACTCAAAGGCAGACACAAAGGCTTTACTGTATATTTCAGTACAGCACACAAATCTCCCTGCTCTGGGCCTGCCATTTTTCTACTTAGGAGATGGCCAGTTTGTATTTACCTACTAAGATTTTTTTCTAAGTACTGAGGGAAGAAAAGGTAAATGAAGGGCTTGCATGACCCCCTTTGCCCTCCGGATCTTGAGACCATGGTAGAAATGTCTAATTCCGGAAGGGACCCAACCTCTTCCCTGTGCAGTGTTCTGTGGAGCACCTGCCAGTTCTTTGAAGTTGTTTCTAGAAAGGCCCTTATATATCATTCTTGACTTAGAGACAACCTTTATTAAGGGAAAAGAAATTGAGTAGTGTTTAAAGTCCTGTTGAGGGGCCTGAGAGATAGCTCGGCAAGTAAGATGCTTACTGCTCTCACAGAGGACACAGGTTCAGTTCCCGGCAGCCATGGAACTGCAGCTACAGGGGGATCTGGCCTCTGGCCCCCATGGGTGCTGGCACTTGTGTGTACCCACTCCCACATATACATAATTGAAAATGCAGTAAATCTTTGAAGTTCTGTTGAGTCTGTCTTTGGTCCCATAGGCTTCTCTTGTATCTTTTATAATTCTCTTTGCTCTGCTTCTGCCTGAGTGTTTCCCCATTTTCCTAAATATTAGATGACACTTCAGGCCAGTAATTTTGAACAAATGTGAAGATGGAATATGGAAATTGAGTGTATGTTCCTAGGAAGTTTGTATATGTCTAATTTTATGACAATTCTATCCCAGCACAGTGTGATATTCATTATTTCTCACACAGTGGGATGTAGTTTTAGAGACTCACCATTGGAAATTTGATCTCATTCTTATCTTTAGCTGGTATTTAAGTTCAGAATATAGCTCAGCCTCTGCTCATAATCTCTGCTGCTCTGTTCTCCTGTGCTCATTTTAAACCTAGCATAGTTGGCTTAGTTATTATCTTTTGTTTATTGAGTCTCTCCAAATAAGAATTAAATTTCTGTCCTCTATAAAGGGCAGATATCACTCTATATTAGCTTTGGCTAAGCTGGCTTATATCTCAAGTCATAGACCAGTGGCCCAGCACTCAGGAAATGCTTATTAATTGAATGAGGGGGGTGTTGCTGGCCAGAGGCCCTTAACCTCTGAACATCTTTGTGGCTTAAGCTTTCTGTTTTTAAGCTTTCAGCCTTTAAAATCATTTTCTTTTTTTCTTGCTGCTCAAAACTCATTACAATTTGAACGTGAAATGTCTGAGCAGATGACTGTGTTGATGTGCCGGCCCCGCCTCAGGCTTCTATTTTGGGAGGTGGTAGAAACTTTAAGACATGAAGAAGCAGGTCACGGGAGGTACCCAGAGGTCATACCTGGTCCTTGATGAAGTTCCTCTGTCATGTAGCTCCTGCTACCATTAGGTTGTGACCAAACTCATGGACCAAGTCACCATGAACCCAAACATTTGAAACAATGAGTCAAAACAAACCCTTCCTCCCTTGAACTGTTCATGTTAGGTAATTTGTCACAGTGATGAGTAAAGCTAGCACATCCCTTCTCTCTAGACTTAGTGTGTATGTGCATGCGTGTGTGCATGCGTGTCCATCTGGCCTGCTTCTCAGGTCTTTATCTTAGTAATAGCCATACCGAGAACCAAAGTTATTTTACATTTTCCTACAAGTTTACATAGTACTTTCACATGTATGATCTTACCTGAGGTATTCATTGAGTCTGCAGTGGTGATTATATTCTTTATATGGCCTGCCTGTGATCAAAGCCTTCAAGTTAGCAGACCCTTTTGCCATTAGGGGATTCCTCTACCATTGAATCTGCTTGATGCTTGGGCTCTGCTGTAACCAAATCAACGCAGGAGTGTGCCTCTTTGACATTCTCTGGCCTTGTAGGAGCAGTCATCAAGAGACTGCTCTGAGAGTGTGATGTATGGCATTGGCTTTATGGTAGGAGGGTCTTCAAGTAAAGTGAGGAAAATGAGAAAGGAAGGGAAGAAAGACCATCAATAGACATTTAGGGATGCTTGTAATGGCAGTCCCTTAGCTCATTGTTCCACAGGTCCCTTTGTTACCACAGCTCCCTGCTGCCCTACTGAGCAATGATGGGAACTACAGGCCAGGATCTGAAGAGGCCATGCGAGCAGAAGGAGAGGACTGAATGGGGGTGAGAACTAGTGACTTTCAGGTTCTTTGCCAATAAGTTGTCTTCCCTGATGTCCTTGCCCTTCTTGCTTTTCTCTGAAGGGGAAGCTATTTTCTTCCTAAAGGCTTCCTCTTCTTGCCTTCAAGCCACAGGAGTGCTCAATAACGATTAGTGTGTACAGATGACACAGGGGTATTCCTCTGAGCAAGTGGAGAGCTGTAGGCGTGTCATACATTGACAGGTGCTCACAAATCTCTTTTTGCCGTTTTGAAATATCACTGCCAGGGGAGTTGTATACAACTTGTTCTGACAGAGTGATCTTAAATATTCATTCCTTTTAGCCATTACTTTAAGAGAAGTGCCAGCGTTTTGCAGGTTGCCAGCAGCAATTTTGAAGAAATTGTATTATAACTTTTTCAAGAGACCTATTTTCACATAATTCATTTATTTATGCATTAGCTTATTAATATTTATTTAATGATGGAAGAACATATACTTTGGGGTCAGTGGAAATCAAGTTGCTAGATGGTTGTCTTTGACTAGTTATGCCTTCTGGTAAGTTAATTTACAGTAGTGTGTGAGCCCATTTGAGTGTAATAGAAAGAGGATGAAGTTTGAATGTGAATATGGTTCAAATCCTTGATATTTTTATTAATTAGTGGACCATCTACTAATTAGTAAATGGATAAGTTTTTTTGTTGTTTGTTTGTTTGTTTGTTTGAGACAGGGTTTCTCTGTATAGCCCTGGCTGTCCTGGAACTTACTCTGTAGACCAGGCTGGCCTCAAACACAGAAATCCTCCTGCCTTTGCCGCCCAAGTTTGTTGTTGGTTTTTTTTTTTTTTTTTTTTTTTTTTTTTTTTTTTTTTTTTTTTTTTTTTTGCTTATTCATCTACAAAACGGAGACTCATCTATAGAATGCAATGGCATGTATCTGTAATCCTAACTATTCTATGCTGAGGCAGGAAGATCATGAGTAGAGTCCTTACCTAGCATGGGCAAGGCACTGAGTTTGAGCCCCAGCACCACAAAAGGGGCATGGGAGAAAGGAGGTAATGATGCCAGCTTAGGAAGTTTCTATGGGGTTTAAATAACATAACATATGTATGTAAATGCTCAATTACGTCAGAGGAATAATTAATACATGCTATTGCTACTTATGTGCTAAAGATCTATCTAGCACTTTTCCAAGGACTCTGAAAGTGGTTCAATAGATGAATAAGCTATGTCTGCAGAGCTATGAAAGATGGTGACAAATTCATATCTAACACACAGGAAACCAGGCAAAAGAAACTGGAAAGATGGTTACAGTCTTCAGACTCACGGTGGGGGCTATATTAGGACTCCTGTCATCTCATGTTGTTGAGGTGCAGTCATTGGTTCATAGGACAAAAGTGTGGGAGAGGTGAGGTGGATCTCAGAAACCTAAGCTGGACAGTTCTGTACTACATCTATTTTCTCAGAGAAACCCAAGCCGTCTCACGGTCCTGTACTACATAAACTCTCTGCCTTGCATATCTACCCCTCTTCACATTTGCTGTATTCACATGGCTCAGGATATGGCTATAGGAAGCCAGAAATCACCCAGGAAGAGGACTCAACCTTCTGGACTCTCAGTCATCTCAGGAATGGTCCTCATTCCCCTTGCTTTAGTGTTAACTCCCGTCCTGTGCTTAGGGGGCAGAGATTACCCAGTAATGTCAGAGTTGTCTAAAAATTCTAATGGGCCAGGGAAGAGGAGCTGGATTTGAAAAGAAAGATTGTTGAATCTCAGGAGAAAAGAGGGAAGTTGGACAGCAAGAGCCCAAGGCATATTTGCTCCTGAGGGGGGAAGTGGAGCTTGAGCTGTTTGCTAGGAGAGAGTGGATGTGGGATGTAGAAGATGAAGACTGCTGAGCCAAGGGCTCAGGTGCAGAAGGCGGCTTTGTTAGTCAAACAGGACAGGGTAGGAACAGAGTGGATGATTTCAAGTGTTTGGTTGAAGAGTTCCCCACAACATGATAGGATAGAAACCCAGAGACTGTTAATGGATCATCATAGTCATACTGTATCCAGGCTTTTATTGTTTAATATATGGTTTATGTTGCAGGCCAACTAATTAAAATATTACCCAAAGGGTTATATCAAAAGTGAGAAGTTGTGCTCACTGACTGTAGATGAAGTCGTTTTAGTAAGCAAGAGGCAGATATACGTCTTGGAACTATCTTAGATGCTAAATACTGTGAAGCTGTAGACCAGGTGCCATCTTCCCTTCCTGGTAAGCAAGCAAACAAACAATACAAAATAAATAACAGAAACCTCTAGCTGGGTGTGGTGGCTCATTTGGGAAGCTGAGGCAAGAGGATTGCCATAAATTTTAGACCACACTGGGCTACCACATAAGACCTTATCCCAATCAAAAACCAAAGACATGCAAAACAAAACAAAAACCAAACATCCCCCAAACCCCAAACCTCCTAAATAAAAGAAAAACCCAACACCCTACTTCAGAGGAACCAAAAAGATGAGTCAGATACAATCCTGCTTTGAAAGGAATTCTATCTGACAAATGTAAAATGAAATAGGTGTAATCATTAGCACCTTGTTACCTCTAATGAAATAGCAGGCCTGGGGATGACCATCAGCTGCTGCTAAAGTCATTAAGCCCCCATAAATCACTCCCCAACAATCCTCTTCCTCCTCCCAACCTAGGGAAGCAATAGGCCAGTGGCTCCTGGGGAACTCTGTATGTCATGTCGGGTAAAAAATCTTGGGTCCACTGATCAATCTTATCATTACAAAAAGAGAAAGAAATGAACATGACATGCCTCCTGATTTAATAGGAAATAGAATCACCTACAAAGTTTCTTGATAAAGAACTCAATATGATTCTGACCAAGACTTTTTTTTTTTTTTGGTTTTTTGAGACAGGGTTTCTCTGTGTAGCCCTGGCTGTCCTGGAACTCACTCTGTAGACCAGGCTGGCCTCGAACTCAGAAATCCGCCTGCCTCTGCCTCCCAAGTGCTGGGATTAAAGGCGTGCGCCACCACCGCCCGGCGTGACCAAGACTTTTAAACTCATTTTTCTTTTCTTTTCTTTTTTTTTTTTTTAAGAACAGGGGAAAAAAAGGATCATGATAAACAATCTAGAGATTTAAAGTTTAAACTTAAAAAAAACCTTTATGTTATATGTCTGAGTGCTTCATATGCATGTACTTCTGTGCAGCATGTGTGTGCTTGGTCCTTCAGGGGACAGAAAAGGATGTCAGATCCCCAAGAACTGGTTACAGGTGGTTGGTTGTGAGCTATCATGTGGATTCTGGGAATCGAACCCAAGTCCTCTGGTAGAGGAACGAGTGCTCTTAACCACTGAGCCATCTCTCCAGCCCCAAGAGATTTAATTCCTCAAACACAGAATGTGGAAGTCTCTGTTAGACATATTACTCAGTTTGTTTTACCAGTGGCCAGAAAGAGGGAAGAGGAAGCATTATTAGATAGGAGATACAGCAACTGTGTTGGGCTATTGGTTTGAAGAGAATAAGTATGTATGAAGTTGTAAAAATAAAATTATGAGGCAATTCGGAAAATTCAAGCTCTGACTAGATAGTAGATAAATTAATGGACTATATATATTATTTAGGGAATGATAACAGCATTATAAAATGGAATTATAGAAAGTTGCCTTTATTTTGGGTACTGGATATTGAACATTTGCTTTAAATCCATCTAATAAGGTTGAGAAGTGGGGAGGAAGATTGTCGAGGGCCGAGTAAGCGTAGATAGCACTGTTAACTTGGGAGCTAGGTAGTGGTCTTCACTACACTAGTCTCTGTAGTTTGTGTGTGCTTCATTTCTCCTGTTTATAAAAGACAGGTATGAGAAATCTAATAGCATTGTTAAACATCCGCCCAGTTCTTGGTAGATTTTTGGAAGTACTTTGTGTATTTGTGTGTGCATGTGTGCATACCCTTCTAAAAAGTAAAGGATTAATAAAAATCCCTTCACTTCGTGTTCAGAAATTATAAATGACCTAGGGTTTAGCTAATCTCCATTTTTCTTTTTCTAAATTTGTTAAACAGTGGTGCATGTACAATGTGGCATGGTTATATTTGAACTCTTGTTGAAATATCTTTGTTCAGTGTATAAAATTTTGATCAGGTGAACATTTTTATTTTAGGGAGCAACATGTATTTTAGCTGTTTTAATGTGATCATGAGATGTCCAGGCGAACCTTACCTTGGCATAGCTAGTATGTCCCCTGGGGCAACTCAGCAGTGGTTCAGGTTTTCTGTAAATTAGTCTTCTGTGTAGGTCCACAGTGGTAGAAGCCTTGAGATTTTAAGCCCTAATCTCAGTCTAGTTAACTGTTTTTTGGTCAAAATCAAAACTGCTAAGAATTTTGTAATTTTCCTTCCTCATTCCTGTTGGAAAGATTTCAAGGTAGGATTTGAATATAATCACACTGCATAGAATACAGCCTTTCTCCAAGAGTGATTGTGACAGATCAGAAGTATAGTGGGGTTTTAGAAAAATATCACTGAATGATTAATGCAGGCTTAAGCATACCTGTTATAAATCATGATAATGGGCCAGATGGTATGGTTAAACGCTAGCTTATTTCACACATGCTTTAGTGCCTTAGTGGGGTTTGGGGGGGGTTGGGGGAAGGAAAACAGAAATTCATATGTATTTAAATTTCCTTAAGTAATGCTTAGATTGAGACTTAGATTAACAAAAGCAGCATATTTAAAAGTGCATTTTGCCTTTAGAAGTCATATTATATCTGGAACCCGCGCGATGAAGAGAGTGTTTGTGACCGTCGGGACCACCAGTTTTGACGACCTCGTCGCTCGTGTGGTTGCCAAGGATAGCATTCAGATACTCAAGAGTCTGGGTTACAACCAACTGGTCCTCCAAATTGGTAGAGGCACTGTGGTGCCTGAACCATTCAGTACTGAGTCGTTCACTCTGGATGTTTACAGGTATAAGGATTCTTTGAAAGAAGACCTTCAGCAAGCCGATCTTGTCATTAGCCACGCAGGTGCAGGAAGCTGTTTGGAGAGTTTGGAAAAAGGCAAGCCACTTGTGGTAGTTGTAAATGAAAAGTTAATGAACAATCATCAATCTGAACTGGCAAAGCAGTTGCACAAAGAAGGTCATCTCTTCTACTGTACCTGCAGCATGCTGCCTGGGCTATTACAGTCAATGGATTTATCAAGGCTGAAACATTATCCTCCTGGCCAGCCAGAAAAATTTTCTGCGTTTTTGGATAAAGTTGTTGGATTACAAAAATAAACTCTCAACACTTTAAAATACCCCTAAGCCCAGTTCATGGAATATGATTAAATCAAAATAAATTGATGACATGTATTTGTAGAACAATATAAATCAATATATTTACTATAAAAATATTATAAGGGATTTTGTGGCATAAACATTCCAGTTGGGTCTAGCTCCTAATTTTAGTAAATGTTTAAGGTTTCCCTAACTTTGAATATGTAGCGAGTCCTAACTTTGAAAACGTAGCCTTCCCAGTTTTGTCCTAAAACTTCAAAAAACAAAAGCTGAGCAGTGGTTGTGCATGTCTTTAATTCCAGCCCTTGGGAGCCAGAAGCAGGTATATCTGTGAGTTCAAGGCCATTCTGGTCTACATAGTGAGTTCCAGGACAGCCAGAGCTACCCAGAGAAACCCTGTCTCCAAAAACCAAAACAAAACCACCAAACCAAAAAAATTAAAAAATGTTAATAAGAATCAAATATTAGATGCTATTTTGAATAAAAAATGCTAGCAGTGTAACATTTTGGTGAGAAAATCAGCATTTGTAAAATGGATCATAGTCTTAAGAGACAGCATTTTTGTATTAAGCAGAAAAAATGGGTTTACTTTGTAGAAGCTAATAGTTAATTTGAAAATGATCAAAGTATTTGATGGAGTAACTACTTTTGTCCTGAAGTATAAAATAGATATGTTCACCTTTTGAACTTCTTCTGATCCTTCAAGTGCTGGGATTACAGGCACACACCACCATTCCTGGTAATATTTGTTCCTCTAAAACAGAGAAAGACTGGGGAAATTGTTCAGTACTTGCTGTGTAAGTGTGAAGACCTGAGTTTGCATCTTCAGGATAAATGTTAGTCAGGCATGGCAGTGTGCATTTAAAATCCCTGTGCCTATGATGATATTGGTAGGTGTAGACAGAATCCCTGGAAGACATTGCACTCAGCAGCCATTATTCACAACTGAATGGTAAAAAGAGACCTGTTACCAAGCAAGGTAAAAAGTAAGGATAGAGCCTGGTGTTTTCCTCTCACCTCCACCAGCTCAGCACAGGACACATGCCTACATTCACATGGGTACATACAGATATGTAGGTAGAATGTGATAATCTTAACAATGCCTTCAAGAATAGGGAATAAATCCAAAAATATAACAGTAAAAACAACAACAACAAAAAAAGTCATTGACTTACTATGGTCTTATGGCTTTTCTTGGTAATTTTCATATTGAATTTCTTTCAAGTCAAAAAACTGCATTTTGTGGGTGTTATAACTGTGGTTGGAAAATCTCAGCATTAGAGATTTTGTTTTCGTTTTGTTCCCAGAATTAGAATGTAGATGGTCTATTTGCCATTCGTGTGAGATCAGTAATAGTCCTGTTTCTCTTTGTCCTTGTTGAGCTGCTGTACACATTGCTTTGTATGAGTTTATGCAGTCTTAAGAAAGATATCCTGAGTGGGCCAAAGTTTAAATATAAGATCTAAAGGATGGGGACAGGGGATAAGGGAAGTTAGTCAGCTAGCATGGTGGGGCTTGCCCTTGAGGCTATGTTGAAGTCTTCATACAAATACCAACACAGTGGACCTGTAGGTATCACTGCACCTTATGTACATGTAAACTATCCATACCATGGACTTCAACAGTCTCAGGAGCAGTATTCCATACGAATTGTCATCAAGCCCCACCCCCACCATCTTCAACTCACTTTACCCTGCCCCTCTTTTGTGTAGCCAGTGCAGGTTCAATGTAAACAGTTTATGCTTTCCTTCCTCCAGTTCTGATTATAAAATGACTCCTAGCTTTTAGATCTGCTGCTCTTGTTTCCAATTGCTATCTTGTCTCACTCCTGTTAACTCAATAAACTCCTTAATTTCAGAGATACCTTTGTCGAAAGAGTCTTGGTTTAAACTCTGTATGGTTGACTACCTTTTGAACTTACTATGTTCTGTCAAAGGATAAAGTTGCAATAATTTCAGTTAATGATCTTAATTGGATTTCTTTTTATCTAATTTGTTAATTAATTAGTCAATCAATTAATTAGAGACAGGGCTTGCTATGTAGCCCAGGCTAGACTTTAACTCAAAAATCTTTCCATGTCAACCTTTAAAGTTCTGGGAATACATGAATGTATAAAGTATGTGATCATATCAGGATAGTTAGCATTTTCATGTCAAACATTTCTCAATCATGTTTTTATGTAAGAAAGTCTTTGAACTCTTTTTTCATTTCTTATAAAATGTATAATAAGTTGTAACCTCTAGCTACCATGCATTGCTATAGACATCTACATATTCTTCATACCCAACTATATTTTGGTACCAGATATGGCTCCATCCAGTTGCTCCTGTCCTTCCTGTTCTCTGGTAATCACAATTCTACTGTCTTTTGTGAGATCAACCCTTTATTTATTTATTTATTTATTTGGCCTTCCCATATGAATAAGAACATGTGATATTTATCATTCTTGAATCATCTTTATCTCTTTATTCTATAAAATAGAATGTGTTTGATTGTCCAGGGAAGGGAGATTGGTTTCAGAGAAGAAAAGAACTTAACGAAAGTGGGAACAGAATAAAGTTGACTTTTTCATGTCAAGGTTTCTTTCCCTGAAGCAAAAACAGAGCAGAGAAGTGGTCAGTTAGCACCAGTTATTGCAGGTTCCTTCTTTTGTATAAGGATTAAAACCAAAGGAAATTCATTATCATACCATTTGAAACTGGCCCATTTGGGAGATTAGAGTGTTACTCTCTAATCCTGTTTTGTTGGATGGTCAAACAGCCCTGGCCAAGCTTAGTGACTGAGAGCTACAATCTAAGTGACTCCATTTTGGTTTTTAGCTTAGATTGTACAGGAGCTTAGTTCAAAATAATAACTTCCTGTAATTTTTACTTAACAATCATTGTTGACTCTGTGACCAGACTTACAGAGAAGCTGGATCTATGGGAAAGCTGTCTTTTCTGGAGGGTGTGAGCTGGAGATGGCATATCAAAGGGATAGAGATATAAAAAAAGAGTTTTCCCTGTGGGTCAAGGCTTAGACCTAAATCTTCGCAGGCTTTGTGGGCATTGTAGTTGCTTACTAAACAGTTTATTATGAAACTTGGTGGTGATTATTAGATCTCAGCTGTGTCATCGTTTCAGAATTATAAAAATCACCCAGCTTATGGACCCGGCAATAAAAGAGAAATGAAGTATAGGAACAGAGTGGTTCTCTTTTGCTTGATTTGTTTTGCATTTTTAATAAATGCTTTTGTGCATGGAAGAAATACTTATTCTGTAATATTTCTGAAGGTGTGTATTGTTTCATTATCAAAGTACAGCACACAGTTTCTCAGTCACTCATATGTTTACATAAAGTGAGATGCTGTTTTGTTTATTATTTTTATGCCTTTATTTGCCATCTAAAATATGATACAGAAATACCATAAATATGATGTAGAATGCTGATTGAAAAACTGACCTTAAAATTTGTATGATTTTTACTGTTTGGTTTTCAATTGACCAAGACACTGTTTGGCAAGATCAAAGGGTTACCTTCAAGTGTGGAATATTTCATACGTATTTTTTTTTTTTTTTATCAATTTCATGTGCTTAGAGGCTCTCAAGTCCATTCATTTCTGTCTGTCTTTCCTGCTCTCCCTGGTTGTTATGGTAACCTTTTTCACTGCTCTCTTCCCATCGATCTCCACCTTTAGTGGAACCCAGCTGGATCTCAGTTGCTCTCCCTGCTTTGCACTGGAGTCTGGTTGGAGTTTCTCATTGCTTAATGTTTGCAAGCCTCCATGATTATCTTCCCAGCTTCATCTTATGCTACTCTGTCAGTAACGCTCAATGCTTAAAGACTGCCTCTCTCCCAGACCTTCTAATATATCATGCTGATCCTTGGTGCATGCTGCCAGTCTGTATGGAGTAGCATCTTCCTCTGCCCAACTCTTTGCATGCATCTTCTCCTCAGTCCTGCGTGTCCAGTGAACTTCGATTTAGCTCCAGCTCGACTTTATGTCTTTACCCTATAATAATTGG
Organism: Arvicanthis niloticus; assembly: GCF_011762505.2. NCBI lineage: Eukaryota > Metazoa > Chordata > Mammalia > Rodentia > Muridae > Arvicanthis > Arvicanthis niloticus. The sequence continues at coordinate 65,352,726 of NC_047661.1, read as the reverse complement.
ATCTTACTGCTCTAGGCTTTTGCATCACCATGTATCTTTTTTTTAAAAAACTGGTTATAATTTACGTTTCTGTGTAAATTGGTTTTGTTATCTGACTGTAAACTTCATGAGGGCAGATGGTGTTCTGTGTTTGCTCACTATTATTAAATCTTTAACCTTTACCATATATTAATGTCTCATGAGTGTATGACAGAGAATGAATTGGATTTGGTTGATATCCAGTTGATTAATTGCACCCACAGTATCATAGATGCCATAAAAAGAGAAATGGGCTTTTAAGAAAATAATGAAGTTGTCTATTCATTCCACATCTGCAATTCTTTGAAGTGGGTTTTGGAACAATTCTAGAGAATGATCTTTAAGAGTACAGTCATCTGTCATTTCTAGAACCATTTGAAGATGCCCAAATCTGCAGATGCTCAGGCTCTTACATGAAATGGTGTAGGATTTGCATATGATGTCTGCACATGCTCCTACATATGCTAAATCACCTCTGGATTATTTATAACATCTAAATCAATGTACACTATGTAAGTAGTTGTATTGTTTAGGGCCGGGATGGGAAGGACATCTATATTGTTCTGAATTATTTTTTTCCTCAAATACTTTCACTATGTGGTTAGTAGATTCAAATCCCACAGACATAGAGGACCAATTGTGGTTTACAAACTACTTTAAAAAGCGTAAAAGCTTTTGAAAAAACATATACTTTTGATAAAAATAATATCCATGTTAAAGATTCTCCTTATTTCTGAAAGTATGTGTAGCCTACAGACATCAAATTCCACATTCAAAGGACCAGATTTGCTACAGTTGAAAATTTAAAAGAATGTTTTATACATGGAAGCAATCCTATAAGAGTTGCTTCTAAAATGTTTTGAGCATTGTCCGGCATTTTTGTAATAAGGATGTAGTCTTTGAAGAGACTAATTCTCTTATGGACATGTGGTTTTTAAATGTAATTTAATTTTATTTCTGTTTTTGTTAAAGTCTTTCACAGAGTCATTCTTCATGCAGAAGGAAATTTCAGTTTTGCTGCTGGCCATGAGGTGGAGGGATGTGTTTTTTTTTTTTAAGTTATTCTCTTCGTCTTAGTATTTTTTGTTCTTCATGGGCAAATAAATCTTGCAGACCTTTTTTTTTTTTTTTTTTTTTTTTTTTTTTTTTTTTTTTTTTTTTTTTTAACTAGAAAGGCTTGCAATGGGGGATCAAGTTAATTATAAAGAAGTTTAAATCTCACAGATGTTGAATTCTATGTTCAGGGCAATTTCCTCTTAGTGTGAACAAGTATAGAACATATGCCAAATTCTTTAGTTGAAAAGAATTGGGGTTTCTTGTCAAATTGTATTATTCAAGATTATTTATTCAGTCCTTCTGTTGACTTAGCTATATGCACTTCACCTCCATTATACAAGGCACTGCCCTTTTACCATCTGATTTTAGGGAGAAAGTTACTATGCATCTTTCTTGTCTCCAGTAGCTTAAATTACTGCTGCTTTTAAAGCAGGAGCAACTGTTTTAAATAACACATACTCATTTTTTTTTTTTAACATTTTAACCCTTGGGTACCTGTAAAAGCAATGATTGGAGATTATCTTCAAGTGGGTATTTGCCCTGGTTCCATGCAGGCCACTGCCAGGCTATAGTTTCTGCTATGCAAGCCCTTTGAGAAAATGAACTCCCATCAACACAATTTAGATGTTTTCACTGGAACAGGCAGCCGAGAAAGCTACCATTTGGGTGGGAAGCCTTAGTTCTCTGTCCAGGAACAAACATTCTTTTGACCTTTCCTTCTGGTGTCCTTGTCTGCACCTGAGCCACGGAAGCTCAGTGTGCCTTTGCTTTGTTTCCCTTCCCACTTGCCGATAAAAGCTTACACGTTCCTGCTGCTTTGGTTTTGACATTATTTCCTTCTGCAAATATATTCTTTGTGCCTAGCAATAATGTCAAGATTTGTGAGAGGATTTCTGCTCTTTTGAATGTGGTCTGTTGAAGAATGGTCCTTTGCCAAATACCAGCACAAGCAGGTTATTATGCTTTAGTCAATAAGGCTGGTGAGAGAAATCCATGAGGTGTTGAGAGGACTTGCTTTGTTCTTTGCTTGTCTGTGTGAATTTCAGCAAGCTCTTCTGTAGTTAAGTTGCCACCTTCTAGTGCCCGGCTGACCTCCAGACATCCCTGCTTCCAAATGGAATTGTCCCTAGAGGGATTTGAATGATGTCACATGCATTTTGACTGAGACGCACTTACATTTTGGTTTAGTCCTTTTATATTATTCTTTTTAAATCTTCTCTTCTTAAGCTGGAGTCATGTTATTATGTAATGTATTTGAGAGGCAAATACATAGCTCTTACCTGATTGTCCCTCTGTTTCTTGTGTGGGACATTAAAAGAAAGAGAATTACTTTTTTTTTGGTGACATAGTGACATCTAGGGAAATTATTTTGTGTTGACTCCAGGAAGTCTCAAGAATGATGGCAGTAACGTGCTGAAGTCACTTGTGCCTACGAGATGAGTACTGAGTGCTATGAGGTCACAAGAAGTTAATGGAGAATTAATGCTTTGTAAACATAATTCCCTCCTGCTTCAAATAATGACCTGCTCAAGTTCAGACAGTGTATTCTATAATCATTCAGACATGAATTGGACAATTTTAAACTGGTTAAAAAAAGGGGGGGGGTAATAAAGGGTGCATGTCTGGCCGTTTGGCTGTGAAAGCCAATCTTCTGCTTTGCATGACAGGCTTGCTAGTCTTTTAGGGAGGGACCTGAGGTAGAAAGACTTTAACCAATGTAACCAATGTCAGAGCTGGCCTCTGAACCCTGACCTCTGACCTCACAGCTAGTGAGTGACCTACAATACTCTGCAAGGCCACCTTTCCTCTGGCAGGGAGGTGTTATGTTCCTTAAGAAATAAGACAGAATCATGGGCTGGCCATGCAGCCCAGGAGAGAGCTAGCTTTTCATCTTCAGTACTACAACAGAAAAGTAGAACTGAACTGTTTACTGAAAAGAGAAGACAGATTCAGATTTAGAAGCTAAAAATAAGTACTTGAGCTTTGGTCAAATCAACATGAATGTATAACAGTGGCTTTGATTTCATAGAAATAAGAAAGTTGTTTATTCTGAGTCAAATATGAGTGATAACAGTTTAGGAGCACAGATTCAAGTTACTATGAATCACGTGTTCAACTGGGGAAGAGATTACGTGAACTTTTGTACTCACAGAATGAAAGAAAACTGTAAGTCAATACAGTTAGCAGTGGGAGCATCCCTAGGTGGAATGTAGCACAGCAGGCATGTCTTATATAGGCTTCAGATGTTCAGAATCCTGCAGGGTTCTTAGTGTAGGGTTGGTGGACTTAGAAGTATGCCAAGTTAAGTGATGTATTCTGAGAAGGTTGCCTATTAATCACTAGAATGTCAGGCTAGGCATAACAGTTAGGATAATTGGCCTTTGAAGGGCCGAATCAAATCAGATGTAGCAGCACAGGCCTGTAATTCTACTATTCAGGGGCCTTGAGGCAGGGGGATCACAAGTTCAAGGCTTGCCTGTTGTGAGTTCAGCACCTATTTGGGCTGTACAGTAAGATCTCATCTCAGAATAAAAAGTAAAAAGAGGGCTGGTGATATGGTTGCGTAGAAGAGGGTCTGGGTTCAGTCTCCAGCACTGGGTGTGGAGGAGGTAGTTGGGTTTTGTTTTGTTTTTAGAGTTCAGGAGAATTTTGGCTCTTGACCTACAACATTCCATCTCTCTCCATAATCACATACAAGATCAAGTATCCTGCAACATCTTTAATATTCACCTTCTTCAGAGAACTGCATAGCAACATTCTGAGCTCACAGAAACTTACTGAAGGCATGATGTGTGCTAAGCACTGTGTGAGATGCAAGAGAGGATGCCAAGACCATCAACTGTCAGAATGTAGGAAGTATATAAAATAGAAGGGAGGATTCATTCACTCCAGAGGACATGTATGTTGTGCTTGTGGTGTGCCAGGAATAGACACCATTCATTAACTCACCCTGAACTTTTGATTGTCTACTATGTGCCAGATGATGTTCTAGATGCCAAGGATGTGACTTAGAACACGGGTAGCACAGTCTGTGTACTCATCGTGCAAGTGTATTTACTGTGAAGGAGAGAAACGGTAAATACGCAGGAAAAACCCCAAGCAAAGGAGCAAGATGGACTGTGTGCAATGAGTGGGTGAATATGTTAGATGCAAAAATAATAAGGTTTTTATTCTGTCTCTTGGAAGCAGATTTGTAGAATGTAAACTACCTGATCTCCTATTCAGAAAGATTGAAGTGAGTTTGATTTGGTTGGGGAAAGAGCCTACTGTGGAAAACCTGAAAGATCCTCATGAAGATTCTGAAGGATGACTCCAAACACTGAGCTGACAGGACCAGTGTGGACGGAAGCTGAGGGGCAGTATGAAAACTGGGCTGTCCGAAAGAGATCTGGAAAGATGTGATGATTAAACTTTGTAGTGAGAACCCTGATTTAGTGCATGGCGCTGAAGAAAAGAAGGAGTTATTTCACGGGAGAGAACTAGGGGTTCTACCTGGGTGTGGTGACACTAAACCTTGGCCATTAACTGCAGAGGTGGAGGTGAGACACATATCCCACACTGGCAGTGCCATGAGCAGAAGTGGATAGATGCAGCCTATTTGTAGACAAGTGGACTTATGATAGCTCAAGGTGTGAGAAGAAAAAGCCACTGGGAGCTTTGGATTCAAAGAACAGTTTGCTTCAGGAGTGCAGAAGGACCTCAAGTGGGTACTTGAGAGGCTGAGACAGTTACAGCTTTAGAACTTTATGCTGGTAGCATAGTATAAAGAAAGTGCCATGGAAGGCAGAGGTGGCCAAGGGAGACTGGAGGCTTTCACCATGGTCCTGAAGGACTGGAGCCCTGCTCTGGGATATGGCTGGTGATGGATTGCTGAGGAAGGAAATGAAGAGTAGTTCTGATCAGACATGGAAAGACAGAGGAAAGGGAAGACAGAGACTCCCAGACAGCATATACATGGCTCTGTGCCCTGTTCACTTGTTCAGATACCACTGGGAAGGTTTGTTGTTGTTTGTTTGTTTGGTTTTTGAAACAAAGTTATTCTGTGTAGTTCTGGCTGTCCTGGAACTCACTCTGTAGATCAGGCTGGCCTCGAACTCAGAGATCCACTTTCCTCTGCCTTCTGAGTACTGGGATTAAAGGCATGTGCCATCACAGCTTGGCTGGGAAGTCTTTTTTAAAAATCTCATCTTCTGCCTAGAACAGTTTGCTCAGAGTAAGAAATAGGAAATACCTTTGCATCCTGCAGGAGGAGTGCAAATGCTTGTCCTGATGGAACAAATACCCAAGATTACTAGAATGGTTACTGTGAAGCATAGGTTCAAATTCTTTCTTGAACTGTCATTGTGTAGGTGTAGAACCTTATTGTCTCCATATTTGAATCCTGTTCCAATTTTTCATATTCAATTCTAGAGTCTTTTCTCCTATTCTAATTTATAATTTTCTTCCTGCATACATGCATTTATTTTAAGCTTCCTCAAGTCCATTGTAGAAGTAGTGGAGGCTACATAAATATGATGCTTTCTATGAGATATCACTAGAATGTACTGTGGTGGCTTGAATGGGATATGTCCCCTGTACGCTTGGGTATTTAAACACTTGGTTCTCAGTTGTTGGTGCTATTTGGGGAAGTTTAGGTAGTGCAGCCTTCTGAGAGGAAGGATGTCCCTGTGATTGGGCTTTGGAATGAAAAGCCTAGAGCTACTTTCAGTTTTTCCAGCTCTGCTTCTTGCTGGTGGTTGAGGGTGTGAACTCTCAGCTTCACGCTTCTGCCATATGCCTCTAGTTTACTGCCATGTTTCCCCGTGGTTATGGACACATACCCTTCTGGAATCATAAGCCTAAAGAAACTTTCTTCCTTGTAGTGCCTTGCTCATGGTGTTTTGTCAGAAAAGTAACAAATACAGTTATAGATCAGAATGTAAGCACAAGACTCATAGTTAGAAATATGTATTTTATTTTCCATGTTCTCTGTCTTAATTGGTTATTTTCACTGATAGTTTTTGAGGAAGTGGTCTATATAACTTCAGACTGTAAAACTAAATGAAAGACGATTCATGTTGAGGCCAAGTTCACTGGCAAGTATTTGCATGTTGACCTGGCCCACTCTGTCTCTTAGTCAGTTACACATTTCTAAGTATATGATTCTTTGCAAGAAGAACTGAAAAAAGAAAAGAAAGATCATTCATTCACAAGTGTTTGTGGTGGCTCCATTTGGAAACTTAGCGTTCATGTTATTAATGGCTCAGAGGTAAGCCTTACACTTAAGGTAGCTCAATATAGTATTTAATTTCTAATCAGCCCATGCAGTCCCCGCCTTAGGAAACAGTAGCTTTTGATACTGCTTGCTACTGTGTGTTCAGTAGGTTGCTGAGTAGGTAAGAAGAGGTGTTTCTTGCTGCACAGATTCTGCTCTATAAAAAAAGATCTTTTTTAATTTAATTTTTTTGGTAAAAAAACCATTTCTCTCAGTGATCAGATGATAAGTAGATGCCATAATAAGAAAAATATTTTTAATTAAAATAATCCAATAGGTAAGTAGTTAAATACTTAAGCATATCAAATACTTAACATCAAAATAACTAGTTGTGATGGCTACATTTATTCTGAATTTCTTTATTACCAAAAGCCACTCTTTCTGGCCAGTTTTTCTTTTCTCTTTCCTTTATTCCTTTTCTTTCTTTCCCTTTACTCACTCTTTTCTTTTCTTTCTCTCTTTCTTTCTTTCTTTCTTTCTTTCTTTTCTTTCTTTCTTTCTTTCTTTCTCTCTTGACAGGGTTTCTCTGTGTATCCTTGGCTGTCCTGGAACCCACAATGTAGACCAGGCTGGCCTTGAACTCAGAGATCCTCCTGCCTCTGCCTCCTGAGTGCTGAGACTAAAGAGATGAAACCTGCAATGGGGTGATGGTTTAGCAGTTATGAGCAATGACTGCTCTTCCATAGGACCTAGGTTTGCTTCGCAGTACCTACATTCCTAGTACCATTATATAAAACTAAAAATCCCCAAATTGATACACTTTGTTTTAGACTGGTAACCTATTTTTTGCTTCTATCACAGTGGAGGATCACAGTGTTTTTTTGTGATTTAATTTATATGAGGAGGAACTAGTTCAGCCCAACAACACAGTGGCATTTTCAGACCCTGCTCAGGTCTGATCGCAGCTAGAGATGTGCAGTTGTCTGAAGGGGGTCAACAGTGCTGCAGAGTCTCCTTGGTGGACAGCCCAGGCGGGGAGTTGAGCGCTCTTCTGACTGTGTGCATGTTAAATGGCCTGATTTATTTTTTTTTTAACTGCAACTGCTCCTCTCCATGAAAACTGATCACTGTTTAGTGTAGAAAAAAATATCTGTAGGATTTTTATTACATTAAACAGAATCTTCTATTAGGAAGCACAGGATACATTTCTTTCTGATCTCAGTATCAAAAATAGTTGCTCTTTCTCTCGACCAACTGGTTTATTTTTATCCTGTGGGCAGGAATATTAGAGCAGATCACATTTCTGTTTGCGTGCGCACTGTAACAAAGCCCAGAGTTCATCCCTTTCTCTGTTCATCCCTACAGCAGGTGGGTGTTTTGCTTTGTTTTGTTTTTCTGGCTCTCACTTCTTGTGGCCACAGTTAGTGTTGCACTTCCCTTACTTCCTTAAACTCTGCTTGAAGACAGTGCTTCCACTAGTCATACTCTTGGAAGTGCTTTGCGCCTTGGCACCTTGACAATGGCTGAATGAGTATCAGTAAGGTCTTTAAAAATAGTTCCGTTCCTTGGCTTAGCACAGTAGAATGCTTGCTTAGCACAGGTTCAGTCCCCAACACTGCCCTCAAAGGTGCTACAAGTGCAGCTTTTGAAATATGCTGAGGGTCATAGGCTTTATGTGGGTGAGAATACGGAGTGGGCTGGGGCTCATGTGGGGTGCTTGTGCAACATGCAGGGAACCCTGGGTGTGAACCCTAGCACTGCGGAAGTCAGGTGTGGTGGCTTACATTCCTGATCTCAGCATTTGGGGGGTAGAAGCAGGAGGAGCAGAGGTCATTGTCATCCTCAGCTACAGAATGAGTTAGAAGCTATGCTGGGCCCAGACATTGGCTCAACAACCCCCTCACCCAGACACCTCCAAAACACAGCAGGCAGACAAACAACGGTTTAAATGTTAAAATGTTGACCACAAGAACTAAGTGCAAGCACTAACAATAGAGTTGGCCTTGGGGGTGGTTATGGGGATGATTTCAGTTTATTATTCCTGACGGCAGTGTCTGGCAGGGCATGAGTACCCTGTAAGTATTGGCTGCTGTATTATTGTTGTTTCGTAGCTCATGCCCCTTGTGCAGTTAAAAACCTTTGTATTAGCTCACCTGTAAAAGTACTTGACCTTCCTTTTTCGACTTTTGAAGAAGTTACTGGAATACTGTAGTCTTGTCTCTCCCTTCTGCTTTCAGCCCTCTTCTGCTCTACGATGTGTTATTTAAATTTTGTGTGCCTCTGTTTCCTCATATGTAAGGTGCTGTCTTTAATGTTGACAGTTCTTCAATTCTTTAAGTCTTTAAGTCCCAACACTTCTTCAATTCTTTGATCTTGCCTTTGCTGAAGCAAGAAGTTGGGGGTTGCTTCCCTCTGACTCTTTGATCTGGGATAGCAGAATTCTAGCTCTGAAAGGGACATGGACCAATCACATTTCTCCTGGGACTCTTCTCTTAGCCTAATCATAACATGTTTTTATTTCCTTCCTTTGATACTATTTCTCTCTCTCTCTCTTTTAAAAAAAAGCATTTTTACATGCTGTACAATGCCTTGTGTCTGTTCTCTCTCCCCCTCCTTGAACATCAGTTTGACAAAGGAAGAGGTCTTTGTCTTTTTGTTTTAAGTACCTGACATACAATAGGTGCATGTAGGGATTCAAAAATATTCTTGGATGATCAAATAGATGAAATCTTTTTATGATCAAATAGACCAATGTTGAATGCACATTTCTGTTTTTCACTTTTATTCTCTTCTGAAATAATTTACTTTCTGATTTCCACCAGTGATACCATCTTCATGTTACCATCAGGAGCAATTTTCTGAAGGATGGGGCAGCCACACCAGACAAAGCAAATGAGTTGATTTTCAGGAGGATGTGGACAGTCCTGTGGTTCAAGATGCAGACACAATTGTTAGGACTTTTCTTGTACAACGTAGATGGAGCTGTCTTCTCAAACAGAACCTCAAGAACTATAACAAGAGGCAGCTGGAATCTATTTCAAATTGCCAGAATTTATCACTAAACTCTTGGTGTCCACTGGCTTCTTCTGATATGCTTCTTGTGTCATAGGAATTCCACTGGGGACTCCTTGTGGCTTCCACAGTTCGAGCTCCACAGCCAGCGTTTAGCTGCCAGAGCTTTCAGTGTCTTTTGCTAGTCTCCTGCCCAGGCAGGTGCCTCCTGAAGGGGCCTCTATCCTGCTTTTCACTGTGTCATTGTGGTTTTGTTCCCTCCTCCACCTCGGACCAGTTCTTCTTACTCAACTAAACGAAATTTTTATCCTCCACTTGCTGAAAGCCCTCAGATCATGCCTGTGTACTCCCAAACAACCGTTAGTCTTAAATATCTCATCTATTATTTATAATATTTATTGTTTTCCCAACTTAGGATTCCCTTTTGAGGGACAGTGGAGTGGGGAGCAGTGAACAGGTCACAATTCATAGCTGAGGTGGAACCTGATACACTGTGCTACAAAACCGACCTGGTGCTAGTGCCTTTCTAGCATGTCATAAAGTTTAAGGGGTTTAGAAAACTCTGAGATCATGTCCTTCCTACTTTGGGGGCTTATTAAAATATCCTTTTCTACATTACATGATTGTTAAAATATCTAGCAATAGTAATGGCTTCAAATGAATTGTCTTTGCTTGGAAAAATAGGAAACTGGCAATTTGGCTGATCAAGTATATGTCTGCATTACACACACACACACACACACACACACACACACACACACACACACACACACACCATATACCCCTAGCCTCTCACTCTTTATGGTCAGCTTTTGTTATCAGCTTGGGACACCTGGGAAGAGAGAACCTCAAATGAAGAATTACCTCAGTCAGATTCCCTCTTGGGCTTGTCTGAAGTGTTATTTTTAATTGCTAATCAGTGTAGAAGGCCCACCCACTGTGGGTGGTGCCATTCCTGGGCAGGGGACTTGAGCTGAGTAAGAAAGGTAGCTGAGAAAGCCAGTGGAAGCAAACCTGTAATCAGGGTTCCTCCTTTGGCTTCTGTTCCTGTTTTGAGTTCCTGTCTTGGCTTCCCTCCATGATGAAACCTGAAGGCCAAGAGACCTTTTCTTCTTTCCAGTTTTTGGTCAGTGTTTTGTCACAGCAACAGGGAAGCAGACTAGAACAACCTCTTTGTGTATATTTAAAGTAATTTGCTCCTCTGTGAGACCAGAGACCCTGAGTCCTATTGACTGCTAATCCCAGGAGCATAGGCCTCCATGTCTTTCCTCTTTTCAGCCATTTTTCAGAGTGTTTTAGACATTGGCTCAGAATTCCTGGGCTATGGTTTGACTGTGTTTATCCAGCCAGGAGATGAATGGATGTAACCTTTCCCATATGCAAAATAGTCACCTTCCCTATATGCAAAAAAGTTCTTTCCTTTTCTTGAGCTTCCAAGAACATATTTTTTCCTTTCAGTGCAGATTAATCTAGACAGTGGCATCCCGTGCCCTTTATACGTAAATCAGCTTCCTGCAGGTCGCCAGAAGAGAAATGGTGCACAGCTTTCTAAGGTTTCAGCTTATTAAAGCACCCAGCGAGGATGCAGAAGACACTAATTTGCTCATTTTCTTTCTGAAGCGCCAACTATTTGTTCTCCCGTTCCCTATTGTAAGGCGAGTTAACATTCTCTTCCTAATTGTTCCACAATTTCAAGTTTTCATTGAACATTTCGTCAAGTTCACTGTATATTTACTGTTGGATTTGACATGCTAATTATTAGGAGTGTTTGATCACATAATTCTAATGATGTTCAACAGTATCACACAGCTCACATTTGTACAAAATGCTGTCAGAGTGACAGGCAGCAGCAGCCGAGATTGTGCTCCCACTGCACAGCTGCTGAGTGGAGGTTTTATAGGAGCTGTGTGTTGTAATGAGCAGAGGCCTAACCAAGGTAAAATTTAAAAAAAGCTTCAAAGCTTTAAGAGAGATGTAGGGTTCAACCTCCAAACTCAGTGGCACTAGTAGTCCCTGTTAGGAACATGCATAGACTACGGTTCCAGAGTCTCCTTCCTGCCCCTCTCTGATTCTTCATTGTCTGCCTCTGTGTTGGCTCTTCTCTCCAGTTATCTATACCCAATGACACCCCATAATCTTTTGGTTTCAAGTACTTATTAGAGCCAATGCTTTTCATAAGTCAAATTCTCAAGGCATAGGTCGATGGACTCAACCAGAGGATCAATTCCCTGTTGGGTAGCAGCCCTGGGCTCAGGGATTTTTGGAGGTTGGCACAGGGAAAGCTTTAACAAGTTAGGAATTGGGCAGCTTTGAGCTGGATATTGTGGCTTCTGACTGGGCTCTTTGTCATCAATCTGTTCTTTCGTATGTCCTTATCTTTTCGGTTTCACACTTCGAGAAATTTCTTTGCTATTATAGTACTTCTTAAATGTTTATTTTGACTATCATATTTTATTGTTGTCCATAATAATTTTATTTTGTTGTGTCTTATTCTCATTTAATGGTTGCAGCATCTTGAGTCTCTGAGTTGTATGGTAGTTATTCTTTTTAAAGTACTCTCATGTGTTCACAATTAACTGTGCAGTGAGGGTCTAATTTCTTCCTCCTCCCCCCTGTTACTGGTTTCAATTGGTTGCCTGCTCATAATTAAACATGAGGCCCTGGGGCTGGGGTGTGTGTGTCTTTATCAGTACAGTGCTTGATGTGCAAACAAAAGGGTTTGAGTCTGATCCCTAGACTCATCTGAAAAGCCAGGCATGTGCTCTCTCCTCTCCCCCTTCTCTGTGTGTCTGTGTGTCTGCCTGTCTATGTATCTGTCTGTCTGTCTGTCTGCCTGCCTGTCTGTCTGTGTCTGTGTCTTTGGCATAGTATCGGAATATGTGATAGCCAGCTCTGTTTTACCCCCAGATGTTCCAAGGATGAAGGATTTATTCTGAATTGCAAAAATCACTTCAGAACCCACACCTCACTCCTCGCTGCAGTCAGTTCAGTTTCTTTAAACATGAGTGTTGACATGTTTGGTCTGTCAGGTTGCCCAAGGGCTTTGTTTGTGTAGGGGAAGGGTGTTGGGAACGTTAACACTCATGACTTCAACGCTCTTTCCCATCCTGTATGGTTCTCCCCTCTTTCCCATGCATACATGTTGGCTAGCCTAGCGCTCCCTGGTTCTGTCCACCATGGCCTTGGGCAGTAGCTGTCTTCCATTTCACCTGTCACCACATGCCCATGCTATCTTTTGTTTTCCAGAAATTTGTTGAAAAGTTTTGTTTGTTGAAAATTCTCCTCTAGGTCAGTGAGAGGGTTTAGTGGATAAAGCTTTTTGCTGCCAAGTCTAACAGCATGAGTTCAATCAACAGGACTGACATGGTGGAAGGAACTGACCACCAACTCCTTTCAGTTATCTCCGACCTTCACATAGAGTTGTGGCATATGCCTCCCCGTGTAAACAAACAAGTGCACTTAAAAACTTAAAATTCTCTTGATGTGTCCTATTTTAATTCCACAGAATTCTTCAAACCAGCACCACTACCACCAACAACCACAAATGAAGGTGCTTGCATAACTTTTAGAAAACTAGTAAAATGAGCACCAGCCCCTATGCCTGTAGCCTAGGAAATGGAGTTTTCTATTGTCATCCCCAGGCCCCTCACATGTCCTCTTTTGGGTATCAGACTCTCATCTGTGTTGTCTCCTGTGATGATGACTAGCCTGCATTCTTTAGTCATTCTCTCAACACTTTTTCTTTCTTTAGAAAATGGATTTGCCTCTTGTGTGTTGCTTCCAAACAATATAATGTTTAATTTTAGCTGCATTTTCTCTCTCTACAAATGGACGCAGATAGCATGTCTACCTCTCTGCTTTGCTGTTTTGTTTAAGGTTGCATTTTGAAGTCCATCCATTTATTCATGAAGCTATGTTTTATCTAATTTTGTCACTGTTGACTGTTGCACTGTAAGTAGTTCCCTATGCCACAAGTTTAGAGATTTATTGTTTGAGAATTTCATACATGAATTCTGTATTACTTCATTCTCCCTTCCCATTCCTCCCTCATTCCCCCCATGTCGTCCCAAATTCATGGCTTCTTAGTATTGTTACAATTGTTACAGATATGTAAATAAGTTTATAGATGTGACCTGCTGAGCTCATTTAGTGTTGGCCATCTGTGCTCACGGCTGACGTCTTGGGATTGGCTAACCTATCTGGGAGTTCATCCCCGGAGACTGGTTTCTTCCTCTAACAGATAACATTGCATGGATGTATGGACTAGGGAGATGACTCAGTTGGTAAAATGCTCTCCTTGCAAGTATGAAGACCTGAATTTGATCTCCAAAACCCATATTTAAAAAAATGCCGGATCCTGTGCAAGGTATACCTTTATAATCCTAGTTCTGGGAAGGCAGAATCAGGTAAATTCCTGGGGCTTCTTAGCCAGCCAGAGATTCTATCTCACATACATACATACATAATAATGTGGTGGAGACAGTGTCTGAGGAATGATTCCCAAGGTTGTCTCTGGCCTCTACATACTTGCATACCTATACATGCACTTGCATGAACATATAACATACATGAAATCTTACATGTATTTATATGTATAATATGTACAATATGTATTTATATGTACAACAATCTATGCAGAGTGTAGGCTGACTGACCTATAATTTGCATATGCATTAGTTCAGAGTTTTTTTGAGAAGGCGCTCTCAGCATGTGTCTTTTCATTTTTCCTTTTGCGGTGCTAGGGATGAACTGCGGCCTCGTGGATTCTAGGTAGGCTCTCTTCATTGAGCTCTACCCTTGGCCCAGCATTTCTCAAGAATACAGTGTTACTAACTATTGCCACCATGTTATATGGTAGATCTCTTGAACTTAGTCATCCTAATTGAATCTTTATCCTTTGACCAAAATCTCCCTAATTTCTTTTGGAAAGAGGATAGATTTCCTCCCATATGCACACAGAATGATGCAATCCAGTTCTTTAGATCTAGGTACATGCACGGTGGTCACTTACTCCCTACACTAAGCGTCTGGTGTTTTTGCAGACCTCACAGGTTATAGGCTCAGTTACTCAGTTACTTGAAATAAGATTGCTCTTATTTCAAGTGCCAGTTGTAAGTACTGGGCCGCCAGGTTACCAACAACTTCTGTCCAACTTGGCTACAGTCAGAGTTCCATGAGGGAAAGTTGATAATTGCCAACTTTTTCCAAATAGCTGTGAAGTGTACAAACCAATATCTGGATGACATGGGTGAAATCTGAAGGGTCTGAACTTGGGAGCACCTCTTTATTCTGTGGGACATGGGGTTTCTCCCCATTCTCCATCAAATGGACATGTTCTTGTTCACTTGTGAGGAAATCCTCTAACCTCTGTTATTTAATGTTTTTAGTGTATGTGCTCAGTTAGCTCATTGGTCATTGGTGATTTTTTTGAGATACAGTTTTGCTATGTACAGAGCTTTGAACTCAAGATCCTGTTTCTGCAGCCTCTTGAATGCCACCATGCCTACACTGTACAGTCTGGTCTCCTGCTCCTCTTCCCTCCCCAGAGGCCACGGATTGGAGTGTGGGAGGGTAAGGGTAGAGGAATAGGGGAAAAGTGTAATCCAGTAATTAGTCACATCCTCTGTCCTCCAAGAGTCCATCAGCTCATCACAGATTCACAAAAGATACCTCTCTCACCGCATCCTTTAGAAAATTCAATGATTCTAAGAATTCTTGTGCAAGGAAATCAGGGAGGAAGTGCAAATATATCTTTCTGCTTTAAAAAAGATCCCAGCTGTGTCCTGTGGATGGATATTTGTGTTGGTGTAGCTTTTTATTCTCTTGAGGTAGATTGGTATGGACAGCTTTTCTGCTGCCTGTGTTTCTTTAGTGTATCAACCTTGGAGTGCAGTTCACTGGGCAGCTCCACCAGCCTCTGGATGATAGGATTACAGGTGTACACCACCATGCTTGCTATATGATACGTTTTTAAACTGTGTTTTTCTGTGAATATTTTTAAAATGTAGTCAGTCCTCTGTATTTGTTGATACCACAACCTTGGGGTCTCAGGCTAAATATATTGAAAGAAAAAATTGTGTCTGTCCTGAGCATGTACAGATTTCCTCATTATTACTCTGAACACTAGACCATGGGAAACATTTACACATTTCATTGTGTTAAGTAGTACATGTAATCTAGAAGAGACTTAAAGTGCACTGGACGATGTGTGCTAATACCTCACCATGTCCCTCGAGGGGCCAGAGAACATCTGCTGATTTGTATCTGCCAGGGGTTCTGGAACCAGTCATCTTTACTCAAAAATCCTTTCAAATTTGGAATTTTCTAGACTCCAATATGAAAAAGATAAGAAACAGCAAAGGAAAGTGGGCAAATGGTACAAATATAAAAATCCAAGTTTCCAATAAATATATAAAAATAACTGATACAACTGCACACACACACACACACACACACACACACACACACACACACACACACGTATATGTTAGATCCATGAGTTCTGGTAAGGTGAAATAGTCAAAAGACACCACTAAAACATAACATGTGACCTTGTCCAAGTCTAAAAAAATACACAGCAAGTACATTGGAAGTACTTTTATTGTGTTGCTGGACTTACTACGAGCAGAAATTTTATAAAAGGTTTAAATGCGTTTGTTGACTGGTGATATAAAGTCCTTGAGTACCCTTTGCATATGTGTATTTATTTTGTATGTGGCTCATTGTGTAGCCCAGCCTGGCCTGGAACTTGCTGTGTAGACCAGGCAGCTTTAAACTTGTAATCTTCTTGCTCCTGTCTCTTGAATACTGGGACACAGGCATGAGATACTATGCCTGGCTTCAAAAGAAGTTGTTTGATTTAAAGTGATGTCTGTACATTGTAAGAAGTCTAAAAGTATAAAATAAAAATAGAACCTCATTTAATACTTGAATTTAATAGTTTATATATATTCTTGTTATGTTCTTTTTAAAATTTGACTCAGATAAGGTCATATATACTATGCTGGACAAGTGCTTCCCTTTCTCCTGCTCTTTTAGTTATCTTTTTATATTAATAAAATTTACATTACACACTGTAAATATTTCCCCAGATTTTCTTTCATCTTTGTTCTTGCTTTAGCTTTTTAAAAAAATGTATATGTTCATGTGTGTGTGCACATTTTAATACATTTGAACAACAATTTTAAATAGGTTGAATCTAGTGAATCTACTGTTCTTTCTGGCTTTTTGGTCAATGTTTTGATAGTTTTCTTTTTCAGAATGTTCTACTTCCCCCACATCTTTGCATAAAGAACCTATGAAAATAATAGCTAAGCAGCTAGCTTTTTCCTGCTGGTCTGTTGACCATCCATAGCTGGCAGATCTTTTTTTCTTGTTGGCAGTGCAACACATGTATTTAGAACTTGAATTCCACTAAAATTCAAGTATGTTAGATGACATTTGTTATAACAGAGTCCTTTTCTTTCCAGTTAGATGTATGTTTAAGGCAAACCTCACAGGGCTTCTTTCATTAGTGAGTCTCGTGGAGATCAATGTGTGCATCTGGTTAACAGTGTTCTTAAGGGAGACATTATTGGATGTAAAGTTTGAAGATGTTGCTTTATGTCAACACTCATTTGAAAAAATGCCTTGGTTTTCAGTGTGGGCGCTGCCAGACCAACATGCGTGTGATCCTGGAAAGTCTGAGCATGTCAGTGAAAGGAAACATACACACTTGGCCTTCAGGTTCAACCAAGCTTTTCAGTTTTTAAACACAGTGGGTTTTTTTTCTAGTTATAAAGTAATACATATATATTCTGGAATGTCTTGAATATTTAGAAAGAATAAAAAGCACTGTGTTCTCATCAACTATGGAAATTACCATGCATTTCTTTATAGTCTTTACTTCTGTGCCTGCAGGCAGACACTGGAACAGATATAGCCATACTGATATGTGTAGCTATTTTATAAAATCAGGACACAATTAAAAAAATTTTACTTGCTATTATGGCATAAGCATTTTTCCATGCCACTACATTTTTTTGAGTTTAATTTTTATTGGATATTTTATTTATTTACAATACAGATGTCATCCTCTTTCCCCATTTCCCTCCCTAGAACCCCCTATCCTAGAACCCCTCTTCCTTTATGTTTTTATACCATTTTGATTACATCATGTATTAAGGTCAGTTCTAGGTTGACGGTCTAGCAATACAATATATGCAAATAGTCGAGGAACAAGCAATACAATAAACACAAATAGTAAAAAAAAAAAAAAAAAAAAAAAAGCAAGGCATTAAACCCAGAACCCAGTTACGTGAAAACGATCGTGATTACAGTTTCTAAAGGCTTATCAGGATGACCAAAGTATCTGAGCCTACTTCCCTATCCTAGCCCAAGGTCATTTTCATGTCTGAAGCCTACTTCCTTGTTCTAGCCTAAAATTTAGACTCCTGTCTGAAATTACTTCTTTGTTCTGGCCTAATATTTAGACTCCTACCTGAGATTACTTTTTTGTTCTAGTCTAATGTCAGATTCCTGCTTGAAGCCTACTTCCTTGTCCTTGGCCAATGTCTTATTCCTACCAAGCAGCCTCTTTCCTTGTCCTTGGTCCATGTCAGCTTCTTGCCAAGCAGCCCCAAAGGCTCTCCCGCCCCCCCCCCCTTTTTTTTTTATTTCGTTAATGAGACTGAGTCTAAGACAGGCATTCTGACAAGAATGCCTTCCTTACCCATCATGGAAAATGCATTATCAAAGGCAATGAATGCACTTATGTCTTAGGTTGGTAAGGCTCTGCATGCCACTACATATTATTCTACACAAGTCTGATAGTTAACTCTGCAGCTTTTAAGAATCACTTAACTTTGCTGTTCCTTATTTGTAACCAGGACAGTAATACTAATGACACCTACCTTACAAGTCTGTAAGCATTAAATTAATGTAATGCTTACAATGAATTTGTTAATGCATTTAAAATATTTGGGACAGACTTGACATATTTTGAGTGCTTAGGATTCCTTCCTCATTCCCTCTCTTTTGTCTGAAGTAAGGCTTTGTATGTAGCCCAGTTGGTCTGAAATAATAATCATCTTGGGGTTACAGGTATGTGTCACATGCCCAACAGGTTAGTGCTATTCTTACTTAATAGCATGGTATATAATTGTTCTGTTGTATTTCATCATGTGAATATATGGTAATATATTTAGCACCTAATTATTGGACACCTTTTAAACTTATAGATAATTCTTTTAGGGCTGTATTTCTAGGCCATGCTATAGAACTGGAGATCCAAGCTTTTAGGCACAATGCAATGTCCTTTTGATTTTGTTGTAGATAGGTGATAAAATTTTGTCTTTTAATTGTTACTGGTCAAGCCAGTTGATCCCCTAGAGGGTTTACTTCAGCATTAGGCTGCCTCTTGATTTGGGCATTTTATCACATCAGAAGTCAGTGTAGTTATGATGGGGAAGACTACCATCTCCTGTCTTCTCTTTGGGCTGAGGAATCTGTCCTAGAAGATGACAGTGGACCTGCAGGTACCTGTAGGGAATATAGCATCCTGCAGACTGAAGTGGTTTCTCTGAAGACTAAGGAGGCTGGTTAGTTGTGGTGGGCTGATTGCCTTTCCTCTTCTGTGTATATGGCTGTGTATTTGTGTTTGTTTTAAATGTTCATGGACTTGAAAATTACTGTTTAGAGAAGAAAACAGAACAAGGTTTAGGCAAATCAGGCCTCAGGAATCTGAAGCAGAGTTTATAGTCAAACACAAGGAACTCTGGGAGACACACAGGTGTATCCCTGGGGGCATTTTTGAAACCACAGAGACTGACCATGATGTTGCATTATAACTGCTTGAAAGATTAGTTGGATTAGAAATACTTATGAATACAGCCCTCAATTTTTAGCTTGCTCGTGAACATGCAGAAGACTACATGTTTTATTTTGTGTTCTCACTTATATAATTTACTCTCATCCCAACATCAATTCTTCAGACTAAGACTGGCAAACCACACATTATCCTTTTTTGTGGTTTGGGACAGAAAGAGCTGCCGGGTATCATTGGGAGGTCAAATCCCAGACACCCTGACTCCTCCCACCAGCCACTTCAAACCCCAATTTGTGCAGATGACAACTTGACCTCTAAGCCACTTAGCTTCTAATTAGAAGTTCACCCTGTTAAGGAAACAGTAGCAGCAGGAGCATCACAGGATCTAGTAAAATTAACTTTACACACACAACTCATATTTTTCTTTATGCAATTTGTATGCCAACTAGTTTGAGGTTTCAGAGAAATATAATTAGAGCTGTTGAAGCCAAAGATGATTCCCCTGTTATTAGCCAGTCTTCAGCATCACTGTGATAATAGCATCTTGTCTAAGAAGACTGGAAGCCCTGCCAAGGCTTTGTGGGTGCTATAAACTAAGACAGCCACAACTGTCATTAAAGGAGGGCAGGTCATCCCTTGGCAGGGTTAGCTACTCTTGCCTTGCAGTGTTTGTTGGCTTAATTCTTTCTGGAATACTAAAACTGGGTGTTCCAGTTTCATTTCTGTTGCTGTGATAAAGTACCCTGACAAAAAGCAACCAAGGGGAGAAAGGGCTTACTTTAGTTCACAATTCCTGTTTATGGTCCACCATTGTGGGGAAGTCACCCAGAAAGAGCTTGAGACAGCTGGTTACATTATGTCCACAGTCAGAAGCAAAGAAAAGTGAGGGCATACAATCTTGCTTGGCTTGCTTGCTTGTGCTAAGGTGGACTTTTCTACTTTTAAAACAGTTCAGGACTCCCTGCCTAGGGAATGGTGCCACCCTCAGTGGGCTGATTCTTCCCATATCAGTTAACTAAGACAATCCTTCAGAGACCTGCCCATAGGCCAACCCATTTAGAAAATCCTTCACTAAGTTTCCACAAGGAATTCTAGGCTGTGTCAAGCTGATAGTCATCTAACCATTGCAGAGACATTCATGCCTGTACCAGAAACTACAGAGGGAGCACACATGGATTGCTTCAATGCTACAAAATGCCACTCTTCCAGATCCTTGCCTCTTCTTCATAGAGCTAGTCAAAAAGAAAGCATTTTTCTCTTCCCAAGCTGTAGTGTGTTCTGTGAGTGTTACCAGCCAGCCTGACTTTAGTTAGATGGACACATTTCTGTTTTGTTATTGTATAGAATACAGTGATGCTCCCTAAAAGCAGAGAAGCAGAGGGTTGGGCTGACTGTACTGTTTATTAATTGGTGAGTTGTTTTGTTTATATTTAACAAATAGGCATTATAGTTCTACTGTGTGTTGAAAGCTCAGTTCTGTGGAGTTAGGTAAAACAAACATAAAAACAATTCCTATTGAAAACAGCCTGGAAGTCTAGACATTGAACAGCCTACCTAGCAGCGCAAGGGACTATTCTCTGATCTAAAACTTAGTTCTAGGGAATGTGAGGACCACCCTGGTCATAAAACCCCTCAGAGAGGACGCAAGACAAGCAGAGGATGGTTAGCAGGTGAGAGCTACTTTCAGCATACACACTCTCAGCTCCTTACTTCTTAATGGCTGAATGGCCGTGTGGGAATGTACCCTGGTTCTCTAACAGTGGCTAAATACAGTATTGTTTAAAATGCATAAATAAGTATTTTCCATCTCACGATGAAGTTACTACTTCCATAGAGCACAGGGCACAAAACAAAGCTGGACCTAATGTTACAGGGCTGTAATCCAACAACAAGGGAAGCTGAGGCTGGGGAATCCCAAGTTTGAACCTTTTCTCTGACTAGAAAGTGAGTTCATGGACAGATTGGGCAATATAGTGACATCTATCTCAATATTAAAAAATAAAAATTTAAAAGAGGGATGGGGATACAGTTTGGAGGTAGAGTATTCATCTAACGTGTCTGAAGCCTTGGATACTATGCAGATCAATAGATTAATAAATGAACTGTTTATAATCTGGTCACCTGGAAATAACCACCATTTTACCCTCATTGTTTTTCAGGATTTGAAAGTGAATGGCATTATTTATATATTTTAATGTGACTTTGGAGTTGGAAGCCAGGGGCCTCTGTAGCCTAGGGTAGCAGTCTATCCCTGAGTCTTACCTCCAGCACAAAATAATTTCATTTTTAAAAATGATTCCAGGCTAAGGAGATGTCTCCTGTTGCACAAAATTGAGTTTGCATCCTGAGAGCCCTCATGTAGGTTGGTCCCAGTAGTGTTGGCTTCTGCAATCCTTGTCTGCCCTACCGGGATATTGGATGCAGAGAAAGGAAGATGGGAGGCAGAGACAGAAAAGAAGGACAAACACTTAAGGTTGTCCCATCAGCTCCATACATGTGCCCCACCCCCAAGAAAAGGGGGAGGGAGGGGAAGAGAGAAGGATGGAGAGGGAGGATAATTGTAATGAATAGATTTTGAGAAATGATAGAAGAGACAGAGAATTTCCTCCCTTTTTGGGTTTCTCTGTGATTGTCTCACTATTTATATTTCAGGCTGCCTCCACCTCCCAAGTTCTGGGATGATAGATGTACGTCAAAAGAAAGTTAATTTATGATGTGGATGGATAAATGTCTACAATAGGAAAGTATCTTGATAGGTTTGCCGTAACTTTTTGATGTTTTCTGCAGTTCTTTTCCAGGAAACAATGAATATTAAGATGGTATTTAAATGTATCTCCCAGGTCTCCCACCCCACACCTTTTTTGGTTTCTTGAGGCAGTGTTTCTCTGTGTAGTCCTGGCTGCCCTGGGACTTGCTCTGTAGATCAGACTTGCCTGGAACTCAGGAATCTGCCTGTCTCTGCTTTCTGAGTGCTGGGGTTAGGAGTGCACCGCCCAGAGAAGAGAGACCTGGGAACAATCATTCCTAAATGGGAGGTCTCCATCAAATACCTCTACACCGGTGAGAGAACCCTGCAGAAGAGGAGGGAGAAGGAGCCAGAGGGGCTGGGATACAGGAAGCAAACAGGGCCCTCTAATGCATATGAGGATTCACTGGATATCAGTCCTAACAGGATTGATGCATATGAGGACTCACTGACGCAGCAGGCACAGGCCTGCACCAGACAGGGTCCTAGAGCTGAAAGGAGAAGTAGACACATGCCCCCATCCCCAAACCAGAAGCTGTCTCTAATTTATAGCTTGTGAGTGGTAATTTAGTTTTCTTTAAAGGAATCTCACTGGGGAAGTCTTGAGGGTAGGCTGCTTGTCCAGCAGTAGGTGCCAACAGGAAGTGAACTCAGCGACACCATTGCAAGTTCCTTGTCTCAGTGTTTTTTCAGGGCTTTGTTCGTTTTTATTGTTTTAATTCTACCTTATTTTTAATTTTACATATATAAGTAAATACAGTATAAATATGTAAATGTATATTTACATGTGTAAATATGTAAACACACACACACACATATATATATGTAAATACACATATCTTTTTACCCTACAGGTCCTTTGCTTATATATTATGGCTTCCAGTTTTGTGCTTTTGTGGAATTCCCAAGTGTTACACACACACACACACACACACACACACACACACACACATATTTATATATATATGTAAATACACATATCTTTTTACCCTACATTTGCTTATATATTATGGCTTCCAGTTTAGTGTGTTAATGGAATTAAGTGTTGTGAATGGGTCTCTGTGACTGTATCTGTTTCTTGTGCCTTTTCTTGGGCTCTTTTCCCTTTGTTTGCTTTGTTCTATTCCAGTGTATTAGCTTTTGTTTTATCTTATATTTTATTAGTATGCCTTAGAAGCTAATGAGAGACAGAAGGGGATGTGTGGATCCAGATGGGAGGGGAGATGGGGAAGAACTGGGAAGAGTAGAGGAGGGGCAAACTGTAATCAAGGTATGTCACATGAAAAGAAAATCTATTTTCAGTAAAAGGAAAATGTGTTAATGTGGTAAAAACAAACATTTGAAATAATAAAAACAAATGAACAAACAAAAAACCCAAAACAAACAAAAAAGCATATAATATAATGGCCGGTTTATATGTATTTCTTAATTATTAGTTTTGTCTTTCCATCATTAATAGAAATCTGTATAGGCTAAATGGATAAGAATAGACATATATTAAGAACTAGACTACATAGTTTCCTGACATGGGCAAAGCCAGTGAGTTTAACACCTTGACTATCTACAAGTGTCTTGGACCAGGGCGTTCCCTGTGCAGTGGCTGGAAATTGGGAGACAGAGGAAAATTGTCAGGTAGCCAGCTTGGTATAAATAGCATTGAACAATTTCAAATACCTGTTTTAGGGGAACAAACAGCATCAGGACCAGATCTGGTTAGGAAGTCAAGTTCTAGAAAATTCCTCACCAGGTGCTTTGGGAGGCAATTCCCTTTTTAGGGAAGGAATAAAGAAAGTAATAGTTTCTGTGAAGTGCCAAAGAGGTGGTGTGTGCGCGCGCGCAGTGTGACCAGCACATAGGAGTGGAGAAATCAGACCAAAGAGAGTTTTGAAGCAGCTTGTAATGTAGCTTTTGGCAGAGGTGAACAAGGTTTTCATGGATATTTTGTGCTTGGTTCCTTTCACTGAGTATGAAGGACTATCTGGAGCTGGGGAATAAAGATCTAAAATGTGTGGGGGCAGAGATTTAATACAGGGCTTCCTGTTACAGTAAACTTTAAAGCTAAATGAAGCTTTAGTCTGATGCAGGGACTGGCTTTTGTCTGGTCTGTCTCCTCGTCTCCCACTCCATGCAGCAGAGTTGCTTTTCTGGGGCACAGTGGATCTCTGTCTGGAGCTGGCATTTCCCATGCTATTCAGTAGAAAGAGCCCCAGGAAGAGTCTCCACTAAACCTTCAGTGTTGGACTCAGCTGCACCTCTGAAACATTTCTGCTGCTAACATTGTACCTTTAACAAACATGTGGCTGATGTGGGTGCTGAGGTTCTCAAAGCCTCTCTGTCCCAGGGACTTTAACATGAGGAAAGGGAAAGAGAAGCTGGCCAGGCTGCTGCCAACCGGCTGCATGTAAGCAAGAACCGCAGGAGTGGCTGCCTCTGTGAGAGCCTGCCTGTACAACCTCGGAGAGTTCAAAGAGGATGAAAAAGATGCATGTACATACATCACACACACACACACACACACACACACACACACAGGCACACCCTCCCTCCCTCTGTCTTGACTAAAAAAATGTGAATTTACCCCCAAAGTATATAAGAAGGTAAAACTGATGGAATTTGGTTTCTGCTGTCTAAAGGCTTTAACATAGGCAAGGAAGAGGGAAAAGGGAGGAGGGAGAAAGGAGGAGGGAGTAGGGCTGAGGGAGGAAGGAGGAGGCAAACTTGTTTGCCAGAAACCCAATACTGCTAGAAGCTGCTGAGGGTGGGAACAAAAAGAGAAAACGCATTAGCCGCAGGGAAACCCTTCCTCTGATTGTTCCATTGGTTTGAATGATCATTTTCTTAGAAGCCACAAGACAAACGGGTCCAGTTTGTTTTCAGATCTGGAAGTAAATGATTCTGTAGCCATCTCTCAGCTCTGCAGCATTTCCACCTGGAATATCGTTTAAGAATTTTGCTAGACCTCAGTGATTTATGTTTAGCAAATAAGATTATCTTCAGCTTCCTATTGTGAAGGAGCAAATGGTTTGGGGTTTAGTTGCTGCTTTTCAGCCTTTTTTTAATTGCTTCTTCAAGGTAACACTGTGTTAATCTCCCTGATTTATCACCAGTGTCGACTTGCAGGGGTGGTTTCTAAGGCACAAAGTAGAGCAGTGTTGAAGCAGGACGGCTTACAGTATTAATACCTTTGTTGTCGGAGCGACTCCAAGGTACAACAGTTTACTAATGATGCTGGAGAGGGAGCTAGGAAGAACTTTTCCATACGCCTGGAATCAGCATCTTCCATCTCTTTGCATATTAAGACAGATTATCATTTATTTTATGGATACTATGAAATAAATCTTAAGGTAGTTTATTTTAAATCCAAAATTTTGTATTTTAAGAGTTTAATTTTCTCCCAATATAGGAGAATATATAGTTTTGAAATAGTAACAGCTGAAAAGTTATATTTCTTTTGAAAGTTGAATATATATTATTATGACAGTATGATTACTGAAATTATTGAAATGCAAGTACATTTAAAAATATGTAAGCTTGCTACCGTTATGAATCACAATGTAGGTATCTGTGTTTTCTAATGATCTTAGGTAACCCTTGTGGAAGGCTTGTTAGATCTGCAAGGGGCCAATGACCCACAGATTGAGATCCACTGTGCTAGCCTAAAGGAACTGTGCTAGCCTAAAGGGCATCTTAGGTCTCATTTTGTGAGAGATGAACATTTTAGCAAAGAAATGATTATTCTCCAAAGTTCAAAAAATTTTGTTTCAGAGCAGGAATATTATATATCTCATATTTGATAGCCTATGCAGGTAAAGCAGTTACTCATATCCGGTTAGTAAATCTTTGTGTCACCACCAGCCATGGCTCCCTTTTACTAAATGTCGACTCAACGGCCTCTTCCTAGGCTACCACAAAGTTTTCATTTTATACCTAGAATATAGAACCAACCAGACAAAAGATAAAATACAGAGGCCACTGTTTCTCAGCTCTCTCAGCTATTCTGAATCGAGGTCTCAAACTGCGTGTGATATCTTGGCAGCCAGCCATGCAGTTGTCATTTGGTCTCATTAGTTAAGTCTAGTACTGTTGAGATCAGGTTTACTTGTCTTTTTAATTGCCTGATTAAAAATTTTTATTTCCAAAATCAGGAGAAGAATTTATAATGGGGTAAGTGTGGAGTGAGGGCAAGCGCAGTAAAAGCTGTGAACAGAGGAGCTCACTGAAAGAGCAATGAAGAGATGATGATTTCAAGGCCCTTGGGAAGTGGGGGAAGATTTTTGAAGCATTTGTAGCACGGAAAATGGGACAGGGCTTAGACGGTGTAGTTGTATGAAAATATGTTTAAGGTTATGTGACTGGTATAAGCATTTTTTTGTGCATTCTTGCATTTAAATGTGCCACATCATCTTCCAGGGAATAGACGCTATGTCTTAAAATGTTGGAAAGTTGAATAGAAATGGACGGAGGCATGATAGAATATGGGGAAGAAGAGAAAATGGGGTGCTCTCTTAACCGACTTGATGGTGATATGTTAAAGGCAGGCAGTGTTCATGAGAGAGAACACCTTCATGACTGTGGATAATTCCAGTATCCCAGGAAATAAAGTCAGTTCTACCTAGAAGGTTATACCTCTTTCCTTGTCTACCACAGATGATTTTGAATGCTGGCATCACGAGTGACCTATTAATTAAAGCTACTAGTATTCCCATCTGCCTCCAGATTCCTCATTATTTTCTTTTCAAGTGTTGTGTTGTGCCAGTGGTGTTGTGGAGCACAGTAATGATCCTGGTGCTTTATACATAGCGTAGCCACCAGTTTACAGATATGTGCTATAAAGAAAAGTTTTAGCTGTGTAATAGGTGATGTTATTTGAAAATAAGCACCAATATGTGACATCTTCTTTTGGACACGGTATCACCATGTCACTTGCTGAAAAGACCCTGATTCTGACTGGAATCTGCATAATTGGACAAGATTCAGTAAGAGTCGTTATCATAGGAGCACGTCTGCTTTTTAAGTTTCTTAACATGCGAGTTCAGTGGCTGCCTTCAGTGAGGTTGGAAGCTCCTGTTAATGAAGTCTAGACACAAGTGTGATCTGACTGATGATCACTCATTCTTAGGCTGTGTGGAGGCTTCTGTGAGCCTCCTGGGCTGGTTTGTGATTTTTGTTTTTGTAGTATCTTACCGAGTATTCCCCCTTTGTGTTTGCTTCCAACTGTTGCCAGAGTTCTTAAGGAACTTAAGCTTAGTGGAGGGAGGATTTATTTTTGCTCATAGTTTCAGAGACTGCAGTCAGCAGTTTCTTGGCTGCATTTTTTTTTTCTAATAGTTGTCGTGAGGCAGAAGAACACCATGGTTGGGTAGGCATGGTAGAACAAAGCTCATGGCAGCCAGGGCGATAAAGGAGGTGAGAGAGGAAGCCTGGACAAGATGTAATCACCAGGAAAAGCCTCACAATAACCCCTTGTCTTTCGCTAGGGCCCTGCCTCCCATGTTTCTACTGTCTCCAAGTCTTCCATTAAGTTAGGAACCTGTCAGTGGAATCAGATATGTCCAACCTGTGGCCCATCAGCTTCACGTGGCTAAGGATAGCTATGAATATGGACCCAAGGCAAAATTGCAGACATTATGAATTTTTTTGTGTGATTTTTTTTAAACTGGATGGTGTGATTCTTGACCATGTTGCTGGCAGATGACAACATTTTGTCACAGTGTCAAGAGGATACAGTCAGAGCCCTTCTGATCCAGGATCTCTGCAAAGTTTTCTACTTCTGAGCGTTGCTCTGTTGTGGAATAACCTTCCAACACACAAGTCTTCGGAGGGCCCATTCAAGCTTCAGTTAATAGAATCACAAACAGAGAGGCCTGAGTATAATTAAATTCAGTGATGGCTCTAAAACATTTTAATATTCTTACAAAAGGATGGCAGTATTATCAGTAAAAAATGTGACTTACGACAGTACGTTAGCTGGAGAAAAGTCGAGCTTCTGGTTGAGGGAGCAGCAGAGGTGAAAAGCTAAAGTTTCCATCATGTCTCCTCTCTTTCCCACCCCAGCCCTTGGGGTGTCTGGGAGTCTGTGGAGCACAATTTGCAAACCACAGCTCTGGAGCCATGAAGGGATTTCTAAGTGGTTGAGTAAATCCTCAGAGCACCAATTTGCTGCTTATTGTTTCCTGGGGGTGAAAATTCAATACAAAACCACTCCAAGCCCTTCCTCTGTATCTGTCTGTGGTTAGAATTTCCAGCAGCTACTGCCAGTTATCAGGAGGCTTACTGTGTGCCTTGAATACTCAGGCTAACCAACATACCCAGTGGGCACCACCAGTGAGAGGCTGATTTGGATGATAGAGCAGTACTTTTTTTGTTTTTTAAATTTGCCTTGGTCTCTGGATGGTGCTGTGAAACCGCTTAAGAAGGTGAGATATTTTAAGTGAGTGGGGCTCCAATTTTATAGGTTGGTGTAATGGTTAATGTTAATTGTCAATTTGACAGTGTCTGGAATCACCTGGACAGTCGTCTGGGCACACCTCTGGGTATTATGTAGCAAGGGTGGTCTTTCAGAATATTCATGAGGAGTGGTCTTGATTGGGTTGATGATGTGGGAGCACCCATCTTACATGTGGGTGGGGGTCATTCCCACAGTAGGAATTCAGAACTATACAGAAAGGAAAGGTTGAGTGGTGACATACTATTCATTTCTTGATACTTTTGACTATGGATTAAATGTCACCATCGGCCCCAAGCTCCTACTGCCTTGAATCCCTGCCATGATGAACTAGACCTTGAGCCTTGAGATGAAATAAACCCTTTCTTCCATGAGTTGCTTTTGGCAGGATGTTTTATTGCAGCAATGAGAGCAAACTAAAGAGAAAGAAGGAAAAGAAACCATGACACTTTGTGAGCACATGGATGTGTGTGTGCTTGCATGTGTAGATGGTAGGTCTGGGGACACCAGTACCAGCCTTCCATAGAACCTGTCACAATGTCAATTCCCAGAACTGCTGAATCAGAAACTCTGAGCTTGGAGCCCAAGCCTGGCAATTTTCATTTAATAACCTCGGTGATTCTGTTGTATGCAAAAGCTTGAGAAGAACTAGTTTCAGTGAGCCAGGTGAAGAAGCTAAGAGCTGGTAGGGCTTCTCTTCCTGGTCTCCCTCCTCTAACACACTTCTTGGGTCACTGAAAATTCAGCATTTAAAAAGATATATGTTAAGGCTCAAGCAAGTTTAGATTCAATGCAAACCCACAGCCCAGGCCTCTATTTTGATTGTTATCCTTGGACTCTGTTATGTAGAGATGTTAAAGCAGCTGCTGACTGTGTAAAAACATATGTTCCTAGATGATACCTTAGTTGGGGAACCCATTTTTAAAAGGAAGGGACTTTTCTATTTCATGTATGATGACCTGATTTATTTAAAAACTGCCTTTGATCCTTAGGACTTTCAGCCTTATGTCTGCAGCAGGGTGTGATGGAGGGGTCCCTCAGCACAGAATCTGTGTGACCATGGTCATCTTAGCTAGGACACTTTGATAAACTTATCCTTTCTTATCTTGTCTTTATGGTTAATTAGATAGCCATTCAGTAGACTATAGCTGGGCAATCCTAGTTTGTGACTTCGAGAACCACCCTGATAACAGAAAAATAAACTTTAGGGCTGGGGATAGCCCAGTGGTAGATCGTATCTGGGGTGTATTTGATCCCCATAATCATACAGATGAAAACCTTGAGCACATGGATGTGTGTGTTCATGTGTGTCGATGGTAGAATTCTCACTAGGTTCTGGAGAGGATCAGTTACTACTCTGAGCTCACTATACCCCCTCTCCCACCAAATAAGGGCAAATTAACTATTTCTTCAGTATCATTGCTTTAAGTTTTCTGATGACTTCTTGATTCAGAGGTGGCAGCCCTGTTTCAGTCCTGGCCACTCCAGAGTTACTCTATACGTAAAGTAGGGCAAGGCGGGTCAACAGTGGTACGGTCTTGTTTTTGCACCTTTGGTGTTTGGGAAGGATGCACAGTTGTTGCTGTCATCGTCAGTGATGCATTGGATGGTGCTTCCTGCTACATGTAGTTACTTATGCTAAAGTTTTTCGAATTTCATAGATTTATGAAATTTATGCTAAAGGGTTGCAGAAGGGTAAGAACCACTCTGAAGCAAGTGGATCATGTAAAAATGTTGATATCTTTTTGCAATTTCTCATTTAAAGGCTGGCCCCAGCCTGTCTTCCTTTGTCCTCTGCACAAACTCTCTCGATCCTGGTTTTTTAGAATGCCAGGTCAGGAGAGGGCAAACCACTGGCTGTGGTGATCATCACCTCATTCCCATTGTTCTCTGGGTTTCGGAGACCAGTGCCCTTGTGATGTACATTACACGGCCTTAAAATTGCACATAAAAGTTTGCTGTGGAGGACTGGCGAATGTGAGATGAATTGGGAAGGTTAAGGGGAAACTGTGCTGAGAGCGGCTTCTAAATGAATTCTCATCATAAAAGCTCACTGCTTTCTCCAAGTGACAAATTAACTCGAGCCTTGTGCTTTGCATTTTTAAATAATGAGCGGCAGGGTAATTCCATTTGTGCTCAAGCCAGAGGTTAAAGCCTCGGCTTCTTCCTCTCCTGCTTTTGCTCTATAGCATAGGAAAGGGAACAGTGAGGGAGGCATTGCATTTGCTTCTGTGTCATGAATGCAGACGGGCTCTTGAGGAAGCTTGGGCCAGAAGAAGTGCTGTGCTTAGAAATCCTGTAGGGATTCTCATTCTGGCTTGAATTACTTGCACTCAGCAGGGATACTGAAAAGGACATTAAGATGTCAGTCATTGGTTTTGGTTCCCTGTTAGTAGATGGATAGGAAATGTGTTTGTGTGGGTGGTGGTCTGTTGCTAGCCATCAAGAGGTTTGATGACTATGAGTTAGGTGACTCTGTCTCTATCAGGAATGGGTACATTAGTGCCACATGGGCGTTATTTTTTGTGGATATATCTATTAATTTTAGGGTTTACCCTGTGGTTTTGTTAACTGGTATTGAAGGCAAGAAAGGATTGCTGCCCTCCTTCCTACAGTCCCTCTGGTCCAACTGTGTGGATCATGTGAGGGCTCTTGTGTTTGTCTAGTCACTGGTGTCAGTATTATGAATTTAGACTCAGTAATTGATGGTAACATTTCTGCCCTCTGCATTCCTCTATGTTTTTGCTTCCTTCTTTTGGCTTGTGGCCACATCCCATTTTCTCATCAGGAGTTTATGCTGTGGCAAAGAGACAGAGGGCATAATGTTAACTAATTGCCCCAAATACTGGCTGGTGTGGACTTGACCTTTCTGAGTTGGAGCACGATGCCAATAATCACAGTTTTACCTGAATGAGGCTTTGTTAGTTAGGCTAGGACATGGGAGGTGTGGTATCTGGGGATCTAAGTGCAGATACAGAGGGCTCACTGAGGAAGGGCAAGGCTTGTGTTCGGGGTCTGCAGAGCTCTATGCTAGAATCCCCCAGCCTGTGGTAGGGAATCTATCTGGTCAGGGGGGTTAGCTTAGGAGGAATCTGATGCAAAGCTGGCTCTGGATTTCCCTGAAGTTTTATTTTTCTGACCTGGGATTCATGATGTAGCACCAGGCTGGCCTCAAAAGACTTTCAAACCCAGTTCTCCAGCCTCTACTTCCCAAGTTGTGGATTACAGGTGTGAGCTACCCTGACTACTTCTGAAATTCTTATTAACTTGGGACCTTCCTGGTGACCAATATCTCTTTTCTTTAAAATTAAACTTTTTTTCCCAATAGGAAAACAAAACCCAAACAGCCTTCTAAACCTCTGCTGTATGTGGAGGCTGGTGTGATAGAATCATTTTGCATCCAACTAGAAAAGGTAAATCCAGGTACTCTAGAGGACAGCCTATGACAGGACAGGAGGGGTGGTTGTTCTGTAAACTGACATAAGCTAGAGGGCCCTCTGAGAAGAGAAAACCACAGCCTAGCAAATGTCCCCATCAGACTGGCTTGTTGGCAAACCTGTGGGGCCTTTTCTTGATTCATAATGGATTTGGGAAGGCCAAGCCTACTATTGACAATGCCACCCCTGGGCAGGGGGTCCTGGGTTGTATAAGAAGGAAACCAAGCAAGCCAGGAGGAGCAAGCCAGTAAGCACCACTCCTCCACTGTCTGCTTCCTCTCTCCAGATTCCTGCCTGAGTCCCTGCTCTGATGACTTCTCTCACTGTAACGGTAAGATGAAATAGACCCTTTCTTCCCCAAGTTGCTTTTGCTCATAGTGTTTATCACAGCAATACAAAGCAAACTAAGACAGTCTATGATTTTTGTTCGTTTTTAAAGATTTATTTTTATTTTTTCACATGTATATGTGTCTGTGTGAGTACATGTTGTATGTGGGCTAGAAGTGGGTGTCAGATCTCCTGAAACTGGAGTCATAGTCAGTTGTAAGCTGCCTGCTTACAGGATGCTGGGAACCAGACTCAGGTCCTCTAGAAGCTCAGGGAGTGCTTTTAATCACTGAACTATCTTTCTAACACATTTTGTTTTCAACTTTTAAATTTGTTTTGATAATTTTATGCATGAATTCTGTATTTACATCTCCTTATTCCCCTCCTCTCTCTTTCATTTTTTTTCTGGGTCTCCCTTTCCTTATACCCTCTCATTTTCATGACTTCTTTTTTTTTATTTAAAAAAATTAAAACAATTTTTTTGATAACAGCTCGTCTTCATTGTTTTAATATTTTGTGTGTTAGAGATTGCATCTGACAGTTGGGATTTTTGTCAGCCATTTATAGCTGTGAACATCTCCTGCTTTCATGTTTCAAAGGCAACAGTAGATATGCTTTGTTGGGATTATAAAGTAACACACATTCATAGCTTGATATGTGTAAGGTATGTTGGAATGTTGGAGTGAGTTTACCAAGCCTGTTATTCCTGTAAGTCTGTGGCATGCATGGCCACACGCATGAGTAGCAGAGTGGACTCCAGATATCCTCAGAGTTGCTCTTATATTGTATATGCTTTCTTTCTTGTAGTATGATTTACCCCTCTCTCCTCCAAAAAGCCCAAGCTAAAGAAAGGATCTACTTACTGTTCTTTTCTCTGAGGTTTCCTTAAACATGGATTCCTTCTATTTTTCTCATTGTTAAAATCAGGATGGAAAAACTACTTTCCTCCATGTTTCTCTCCCTTTTCTTCCTCATCCTGTCTCCCAACTCTCTATTTCTTCAAGGCCTCGTGTAGCTCAGGCTGGCATTGAACTCCCCGTGGAGCTAACTATGACCATGACCATGACCTCCTGCCTCTACCTTCAAGGTGGTGGGATTACAGATGTGCACTCCCATAGCTAGTATATGTGGTGCTGGGAATCGAGCACAGGGCCGTGTGCAAGCTAGGCAAGTGCTCTGCCTCCGGAGCTACACTGCCAGTCATAAGCTGAGTTTCATAAAGGTTTTTATTAATTGCTTTTAAAAGAGATTTAAGACTAACTTTCATTTTAAAAAATAGCAAATGTTGTTGTTTACTTCTAAATGCTAAGGCATTTCTAATTGGTGTAACTGTCATACCTGTAATTTAATGAGAGACATCTTTAAGATGTTGCTTTAAAAATTCTTCTTTGGCCCATTAATTGTAAAAACAAACAAACAAACAAACAAACAAACAAAAAACCAAAAACCTTTAGTTGACTTCAGTTTAATAATCTTATTCCTTTAAGAATTTGAGATAAGTGTTAGAATATAATTTCATAGTGAAATTTAAAACTTTAAGTCTCAGTTTTTTGTTGTCGATCTGTATGCAGAATTAAAGGACAAACACACCCAGGAGCACTTCTCAGTTATATGGAAAGACCCTTTCCTGCCTCATCATCTTGGTGGGTGAGAACGTCATGGGAACAGTCACAGAGTGGTTTGAAAGAATGGATGGTTACTGGGTGTCCTGGAACCTGCCTCTTCCCAGGTGGGAAAGTTTACATCTGTGGCACTCAGAAGGGAAAAGGCTAAGGGACAGGTGTCTCACTGGCTTTGACCCAGGTCAGAGTCTGAGGTGGAAGAGTCAGGTTCTGCAAGGAGGTGCTCAGTCACATGCCCACTGCTCCGTTTTGTTATCTGCCATTGGAATTGAAGATTGAGTGAAGCTGATGTAATCTCACAGCTCATAATGCAGTTCAAAAACAGGTTTTCTTTTGGTTGATGCATTTTGAGTAATTGACTATATTTCCCATTAATTTTACTGCCTTCCATTTACCTTTGAATAGGAGCCAGTAAGGAGAAAGTATCAGAAGAGTCTTTTTGTGGTTTTTCCTCAAGTGAGTGCCAGAAGAAAAACTACTATAATTTGATAGCAAAACGTTGGAAAATGATATATTTACTGTTTAGAAATACCACAAATGGACCATGCCTTTTTAAATTTGTGGGTTCAAACATTCAGCTATGCCTCACTGGCTCAGTCTCTGCTCATTATGCTTTATGTTGATGGAATTAAATGTGACACGTCACCATGTTGCATCAGCCCTGCATGTCTAAAATATGAAGTTTGATTAAATTCTGAAAACAAATTAAAGATACTGTTCAGTATCGTTCATGGAAATTTGTACAATTTTGTTTTTAGGCTAAAGTTGCTTTGAGGAGAGAATGTAAGAGAACCAAACCAAACCAAAGCAAACCAAAAACACCCATGAGGAGTACCCAATTCTAACTTGGTTGCTAAACCAAAACAAAGTCATCTTTAAAAGAGTTAATAGTTAATTAAAAGTTAAATGCAAACAGGTTGTAGTGGCACATGCCTTAATTCAGCACTTGAGAGGCAGAGGCAGGTGGATCTCTGTGAGTTCGAGGTCAGCCTTGTCTACAAAGTGAGTCCAGGAGACCCAGGGCTTTATCACACGGAGAAACTCTGTCTTGAAAAACAAACAAACAAACAAACAAACAAATGTATGTTATGCCCTCATTGTCAACATTGGCCATAATGGAGCTTAGAAAGCCTCCTGAGAAGCAGAAGTTCTAGTATGTGTTTCAACAACAGTTGAAACTGTCACATTTCTCAGTCACTGGGTCCTAAAATATCCACTTTTTTCTCTTGGGTGTTTAAGGACATGCATAGATGCTCTCTGCGTGATGCTATGCTGCTTGCTATGAGAATCATGGGTGTTGGGGAGAGAGCCCACTTAACATGATGCCTGTAATTTCCAAGAAGTCTCTGGGAACATCTGCTGATGGCTTTCCCTCACTTGTACATAGCCTGTCTGGCCGGCTTTGCTGTGACTCAGTCAGTGAGGCTTTAGTAGAGCTAAGATTGTCTGCCCATTCTCCATGACCTATGATCATGCATCATTTGTGTTAATGGCTAAGGGAAAGAATGGAACGTTTGTCTAGAGCTGCCGTTGCAGCTTTGCCACTGTGGGATTTTACTTAGCAAGCCTTCTAAGCATCAGGATCTTGTTCGTTCCTTTTCACCGACACAGGCACTGAATACTAAGAGGTTTGTTTGTTTGTTTGTTTGTTTTTAAGTGTTGAGCTTGTTCTTCATGTTGGGAAGTAAGAGCAAGGGGCAAGCAGCTAAACTATGTCCTTTCCTGAAGCTTGCTTCCTGCTGGGCACAACGTAGACTGATGATGTACATGTATTCCACCTGTGAATATATGGGAGATGGTGCCTGAGCTGCAGACAAAATCAGCCAGAGTTAGGGTAGAGTGTAACATAACTGGAAGGCATTTACGTGGGGTAGGCAGGAAAGGCCTCTGGGATGAGGTCACATATGAACAGAGACACAGAGGAATGGTGTGGGGACATCTGGGGACAGTCAGTTAGGGAACAATGTGTATGGCAGGTGCAGCTTATTCTCTGAGCCAAGATCAACCTTGACGTATTCGGAGGCCAATTTGGCTGACTGTGGGCCAAGCATGCAGGATGGGACCCAGTATTGAGGGCTGCTTAGGAAAATGAGTGATGTAACACTTAAAACATGGTGTTTGTATACTTAGAAAGAATAAAGTACTGTAGCAAGTGAGGTTTAAGAATGTAAGAATATGTAATACTATAAAGTTTATTAATGGCATTGCCTTATTAGTTATAAAAGAAAAGCATATTATTTTTATGGTAGAGACATTTGATAAAATTTAGTATTTATTATTGATTTTGTTAAAAAGGAAACACCTCAAAACATAATAGGAAAATATCCCAGGAATGTAAGTTATTTTCATTTTAACCCCTAAAGCATTTCAGACTTACAAGAAAGTTTGAGAACATTGCTATTAAATTCAGTACCTTGTAAGGATAATATAGTACCCTCCCCATTTACCAGTAGTGTTTCAGAATAACAAGTCAGTGCCACTGGACAAGCCAACAAACAAACAAACAAACACAAAACAAACGCTATAAAGTCATAAAGCACAGAAAAAGATAATTAATTTCTACTTTCAAATAATGGGATATGAGAGTTTAGCAAAATCAAGTGAAAAACTAATAAAAAGAATTAGATAATAAAAGTACCCTGCTGGCCAATGATGTGTCAATACCCATAGCTTCCACATAGACTAAGAATAGCCAGCTACAAGATTTAAGAAGTGAAATCATTATCACTAAAAAGAATAAAATGCTTAAGAATAAACTTAAGGGGTCCTGTGAGATGGTCCTCCAGGTAAAGGTGCCTGCCATGAAAGCCTGGCAGCCTGAGTTCAATACACACACACACTCTGTCTCTGTCTCTGTCTCTGTCTCTCTCTCTCACACACACACACACACATACACACACACACTCACACACACTATCTCACACACACACTCACACACACACTCACACTATTTCATACACACACACACACACACACACACACACACACACACGCACGCACATAAACATAAAATTGGAGAATGAACTTACACAGTACGTATGCTATGAAGGCATTAATACACCTGAGAGTTACATAGAGATGAAAGCCAGAAAGGCTGTCATATTCCTGGATATGAAGATGCCAGTTTTCCTTCAATATCTGAGTGTTTCATGTCAGTTTTAGTAAAAAGTATCATGAAGGTTACTTGGAGCGTCCAACAAGCTGTTTTATGTTCACGTGGGGAAGTTAAGTAGAAATAACTAAGAGTGATCTGAGGGATTAAAGTCTAGCTTTAAGGTCACAGTAATGGAAACTCTGACATTACCTCATGCTTTATTTGTTATAGGATAAAATGGTATCACAAATTTGTGGGAGAAAAGTGTTCTAGTGAATCTGGGGTAGTAAGATAATCAGGTTATTGTCTGGTGGAAAAGTACCTCAAATGTTCAGCCCAAATCTATGTATTTTTAATAGAACATTTAAAAATTAGTTAGGTTAGAGAAGAAGATTAGGAAATTATTTTATAATTTTAAAGTATGTATGGCCTTTCTCATACAATGGAGAAAGGCGAGAGTTTTGTAACTTTAGTTGTAGTTATAAAACCACACACAACAGGGCTGGAGAAGTGGCTCAGTGGTTAGGAGCACTGGCTCCTCTTCTAGAGGACCCAGTGTTAATTCTCATCACCCATGTGTCAGCTCACAATTGTCTAACTTCAGTTCCATGGGATTTCACACCTCATACAGGTATACATGCAGGCAAAATACCAATTCACAGAAAATAAAAATAAATCATTAAAAACAATTTATAAAAGGGAAGTAAAACAAAACAGTACAACAAACCCTGAACCAAATCTACATCAGTCAGGAATAAAAAAGCTGGAGACATTATTTGCTTTTCATTTCATATTTGAAAGGAGCCAGTTTTTAAAAATATAATAAATAACTCCTATAGCTGTGTAAGAAAAGCACAAGAGTCTGGCGGAGAAAACGTACAGAGGGCACAAAAATAATCTACAGGAAGGGAAACAACATGCCATTAAACATCCAGAGAAATTAATAGCTTTACTCATTCCGGTAGATGTGTGTGTCATAACTTTATTTAGGGACCATTCATTGTGGTTAGATGGACAGTTAATAAAGTTTTGTAATTTCTGTAGAGAAAGCATGAGCATAAAACAGTAGCATCTCTTTAGTGGGCAGTGTGGCAAAATTTACAACATGAAAAAAGCCATATTCTGGGCTGGAGGAATGGCTCAGTGGTTAAGGGCACTCACTGTTCTTCCAGAGGTCCGGAGTTCAATTCCCAGCACCACATGGTGGCTCACAACCATCTGTAATGGAATCTGATGCCCTCTTTTGGTGTGTCTGAAGACAGCTATAGTGTACTCACATACATAAAATAAATAAATAATCCCTTTAAAAAGCCATATTCCTTAGACTAGGACTTTCCATTTTAGGAATTTATTCTAGGTACAAATTGTCCTAGATATTCCTACATTAATATATTCTGTCAAAATCATTCACATAAATACATTTTGCATGCATGGTAAAATGACTTATATAAGAAGATACTCATTGTAGAAGTGTTGACGGCGGCTGAAGATTGGAAACAGATGTGGATTCCCAGTAAATTCATTATATTACAGATGAACATTAGAAAGGGCATAGCCACAAATGCCACTGGACATTTTTAGGTAGTGACTTGTAAGTGTTGCCAGTATATGTTGCTTGGATAAAATGTGAGGTACAGAGCATTGTGTATAGAATGTTTGTGTAAAAGTATACATACGGGATTTGTTTGTTGGAGACAAAGTCCTACTATGGAGCTGGACTTAACACAAGGCTGGGTTAAGGTGTGTGCCAATATACGTGGACCTTGCCAAGATGTTTTGTGTACATATAAGGCCGTTGACAGCTTCTGGGGAGAACAATTTGCTAGCTGAAGACAGTTGCATTCTCCTTATGGGATAAAGGTGTTTAGTTTTCATTTCACCCACAAGGTTCCTTTGCCTCACAAGTAGAAGAGGAAGGCTGTTTGACTATAAGTACTGCATAATGGGACTCTCTCAGGTGATTCATCTAGTAATACACTTCCTGAAGTGTGTTTCCTGGTGACTGACAATGCAAGTTCTGCAAATGAAAGCCACCTGAAAACATTGGAAACACTGGGTTGAACAAAATTAAGCTTTTTGTTGTTGTTGTTGCTGTTTTTCTGTACTTTACAGGATGCATATACAGAACACAGCACTTCCAAAACTCAGTTGATCATACACTTTAAATATTAACTTAAAAGAATATATATATATATATATATATATATATATATATATATATATATGTGTGTGTGTGTGTGTGTGTGTGTGTGTGTGTGTGTGTGTGTGTGTTGGCTGCATGTATATCTATGCACTGTGTGCCTACTGGGTGCTCAAGGAGGCCAAAAGAAGGCATCAGATCCCTGAAACCAGAATTACAGACAGTTATGAGTGCTGGCAATAGGACCTAGGTCCTCTGGAGGAACAGTCAGTGCTCCTAACTGCAGAGCCACCTCTTTAGCCCTAAACAGCAACTTTTGAAAAGGAACATGAAGAGCTGTCATGTTGTAATATTACTTTAATTCTTGAATTTTGCTTCTTTTTTTTTTTTTTTTTTTTTTTATCAATCAGTATGCTTATACTGGTCACGGTTTTTGTAAAGTTGACACAGGCTGGGGTCATCTAGGCAGAGGGAGTCTAGCTGAGAAAATTCCTGTATCAGACTGGTAAGTAGACAAGTCTGTAGGACTGTTTTCTTGTTCAGTGACTGAGGTGAGAGGACCCAACTCTCTGTGGGTGGTGCCACCACTAGGCAGGTGGTTGTAGGTGTTATAAAAAAGCTAGCTTAATGAGCTATTGAGAGGAAGCCAGTATGT
Organism: Arvicanthis niloticus; assembly: GCF_011762505.2. NCBI lineage: Eukaryota > Metazoa > Chordata > Mammalia > Rodentia > Muridae > Arvicanthis > Arvicanthis niloticus. The sequence continues at coordinate 65,313,175 of NC_047661.1, read as the reverse complement.
AGTGGTTTCTTTGTGGTCTCTGCTTCAGTTCCTGCCTCTGGGTTCCTGCCTTGCCTGAGTTCCTGTTTTGCCTTCCTTCAGTGATAAACTATGTTGGGGACATGTAAGCCAAATCAACTCTTTTCTTCTCAAGTTGCTTTGGTCATGATTTTTTTTTTTTCACATCAATAGGAAGCAAACTAGGAGAATGCTTTTTATTGTAATAATCACCAATGGAACAAAAACTATTTTGAATGAATAAATGACACACAAAGCTCTATTTACTCTGTAGCAACATCATTTTATAACTGACTTATAGATCAGTTCTCTTGATTTATCATTTTTGGTATATTTTTATTGACTATTTGGAAATTTCATACAATGTATCCCAATCACATTCACTTCCCAGTCTTACCAGATCCTGTTTCCACCCTGTGACCTCCCCAAAAGCAGAAAAAGAAGAAAAAAGAAAAGAATACCAAATTCAGTACTCACTGGAGTATGGTCAAACTCCCAATGGCCAGCCTCTTAAAGAAATCTGAGTCCTTCCCCACCCCCATCCCAAAACAAAGCCTTCAGTTATGAAGAGCTACACTCTACCATCTCCATCCCAAAGTTTCAGAGGACTCTTCAGTGGGTTCCTGTTTAGACTGTTTCTTTTGTGTGTGGGGCATGTTGCAGGAGAGAGGTTGACACAGAAGATCTCTCATTCTCAACTGTGAGTTTGTAGTCATTGATCCCACTGTAAAAGAAGCTTGCTTGCCCTTTATAGCCAGCAGCAGCACAGATAGGGACTTACACATAGTTTTCGGTGGCAGCATGAACCATAGACATCAGCATGGCTTCAAGTGGCAACACAGACCGTAGACATCCCCATGGCCAAATCCCCGTATGGGCGACTGACACCAACTCGGTCCCTGGCAGCAGCACAGATTACAGACATCACCATTGGTGGCAGCTCAGCCCATAGACACCAACGTGGCCTCATTCAGCAGCATAGGCACAGACATTAACATGGCTCTTCAGTGGTTACACGGACCACGACCAACAACATCACCTCTAACGCCTCTAATGGGAGCACAGACCACAGACATCAACCTGCCCTCTTCACAGCATGGGCCATGGACATCGACATGGATTCAAGTGGCAGCACAAACCACAGACATTTCAGTGGCCTTTGGTGGCAACACGGACCACAGATACCAACATGGCCCTCAGCTGCAGCAGAGCCATGGACACCAACATGGCCCTCAGCAGCAGTATGGAGTACAGACACTGATTTAGTTTTGAGATTCTGTGGTCTCTCCCTTTTCTCCCATGTAATATCCTTCAACTTACTAGTTGGTTGTGTAATTGAGACTTCCTCAGAGTCATAAATTTGCACTAACAAGATATTACATCCTGTGGAACTGGAGTAACAGGTGTTTGTGAGCCGCCTGTTGTAGCTGCCACGAAACTAGGTCAAGTTATACTAAAGTATCTTGATTGCAAAAGAGAATTCTGTATTATTAATAGGATGTTTTAGGGATTGATTGAATGGAAGTTGAAGATTGAAGTCTCATTCAGTTAAGCTTTTCTGAAAGCATTGAAAAGGGTTGCTGGTCATGGGAGGAGTGGGAAGAAATCAATAGGTGGATTGCCATGGAATCCTGACCCCCATAGACAGTAGCATCAGTATGAGAGGTCAAAGACACGGCTCCTAACCCATTTCCTTTCTGCTTACATTTGAACGTTTGATCAGGCTACTTAGCCAGCCAGGCTTCAGTTTTATCATGTGTACATCCAGGTATTGGGTTTTGGAGACCATCATGGGCTTGCGTATTTAAGACTTTAGGGTATTACTAGGTTGTTTAATGGGGTCCGGATTGTTGTGTCTGTGTAAGCGTCCACATATGAGTACCATCTCTCAGTTGCTCCAGTATAGCCATTTTGGAGAAAGAAATTATTCAACAATTAGTTCCTTGTCAACTTCAGATAATGGGAACTTGTTTGACAGCTTTCTCTGTGTTGGTTGATTTCATAATTACCCTTTAAGAAAGCGCATACAGGTTTATTACAACAGTGCTATAGAAAAATCCATGTCTGCCGAGGAAAGACCCTGGACACTTGTTTTTCATATGTCAGAGGAAATTCATAATGTGGATGTTAAGCAGCATCAGTGTTCAGTTGGTGATTTTCCTTTCTTTTTGGGAATCCTCTGCCTACTAGCAGATTTCTAAACCGCAGTTGAGGCCTCAATTCACTGGATTTACGGCATCTTGAAATGAGCTTTAAATCGTGTTCCTGTGTTGAAATTAGGGGTGTGACATAGTTATTACAAGGGACGCCTGTGAGCCTGAATTTGATTTTGTTATGTGGAGGTCAGATGCTTTGTTAGAAGGGAAGCCCTTGCCTGGGGAGAGATCTGAGTGTGACTGAACTGTTAACTGCCCGCTTCCTCCCTTTTTAGCAGGAGACATATTTTGTTTTTAAATGAGACGACAAGCTAGAGAATTATCAAGACTCAGTGAATTTTAAGAATCTCCTTTCAATTTTTTTCAAGTTCCATTTAACCTTGCTTCTGATATCATTCTGTGCATTACTGTCAAAAGAGCAGCTGCCTTTGAATTCGGGAAGCCTCGCTGCTGGCAGTCATGATGGTAAAATACAAGCAGGGCTTTCAGTCAAGTCCTTGCTGATACACAGTAAGGCCTTATTACCTGTGGGAAAGCATGTGTGTGTGAGTACCTAAAGACCTGGAGTGCGTGGGGCAGATATATGATAATGGACACTGAGAGGGGAGAGTCATCTCATGAATTAGGGATGCCCTTTCATAATTCATGAGTTGCAGGCTGAGGAGGACATGAAATCACCTGAAAAAGCATCTGGAAGTGATCTGTAATTTTTAAGAGGCAGCCAAAGAGCCTGTATCTCTCCAGTACATGCTGATAAAATTGTTTGCATGGGATTTGGGATTCTGGGGGGAGTTACTTGTTACTAGCATCTCACCATTAAAAATGCCTTGAAATTTGATTATGAGATGTTGTTGTCTCTTCCAGGGTACTCAGTAAGCCATCAATTGATTAATGTGAAGAAGATGGGTTAGGATTATTTATTATCAGGTGAAACATCTTTTTACTCTAGTCTTCATGCAGGCGTGTTACTGGTTACTCCAAAGTGTGCCCAGTTTTGGAGATTAGAGTCATGTTAACTCCCCTTTCCTTTTGTTATAACCAAAGGCACTATATTTCAAACTGTAAAGCTATGTCGATATACGTTACACACAGAATCTCTTCCAGTAAGTTCTAGGAAGTGATCTTTTATACTGGGCTATTGCAGAAAGATTGTGATGTCAATGAGTGGTTTACCATCTGGGTCTTGGGCAGTTTTCAGTATACAGAGCTATGGGAAGGGTGCATTTGTCCTCTGACTTGCATTCTTAGCTTAATCTGCCTAGAGATGGGAAATAGTATACCCAATACTAAGAAAACTTGACTTCCTTTCCCTGCCATGTTTATGAGTAGCTGTGGTCATAAGGGATTACAGCCCAATACCTAACCCATCTTGAGCTGCCTGACTCCCTTCCTTCCTTCTTCCTTCCTTCCTTCCTTCCTTCCTTCCTTCCTTCCTTCCTTCCTTCCTTCCTTCCTTCCTTCCATCATGTGTAGTTCCAGGCTGACTTCTGATTCATGAGCCTTCTGTCTCAGCCTCCCCAGTGCTGGAATTAAAGATGTTACCAGGTCTGGAATGTCTTCCTTCTCTATAGTATAAAAGACATTTGCTCATCTTATTATAAATTCATCAAACTTACTAACCATTAACAGAATTATGCAAGATAAATTATTGTAGTAACAAGTGTAGTTGACTGCTTCTCTGTCACTGGGCATTTAAATGTTTTCCTTTATTAAAATTACACTATTTCCTATTTTCTTAAAAATGTTTCTCCTTGCAAAATTTCTCCAGCTTTCATCCATTGTGATGTTGAGTGATGTTTGTGATTTTACCTTGTATTTATACTAACTTTATATTCCACACCTCCAAGTATTTGGGATTAGTCATGTTACATACTCTTATTTCTGTCTGGAGACTCCAGCTTATTTGTTGCGTAATAGGGATGGAGTCATATGTCTATGTTGTAAGACTTGCCAGTTTGTTAGGGCTGAAGATAGACACACATCTGAGAACAGAGCAGACTTTGGCCAGGGAAAGCAAAAGTTAAACTTTCAATTTTTCTTATCTAGATATGTACTAGGGGGCATTTTGGGGATATTGCATACATTTTTGGAAAGATTTTCAGAAAAATTACTTTGATCCCTTTTGACTTTATATTGTCATGTTAATGATGCTGGTGATTTATGGTGTGGATTTATTTAGCTTCAAATGTTTTTATTCTCATCTGAAAGCAATATATAATTCTTTTATAACACAAGATGGAAGACTCAGAGTTGGAGAGATGACTTTCAGGTTAAAAAGCACGAGTTATTCTTACAGAAGACTTGAGTTGGGTTCCCCTACCCTCTTCAGGAATCTCACAAACATCTGTAATTCCAGCTCTAAGAGATCCAGTGCCCACTTTTGGCCTTTGTGGGCCCTGCATATACACAGCTTTCCTTCACAGACATACTTGTAGATAAAAATAATGAAAATAATCTTTAAAAAGATGGAAGAATTTTTTGCTACTTTCTGCTGCCTAGGAGGGTTCTCTCTCTCTCTCTCTCTCTCTCTCGCTAGCATTCTGTTTTGAAATAAAAATATACTTTTTACTTAAAAATTTAAAAGTATTTATTTTTGACCTTTCACATATACATATAATGTGCTTTGATCACAGTATCGCCCTTTTACCATCTTTGTACCCCTTCCACTGTTTTTTTTTTCCTTCCTAACAAGTCCCTAGCTATCTTCATGACTTAAAAATAGTATTATGGTTGCTTCCATGAGTGTGAGCATGGGGTTGTTTATTGAACTGTGAACTTAATAGTGGCTATAACACTAAAGAAAACTGGCTTCCAGTCCCCAGCAGCCATTAATTGCCCATACCTCCTAACGAGCCTCACGAGCCCTTTATTCATCCATGATGGAATGTTGATGGACTCAGTGTTTTGTTGTTGTTGTTGTTGCAAGTCTTGTGTAAGTAACCACAGCTTCTGTGAGCTTCTGTGATTTTAAGAGTGCAACAGTCATGCCATGCCTAGGAGATAGCAGTTCATGCATACATACATCTATATCTTTTTGCATCTTCTTTCGTGATGTTCTCTGAGCCTTGGATGAGGGTGGTAGAGATGTCTCATTTAGGGTGAAGCGCTCAACAGTCATTATTAGCTGTTTTACCAGTGATGAGTCTTTGCGTTAACCATTGACCACGACAAAAGGAAGCTTCTCTGACCTATGGATGTTGGAACTGTCAATCTTAGATATCAATTTGATTTAGAATCTCCTGAGAGAGATACTTCTGGGCTTGCCTGTGGGGATTATTTGGACTAGGTTAATTGAAGTGGAAGAGCATCATTCTCTGGGCTGGGGATCTAGACTATAAGAAGAAACAGCGAGCTGAGCACAAACGATCATTGCTTTCTGCCTCTTGACTATGCATGCCGTGTGACCAATTGGCCTCTTGATACCAATTGGCCTGTGATAGATTTTATCCTGAAACTGTAAGCCAAAATAAAACCCTTTCTTTCTGCCTTAAGTTGCTTTTGTCAAGGTATGTTATCATAGCAACAAGAAAAAGTAAGAAAGACAAGTATAAACATAAATAATTGAAGATCATTTGACAACGTGTCCATTTAGGAGAACAATAGCATGTTCTTCTACTAAGCCTATTACCTACCCAGCCATGGGCTTTTGTGTAGGTTTGCAGAACCAGGGATCATTTTCCTCCTATGGAGTGGGTCCCTAATCCAATTAGAAAGGTTACCTTTATCACCATCATGTCATTATTGCACTAGTGGGCATATCTTATTGGCAGGTCAGTATTGTAGTTTGTAGCGTCCATCACTGGATAAGATTACTGATGCCTTTTTACCTCAGTAACCTGCATAGCATCTTCTGGCACTGTGAAAGATAGCCAGAAGCGGAGAAGCTTGCAGCTCAGTTTTACCTTAATTTCTCTGTGCCCTGCAATCACAAGGTGTGGTGTCTTCAGCAATAGGGTCTTACTGTCTAGTTCAGGGGGGCTACCAAGAACAATAGCAACATCTCTGAGACTTCCCCATATTTTTTTATTTTTATGATAAAGACAAACGTGACCTGAGGATACCTTGCCCAGTACACAAACAGAAGAAATGTAGATTTGTATTTGTAATTTATTAGTGATGACGAGGCATTTCCTTCCTTTCTGTAGATTTTGAGTCTTCTGATGGTTTCTGGACAGAACCAAATGTTAGAGAAGTGCTTTACGTTCTTCTGAAAGGTGAAGCAAACAAATACAACCCAACAGTGTGCTACTGAAGAAAGCATTCACAGGTAATGTTTTTCTTACTGTGCTTGTTAGTTTAAGTCTGTTGAGAGTCACCCGGGACAGGGAACCTCAGCTGAGGAATTGCTTTCATCAAAACAGACTGGCCCATGGGGCATCTTCTTTTTAATGATTGATGTGGCAGGGCCCAGCTCACTGTGAGTAGTGCCAGCTGTTGTAGGTGGTCCTCTATTTTATAAGAAAAACAAGCCACGAAGCAGATCAGTAAGCAGTACTTCTCAATGGTCTCTGCTTCAGTTTCTGCCTCTGGGTTCCTGCCTTGCCTTCCCTCAGTTGGCAGACTATAAGCTGTAAGATGAAATAAAACTTTTCCTCTCCAAGTGGCTTTTTGGTCATGGTCTTTATTATAGCAACAGAAAGCAAGCTAGGATATTTATGGGGTTACTATTGGTATGTATCCAGTTATATTTAATAAACTAGTTTTTAAATCAGCTCTACTTAAATATATCTTAAGCATATCCAGGTAAACATTATCATGTTCAAAACAGAGGTTTTGAGAATTTATACTCTATTTTCCTACTCAAATATTTATAAAACATTTCTTTGGGAATGCATTCTGGACACCTCCCCCCAGCCCCGCTAGTGGCATTCTTTTAAGCATTCTGTTTTCTGTGGAGGCATCTGTCAGCACTGTGGCACTGTATTTGAGAAACAAGGTAAATGCTTTTGGCTAAATAAGAACACTATTTTGTTGGCCAAAACCAAAAAGAAGAAATAATATAAGGTAAATAGTTTTCCTTTTTGTTGTCTCTGTGTGTAATTGAATCCCTAGAAGGGAGTGTGTGTTTAAACAGTGATGATATTGTTTTTTTTTTTTTTTAAGTGATTAGATTGTGTCATTTACAGAGAAACATTATTTATTTGGCTTATAAATATTGTTGTTCCTTCTTATTAAGATCAATCAATCTGTCACGGTGATAGAAATGTTACTGTATTAATCAGGTTAAATAAGGTGATATCCAAACTCTCTGATGCTGTATACCTCTCAGGCTTTTTAATTTGCCTCTTATAAACGACTCCCTGCAGGTGTTTTGGAGTGTTTCTCAAAACGTTATCAGAGTGCTTGTTAAAATACACATTAAAAGTTTCAAATTACAGGGCTGGTAGTAGAGAGTTGCTTAGCATGAACGAGGTCCTGGGGTCAATCCTTTATATACTTACAATTCAGATTACTAGATTCCTGTCATGACAAGAGCTGGGAATCTGCATTTTATGAGTGTCATCAAACACCGACACCTCGTAAAGCGCAGACCCAAACCTCTCTGTATATATGTTCATTTGTATGTATGCATGCATATATATGAGTGCATATACATGTATATACACCTAGACATATCTGTTTTATAGTTATTTACTTGATTTTTGCTTTGAATGCAGTCATTTATTATGCTATTTTGGCAAGGGTTGTATTTCTGAGTAACTTATAAGGTCAAATTGAGGATATAATTGGATAAAATTGAATAAAATATTTGAACTTTATAGCTCCTTTAGAAAGGGAAGTGTTTTTCCCTGGATGTAAATGGGCAAGTCTACTTTTCTTTTCACCTAGATGCCACATACTAAGTTGTATTAAACATCTACTTTTCAATTGTCCTAGTAAATCTAGGGCAGATACGAACAGGGTGGCAGTGGAGGCCCCTGGAGTCATGCTGCACCACACTGAGCATCCAGTGCAGCATCTCTCAGTAATGTCGTGCTGAGGTTGGGCTGTGGTTATGCTCTGGAAAGACATGATGTTTTCTTTCTGCTGTCCTGAGATCTTGTGAATGCTTCAAACCCTTCAAATGAAAGGAATTATTAACATGTAATGAAGCAGCCGCTTCAGTAGGAAACGGTTTTCCTTATATCCCTGCAATTCTGTCTTCTGTTGTCCTCTGATGGTAGAAAGCACGAGTTTCCAGGGCCTAAGTGGAGCCAACATCATGACAGTAAAGACTGGGCACTAAGGAATTCTGTCAAAGCTCTGGCTCCATCTCCAGCCATTCACCTGGGTAGACATTGTTTGGAACCTGTTTTTGCCTCTTGGCTCCAGTGGGCAGTATTTGTTGAAAGAATGATTCTTAATAGTGTTTTTTGTTTGTTTGTTTTGTTTTAATGGTTATACCATAAAATGTTGTACTTTTTTATTTATGATTCTATTTATTATGACATATATAATGAAATACAATCATATTTCCTGCCATTTTCTTTCAATTCTTCACATATCCCCTTCACATATACTCACAAACTTCAAGAAGAAAGTAAAATGGAGTTTTTATAACTGCATTTCTTACATTCCATTCTTAATATAAATTACTTTAAATAAAAATGAAGATGTATTTAGCACATATAATAGAAATTTGTCTTTGAGTATCTATCATTGAACACAAAGATTTCATAATATACAGTACAGAATCATAGTAATAAGCATATAAAATTATTAATTAGCTTAATGAATGAATGTCTTAAAAGTTTCTCAATAGTGAGTATGAAAGACTGTTGATACACATCTTTCTGTGAACTCAGAAAAATAAGTTCAATATTCACATTGACTCATCTTGTAATTGAATTTAGACGTTAACAAATCCATTTCACAGGCCATGCAAGGGTTAACATGCTCCACAGGTTATCAGTTTGCCATAGTTCTGAAGAGTTATCTGTATTTCCACCTACCTTTCAACTGTTTACCATTTCAACAAACACACCTATTTCACTATAAAATATTGTACTTTTAAAAATAAAGTTTTATTGTTTTTGTGGTTTTGGTCAAAATACGAAAGTAGCACTCAGAGCAGCCTTGGTGCTAACATGCTGGGGATGGGGGTCATGCAGAATGGAGGGGTGATGGGGATGCCTCTGAGGTTTCTCAGGTTTTCTGTGAACCAGTGGGAGGCCACTGAACAAGATGATTTTCAACAGCAATCTGTCCTCAAGAATTGTTTGGGACTAGGGTTTGCTAAGTAAATAACACTAAAGGATCTTCCAAAATTAGTTATGGTTGGGTAGTCAAGCAGCTACATTAAAAACAAAAATCAAAACCCCAAAAGCAAGCAAGCAAACAAAGAAAAAATCCAAAAAACAAAAAATAAAAGTCTAAAGTTTAACATTTTTATTTGCACATACCTTTTTACAATCTCTTAGGTTTGAATCTCTATTTTCTTTTGTGCATGAAATGTTTTTGTTTGTTTAGCCACTTTTGTCTCTTCATACAGCTCATGAAGTTCACAATTTCATTCCCTGTTGTTTTGTTCCCAGCATTTAAAGTCTCTTCTAATAGTCCTGAATAGTTTAGAATATTCATGTTTGATTATGTGTGCTGTTTACTTTTCTGGGTTGTTTGTTTTGAGACAGGATTTCACTCAGGGTAGCCTTGAACTCATGGAAGTCCAAGTGCTGGGATTACAAGTGTGAGCCCCCACCCCTGGCACCTGTTTTATTTTCAGCATAGTTTTTGAAATACCTTATCTTTTTGGTGTTTGAGTACTCCTGTCACACTTAGAGAACATCTCTAACATCTGCATGACAGGAGTTTTCTAAATGTTAGCCTCAGTTGGGCCCCTTCATCCTTACTGGAAACTAGTTAGAAATGCACATTTTGGGGCTAAATCAGAAACCCCTTGGACAGAGCCCAGTTTGTGTTAATGAGCCATCCTGTTGATTCCAGGGCAGGTTGGAGCCTGACCCTAGACATATTCGATAGCTATGTGCTGTTGCTGAAGTCGCACATGGTCCTGCCCTTGGTCACCTTAGCAGGTAGATGAGGGGTTCTCAACCTGTCAGAGCTTGTTCACAGGTTTAACCAAATCACCCCCTCAAACAAAAACAAAACACCAAACCCATCACAGAGAACAAAAACAAACACTTCCCTCACACAACCTCAGGACTCAATGACCTCTGACCTTACGCTCTGCTGGCAGTTTGGCTGGTTTCTAGTGACCCAGTTATCTGCAGTCCAGTCGGCTCTCCAAAATAGTTCTCATACTGCCGTCTAGACTAGACAGGTATCTATCCTCCTCCAGCTCCAGAGCCAACATGGTTTAAATGGCTTCTTTGGGCTTGGTAACTGAAACTGTGAGGCCAGAACTTTATTTGCGAACAGCAATTTGGATTCTATTTCATAAAAGCCAACTGTGTTCGATTGATTTCTTTCCTTGAAAAGTTGGATTTTTTTTTTTTTTTTTATCTACTCAGATTACTCTTTTTTTCCCCCTAAGATTTATGCTCCTTGGTAAGGCTGTTCACTGTGAAAAGAGCTTTTTAACCCTTCCTTGTAAACTTCGAGGTTAAGCAGCTGTCTAGGTAGTCCATATGAATCATTTAAACAATGGTTCTAGGGAGTCCCACTCCTTACTGCCTAGCCCTGTGTGTGGAGTCTCTATAAGGGTTCCTTAGGAATAATGCCTTCTTCATCTCAGTATTATTCACTTTCTTTTTTCTTTTAGTCTTTAAGAGTATTCTTATTAGGATTGATATTTGCATGTCTTTCTCTTGTCTTTCAGTCTTTTCCCTCTGTCCATCCCTTGACTAGAGGAACTTTCTAAGCTTTGGTCTTTTTGTAGTTTTTTCCTGTACTGTGGACAGACTCCAGGACCTCACATATGATAAGAATGTATTCCACCACTGACCTACACTCCCAGCCCCCAAGTCTTTTTTCCCCCAACATTTTGTCTACAGGAGCCTCCAAGTTCTTTTTCGGTACCCATTTCTTTGTGTCTGCTATGTCCTCTTTCTGATGCCACCTTCACACTAAGTCTGTATCGAGGTGGGTCCCATTCCTACAGCTCTGTCCCTACGCCAAGCCACCTACTAGATGTTCCAGTTTAGGAACACACTACTTCCAGAACGGAAGCCATTGTTCTCCCCTGAATCTGTGGCTCTTTCAGTCTCCCTCTCTGAACAAGAGGTGCTACCATCTATCAGCCTAGTGTGTCTAACATTTTCTTAGCATTCCCCATGTTACAAACCAGTGTTTAGAAGCATTTTGTAATTCTTCTGCAAGTCCCAAGATAAATTCTGTTATCTTTGCCATTACTCTGCAGGGCAGGGAACCAAAGCAAATATAGTCAAGCTGTTTTCATGAGGCCACAGAACTATCAGTGGAGGCGGGATTCAAGCCAGACTGTCTTTCTGCAGAGCGTGGGGTCCTAATTCCTGTGTTCTCCTTCTGTTCTCTCTTAGGTGTTGTGCTAGCTAGGGTTCTTATTGCTGTGTTGAAACACTATGACCAAAAGCAACCTGGGGAGTTAAAGGTTTATCTGGCTTATACTTTCACATCATAGTTCATCACTGAAGGAAGTCAGGACAGAAACTCAACTAGGGCAGAACCTGGAGGCAGGAGCTGATACAGAGAGGAGTGCTGTTTACTGACAAGCTCATGGCTTGCTCAGCCTGCTTTCTTATAGAATCCAGGACCACACCAGGGTGGCCACACCCACATTAGATTGGGCCCTCTCCCATCAATTACTAATTAAAAACCTGCTCTAAAGACTTGTCTGCAGCTCAGTTTTATGGAGGCATTTTCTCAGTTGAAGTTCCTCTCAGGTGGCTATAGCTTGTGTCATCGTGACATAAAACTAGCCAGTACAGGCAACAAGGCTAGAAATCCAGGATTACTCTTTACCCTTCTCATTCCTGCTTGTCTGCTTGAGCCTTTGACTTCATCTTTCTTAAACTGTGACCCTACTTTTGCATTGCATTGTAAGGATTCTAGACTGGTTCTCCATCACCTCTGCCTCTACCGTATAATTAACGGCTCTTCCCATCCATACCCCACTCTCTTTTTAAATATTCAGAGTGTTATTCTTCCTAATGCTAAATGTGATCTAAACACATGGTTTTTTTTTTTTTAAACGAGCCCAGTTCTTGTACTGTCAGTTACCCATAAGGCAGCCTTTCTCTAGAGTCTACTTCATTGTTGAGAAAGCCCTACCAATTCTAGGGTTCCAGATGGTTAAGAACCAGAGAGCTGCAAGAGAGTCAGTAACACTTTAGTGATACCTGACACTCTGAGGGGTAGAAAATTAGGGAGAAATGATGGGTTTTGATTAGTCTTTGCCTATTTTAGTCCTTATTGTGATGAAAATGTAATAAAAGAATCCATTATCTAGTTTAGCTGAGGAAACATAGCGTATACTTTTGTGGGTCCCAAGCAGAAGGCTGCTTCATTCCACCCCTCTGTCATGCTGTGTTTCTGCCTCTCTGATCGACCTTGCCTTCCTAAAGTACACCTTCCCTCTCCTCCCTCTGAGCTTTTCCATCACCTTGGAAGGTCTTCTCAGAGCCCATTGACTTCTTCACATTTGGGTGGATCATTTTTCTGTCATGCTGCCAGGGCTCCATTCTTTCCATGTCCTAGGACTTGTTAAATGTTGTTTTAGTTGTCTAGTTGTCTCTTTTAGACTTGGTGCTGGGTCTTATTTATTTCTGAGTTTTTGTCACCCAGTACAGATGCTCAATAGGTATCGATTATATGAGAGAATCAGTGAGTATTTAAATAAGTCAAATAATGACTGCCACTTACATATTCTTTTATCTTACTAAAGTACCTAGCAGGTGATGTGTCAGGGTAGGATTAGGCTCACCTGTAAATAACCATCAGAATTAATGACCAAACAAATTAGGGGACTATTTTTCTTCCAAGTAAAATAAGTGTGGAGCCAGAATCTCCTTGGAGTTGAGGCTGTCAGGCTGCACTGCCCCCAGCTCTCTGCACTTTTGTGCTGGGCTATGATTCTTGTCCTCATTCCTTGTTCTGGAGATGGATGGTAGAACTCTGACTGGCTGTAGTCTCTCCTTCCAGTAAAGATGGGAAGGCCAAGATGCCAACGCTTGCCAGCCTTTTGTCACTACCTGTTCCACCCTCTCTTAGGAACTTTCCTAAAAGACCTTTCAGGACACCTCCACTTATTGTATATACCTGACGATAAATACCCACCCGCCAGTCATGCTTTTACTTCTAGCTGCCAGAGGAACTAGGAGATTGAGATTTTTGCCTGACTCTTTGCTGATTGTGATTGAAGTTGAGTTAATATGGTTGGGAAGAATAGAGGGTAACTGGCTGTCTATTACATGGGTTAATATGATTTCTTCTTCTTTTTAAAAAAGATTTATTTATTTCATATATGTGGGTATACTGTTGCTGTCTTCAGACACACAACATTGGATGTCTATTACAGATAGTTGTGAGCCACCATGTAGTTGCTGGGAATTGAACTCAGGACCTCTAGAAGAGCAGTCAGTGCTCTTAACCACTGAGCCATCCCTCCAACCCAGTATGATTTCTTCTTAAAGTGAACATAGGCAGCTTTGGAGAGTAATTTGTAGAGCTAAACTCTTCCCTCTCCCCCTCCCTGTCCTACCTATCCGATCTCTCCTGACTTTCCTCCTCCCCACTTCCTTCCCTTCTTTTCCTCCTCTCTACTTCCTTTCCTTCTCCTCCCTTTAGATCTACCCACGTTTCCTCTTTTCATTCTTCTTCCCTTTCTTTTGCAATGTAAGGATTTGAACTCAGGGCCTTCTTCACACACAGCCACACCCCTTCCTCTTTCAATGCCTGCACACTATGTGTAATGACCAGATTTGGTAATTGGTATATCTATTATCTTAGACATTGTGATGGCTATTCTTCATTGTCAACTTGACTACATCAGGAATTAACTAAAACTCAAGAGGCTGGATACACCTGTGAGGGATTTTTTTAATTAAATCATTTGAAGTGGGAAGACCCACTTTTAATCCAGTTGTTTTGAGGTGAAGATCCACCTTTAATCTAGGAAGTCTGTTCTCTGTCTGCTTGCTGTCACTCTCTATAGCAAGTCCATCCCTTCACTGGCATGAGAGCCTGTTGCTTTGTGATTCCAGTACATACTGAAGAACAGCTGAGACATCCAGCTTCATGGACTGAACAGCTACTGTATTCTTAACCCTTCCTTTGGTAGACAGCCATTGCTGGACTAGCTGGACCAGCCTGTAAATCCCTCAATACATCCTCCTCCCCCTTTCTCCATTCATTCTAGACATCTTACTCCCCTAGAGGTTTCTGACTAATACAGATATCTATCTTTTGTTTAGGTTGAAAATATTCTAAAAATTCAGCTATTTAGAAATATTCAATGAGTTATTTGTCAACCACAGTGCTACATATAGACTATAAGTTCTTCCTCCAGTCCAGCTGTTCATGTATTCTTCTTTCTCCACCCCCTCTCCCACTCCCTTCTCAGGCCCTGGTAAATAATATTCTATCCATCCTCTACTTCTTTGAAGTCACCTTTTAGTTTTGGTCTTTAAATAAACTTTATATAAATTAAGTATTTGACTATTTTATAGGCATTCAAAAATCTAAATGGACACTTTTTATCAGTGTTATTTTTTTAGGATTTTCTGCTGTTGATTTTACCATATACCTGCTCAAGGTTTTGTTCAAATGCCCTAGGCCACACAGATAGAAGGGTCTTGCTAGAACACTGACAGAAGATTTGCCAATAGAAAGAAGCAATCTGAATCTCCCGTTCACTTTTTTCCCTACAAAACCATCACAAAAAGTCAGAATTCTAAACACAATTATAATCATTTACTGAAGAGTATTTCTGTTGTGACAAACTGGAGCAAGCTAACCTTTCAATAATAAGAGAAGAGCTGTATAATGAGGGATCTTCATGAGGAGAAGTACTGTGGAAGCCACGTTGCCTTTTGTTGGGAAGAGGACTTAATGACTTAGAATAGTGCTCAAGATATAATATTGAATGGACAATTCAGGAACGGAGTGTACATACACATGTGGGTTATACTCCTAATTTTTTAAAAAAAAATTGTACAGTTATTAGAAAAATTAAAAGCAGTTAGTCTTTTGTGGTGCTGAGTGGTTTTTATTGTTATATACTTTCTCTACTTTTTCTACTTCTTTCATTCCCCCTGCATTTTTAAGGAGACATTTTCTCCTACTTATTTAAATGTCACCCATGGAACCCAGCAGCTTGAAATTTTAAGAAATATTTAGGACCTTTTTATACTTGGTTGTTGATTGAGAGCTTTCCTGAAGCTGTTGGACATCCATGAAGTTTAAACTTTCACATTCAGTAGTGGTGTCTTGTATACCCTTTACCAGGCTTACCATGTCATACTTTCTAGGGTAATCCTATTAATATATAAATATGTAGTTGCTCTAGAGGCAAAGCTGATGGATTGTGGTGCGAGTTTCATGTGAGACTGTAAGAGAAGATATGTTGTTCCAGTGACCTACTTCATACAGTCTGTTACCAGGAATAGATGCATTTTAGAGATACCTTACAGGATGTGAGATAAGGAAAGAGAGCATGAACATTCTAAATATAACATCAATACTGCCCGTTAGTAACAAACAAAATTCCAGACCAACAGTGTTTATGTGGGAATGTGGAAAACTAGGAACAAGAATGGAGTGTTTGGGGTATATCCAAGGGAAAAGGGAAGACCCTTGGGAACATTTTAGAGTCCTTTCCCACAGGCTGTTTGAGAAAGGCACACTATTATTCTGAATTATTGTCCCAAAGCCAAACTGGGCCAGCCACCTATTTAATGTTCAGTGATGTAACAACTGAGAAGAATAAGGCATGGAAATTGTGTAGTGCAGAAACTGAGATGTTTCCTCTCTGTGTCTTTATGGAGAAAGTCTGTCAGCCCCTTCTAAAGCAGCCTCTTCTCCCACAGGAGATTGTACATAGAGGCTATGTGGCAGTGTGCTCAGTTTTCCTTGTCATAATGTGTATGAGATGAGAGTGTGTTTGTATATGTGTGTCTTGGTGAAAGAGACCATTGTGCAATGGGCAAAATGACCCCCCCCCCCACAGTGAGGAATCATTTATTCTAAAATGTTGAGAGAGGCATTCTCCTTGATTGAACTTTATGCTCCCCGGGCCCTTTCCTGACTTGCCTTAGTGGCTAATCTCTCTCATCTTGGCTTTAGTCCAGCCAAGTGCAAGCAAGAATCTCGCTGAATCAGTTTCGTGAAACTCCTTCTCCCCCTTGGTATTTGATCAGATTTCTCATTTTTTGCCCTTGTTATCTGATCACTCTGGCCTGTTTTCAACCAGAATCCTGTTAGGTCGTTCCATCAAGAACTCCCCACCTTCACCGTCTTCTCTGAGTCATTAGCCATCTACTGACCGCCCCAGTCCCCCTCCTCCATCCCCGTCCCTCTCTCCTCCCCTCTTCCTTTCCTCTCCCCACTCCCCCTCCTCTTCAGCTCCACTTTCCTGCAATAGATAATCTTGAGACCTATTTTGTTTCTTCCAAGAAATATTTTTCTTACCATTTAAGAATAATTTTTCTTGCTGGACATGGTGATATGTACTTGTACTCCCAGCGTGTGCACTCAGAGCAAGGTCAGCCTGAACTGTGTGCAAAGTTTCTAGCCAATCTAGTCCACACAGTGAGACTCCATCTCAAAAAGCCAAAAAAGAAAAAAATGTTTTCCCCCTTCTCAGTATCAGTAGTTCAGAGGTTTAAAAATCCTGAGCTAAAGTAATGTTTGGGGGCTGGAGAGCCAACTCAGCAGGTAGGCGCATTTTCTGCTCTGGCCCAAGACTTGGGTCCAGTTTCCTTCAGCCACAGGTTCACAACTGCTCACAACTGTGAACTCCAATCCCAGTGGCTCTACATCCTCTTTTGGCTCCCATGTGCATTGCACACATGTGGTACATATGTGTACATGCAGTCAGAACACTCATACATAAGAATAACTAAATATTTATAAGAAAAGGAGTAATGTTTGGTTGATGTAATTCCGGGAGCATCTCTCCAGCAGCCTTCTGCCCTCTTAGAGCTACACTGTTTAGTGGGGAAGGAGCATGGAAAGCCCAAAAGTTGGAAGAGCACTTGCTTTACAAATTCAAAGACATTTTACTCAGAGCTTGAGGATATAGCTCAGTGGTCTGCATGCAGCATGTATACAGGACAGGGGCACAGTCTCCCTCCCCTGAGGAGGGAAGGCATTTCCTTCTGAGAGTATCAGGATAGGACAGTTTGGATAGAATGAGTGCACCGTATTTGGCCCTGGTCCTACTCCCTGGTATTCTAAAAGTGAGGCAATGTTGCCTATCTGTTTCCAGCTTCATTATCAGCTTCCTTTCATCCCTCAATATTTTCCTATTTAAGGAAGCAGGGTGGCTTCCTTAAAAGTTGGGCTCTTGTGATTTCTAGTTCAAAATAAGATGCTAAAAGGTAAAATATGGACTTCTAGAGACATAACCAGACAGTTATCCTGCAGTTTATAGAAATGAGAAAGATAGCATGCCTGATTCATGTTTTTTTTAAAGCTCTCAGATCTGAAAATGTCTTTAATTTTTAGAAAAATGGATTCCATGAAGGTTAAAAAGCAATACCAAAGGGCATAGGTGCAGAACTGGATGTATGTAGTCATTCAAAGCATCCAAGTAAGAATATGGCGATATAAATATCCAAAAAGCATCTCTTAGGTCTTCAAAACAAGACATGTAAGTAATTCCTAACTAGTGAGCAGTACAGCATTTCCTAGACGGGAGAAACAGTGACATTAAAGACTTGAAAGCCTTTCCTTAGATAACTACATGTAGACAGCTTACCTTTGATCAAACTCCTTTAAACATGGATAACAGTATTACACAGGTCCACTGTTAAAACAGACATGTTGCAAATTACTTGTGATATAATGTGTTCCAACAAAGTTTAGAAAATAAAGACGTTGGGTTGGCTCTGGACTAAGTTTAATAGTCATCTCTGCTGACAACTTCTTTACAGGTTGGATGCAACAGTATGGTGTGTTCAAACTGTGCTGCATATGATTCTTTAATGTCACACAGTGGTGGGTATGAACTGGCAATGCCCAAGTCACACAGATTCTTCAGAGCCATTAAGTATTTACTTTCTCCCACGATCCAGCCACCTTCAGCAGAAGGCAAGGGTACCGAAGTTTTTGTTGATGACATTTAACAAGTGTTTTGTTCTTGGAAGCCTTATTGGCACATGTCCCACATCAAAGCTTTTCATGTAGTGTGAACATTCCATTTCATCATAAACCACATCCTTCCCTGTGCTACCAAAGGTCTCAATGGCATATACCTCTCCTTCCTCCATTCTGGTAGCTTCCCCTCCTTTCACAATGGGCACTGTTTTTCTAGCATGAATTCTATATGGCCCAATTGAACGTCCATTTAAGTTACATATGGGTTTCACTTGATATGTTTCCCATCTATTTCTACTTCATAGGATTCCATAACTTCTTGAATGGCCTTACTGACACCACAGAGATGAACGTCAATCCCAGCACACTTTATTCCAGTATTAGTGGCATCTTTTACAGCTTTTAATAATATGTCATATTTGGGATTAAAAGTAACAGTAAAAGCACAATCGATTATTCTACCACTTATATGTGTTCCAAAGTCCATCTTAACAGATGTCATCATTCTGTAAGACTGTCGTGTCACCAGCATTGGGAGTATAACGGGCAGCACAGTTGTTGAGACAACACCCAGTGGGAAACACCAGGCCTGCATTTAACCCATTTTCCTTTATTAGCTTTCAGGAACAGTCTTCCAACTTCTCGTAGATGTCTACCGTTGTCATCCCAGGCTCGATCCAGCTCATGACATAGTTCCTAACTTGCTGATGTGCTTCCACAACTTCTTGGAAGTCATTCCAAATCTCCTCACTAGCCTGGTCTAGGGCCTTTTTTCCTTCACTGGTGGTTCTCCAAGCAGCTGCTCGCCCATCTTGTGTGGGTGGGTATTCACACTCTTGTCCTTTGGGAAATACATCATTAGGATACAGGTCACATATTGGAACTGAGGGAGGGTCTGTTTGAACTTTTGGTCCTCTTTCTCCTCCTCTTCCTCCTTTTCCTCCTCCTCTCCTTCTCCTTCTTCCCAGTTGTGCCATCAACATCACCATCTCCATCTTTATCATCATCATCTATTTCTCCCCCAGTGCTTGTCTCTTCAACTGTTTTCTACTTCATCCATCAAAGCTCCTGATTCTTTATCAAGTTCTTGTTGCACTGATGACACAGCCTCTTAGCCCTTCTTCTTCTTCCGTCTTTTCTTCTTGGCTTCCTTGGCCATGCCGGAGAAGGAGAGAGAGAGAGAGAGAGAGGGAGAGGGAGAGGGAGAGGGAGAGGGAGAGGGAGAGGGAGAGGGAGAGGGAGAGGGAGAGGGAGAGGGAGAGGGAGAGGGAGGGAGAGAGAGAGAGAGAGAGAGAGAGAGAGAGAGAGAGAGAACATGAGCATCGAGAGCCCGCTCTGTCTTCACCCACCTCCACCAGCGATGCTGGAAGCCGCACTGCTGATTCATGTTTTAGATGTGGCTCAAGAGAACACATGTGCACATAGAGCCTGAGAACAGGGACCTGTCTCTTGGGATAAAAGTCAAGCTGAGAAATCACTGATGGCCCAGGTGAGGTGCTGGACACTGTGATTTTTGGAGGCTGAGGCAAGAGAATTCCAAATTTGAGGATAATTTGTCAGAAAACAAAACAAATAAAAGGGGTGTTTGTTGGTAGGGGAGAGGCAAGAGAAAAAGAAAGACAAAAGGGACACTTTCAAGTCTCCTTCAGTGCCCTGTTTATATGCTTGGGTCCCAGGCCTGCTCTCCCTTTGCCCATTTCCTTCCTGAGAACAACAACCCTGGTACCTGTTCTGTCTGTGAGACTCGATACTGATCAATACTTCCTCCTCTGTACAAAACTTAGTCCCGTGGCTTGCCTAACTGAGCTAAATTCTTTCTCTTCCACACTAGGTGTGCTCAGTCCAAGTCCAGCCCTCGTATCACTACAGCTGCTGATTCTGCACCTGTGCTTTTCTTTAATGTCCTAGTTTTGACTTGATGAAGTAAGAACAATTATTGATAGCCAGAGTCCTGCACATGCTCCATAGAATGTCACCCTGAGTTCCCTTCCATTTTCTACAAAACCTCATTTTCTTCATTTTGATTGATTGGAAGTCATTAGAATTAGCGCAGCCCCTGCTACTGTTTATAGACTTTCAGCTATTTCAGGTGGCAGAAGGACTTTATGGTCACTACGAGGCCATTATGAGAGGCAGTTTTAATGACTTGTAATTGCCAGTGTTGAAAATGGCCACAGGACATGGAGAAATTTAAAAATTTATACAGAGAAAGGAAAGGACCACACAAAAAATTTTTTAATTAGTGACAATGGGAACCTGGTGGCCAATTTTTATTTTTTTTCTAGGTCCCCAAAACCATTTTGATTTGACAGCAACTAAAAGAACCGCTAAGTAACTGGGTAGAGCCTGATAATTTATATTTGTTATTAAGTTACTAGACATAGAAAAATATATTTTCCTCCTCTTGAATTAGGTTGAAGTCAATCATTTTACTTAAGTAAAAAGCCTTTCACTTTAAACAAAAGTTAAAGTATTTAGGTACCCTATATAATACCATAAAATCAAGGTCTACTTGGGAGATGGTCTGCTTGGCTTAATTCCTTGTTCCTTCCTCTGTCATTTGGAACAAGTTATCTAGTCTCTCTGCCTTAGTTCCCTCAGCAATAACCTGGGAAAGAATGGTATACTATCTCATAAGGCTGTTTGGAGGACTGTGTTAGCTTACATGTAGAGCATTTAAGCTAGTTACTGCTGGAGTCTTATCTATCATTATTTATTCTATTGTTTATTGTGGCCTTGGAGTTAAGGACTTAATCTTGCTTATGATATTATCAATGTATTCAAGGCAGTAAGTTTAGACATTCCCAGAAGCAAAAATCTAAGCCTAATTCTGTGAGGTATTGTCAGTTACAAGATGGCTGAAATTGTAGGTGACACTGGATATTTTTCAGTAGATTACCCACCATGGATACAGCGCTGTGTGTCTCATATTCAATGCCTTTTTAGCTGGCAGAGTGCCATGGCACTGGAATGTCCTGCTGCCCTTGCCTTGAGTATCTCAGGGGTGTGGCTGACAGGACAGACAGTCAGAGTCAGGTTTTCACTATGCAAATGTGGATCTGTAAATATGAAGATCATAGGAGCAAAGCTCCCTATGGGGTTTAGATTTGGTGCGGAGAGCAAAGTATACAAAATTTAAATTTCAGCGATCCCAGCAGTGATAAAAGCAGCTTAAACATTCAAAGTCAAGTTATTTTGTAGAATAAACTGCCCAGTCATGGAAGAGGGGCTTTCCTTAATTTAGGCTGTAGACATGAATTTAGAAGCTTGAACATTTGCAAGAAGTATATCTTTGCTATTTTGATATACAGAACATTTCCAAATATGCTTACCTAAAACACCAAAGATAATTTCTAAAGTTTTATTTTCAGATTAGCCTGTATATTTTGTATGTGCTTTATAGTAAAGTGTACCTGTGTTACTATGCACATGTGTACATATAAAAGAATGTGATCGTGTTAAGAGCAAACCGTGGAAAGAGACTATGGGTTTATTTGGTTTTTCTTAAGATTTTTTCTATTTTTATTTTATGTGTATGAATGTTTCCTGCATGTATGTCTGTGCACCACATATATGCCTGATGCCCACAGAGGCCAGAAGAGGGCATCCGATCTTCTGGAACTGGAGTTACTGATGTTTCTGTATTGCCACATGGGTCCTCACTCACAGAGCCATCTTTTCAGCCCCAAATTTCTTTTTATTAAGTAAAAATAAAGCTCCTTTCTTTAAAAGTGGATTTTAAATGACCACAAAAATGTAATCAGCACCATGCCAATTAATCTTCTGTTTCACTTTGTGTGTTTTGGTGCAGACAGTCAAACCTCTGGCCTCACACGAACTGGGCATATGCTCTGTCACTGGGCTTGTGACACCTTCAGCCTTTACTACTGATCTTTCAGAAAAGAGAAACAAATACTCCATTGATCCTTATGCTATCATTTGTGTGGCTGGTTTCCTACACCAGCAGAATAATTTGATTAATTGCTATTATCTGTGATAAATCTCATGGGTAATGAAATTTTTTGGTCTATTTTTCCCCGTTATTCAAACAAATGAATAAAACAGCTTGCTGAAACACCATAAAAAATAAATATGTTCCGCAACAGCACAGGAGCACAGTGCTGTCCAGTGCTTACGTGGGCTCTGGAGCTGCAGTGTCCTGCCATTGTTGGCAGAGTCTGAACCCTGAAAGCTGCTTTCCTGGGAGCTTCCATCAGGCTCTTGTACCTCACTGAGGTATTTGTTAAGGCGTAGACTTGCAGTCGGTCATCACTAATACAAAGGTGGATATGAAGCCAAGCCAGCATTAAACCTTTTACTTTGGTTTTGATAAGTCTTGGATTTTTAGTTACGTAGGTAATCAGTATTAAATTACTGCATCTTAACTGAGGTAGCAAAACAGTTTGATGTGAATTTTTTTCTAAAGTGATTCAATGCTATATGGATAGACAGTTATCAGCTATAAAAATAAATAATTGGGCAGTGCTATTAAATGGAGCATGACATAACAAAATCCCAGTTCCATTTCTTCCAAACCCATATAAATTTCTTTCTTATGTTTTTGGTGGGTGGTGGTCATGGGGGTGCTGAGTGGAAACAGGGTTTCTCTGTGTAGCCCAGGCTGTTCTGGATCTCATTCTGTAGACCAGGCTGGTCTTGGACTCAGAGATTCTCCTTCCTCTGCCTCTGAAATCTATACTTGGGAGGATTAAAGGCATGCACCATCATGCCTGGCTTCCCAATGCATTTATCATCCCTATAGATTACATGTTTTTTTCCTTCCTTTTGAGCCTAGGATAGGCTCAAAACTGGGGTCACAACATTCTCTTGCCTTAGATTTCCAAGTAGTTGTGCCTACAACTGCATGCCATTACAGCTAGCTCCACATGCTTTTCTCTACATTGTTGTCTACATTGTTGGGCTCTGTTTTCTAATATTTTCTTGAAGATTTTTACATTTGTGTTCATAAAAAGATGCTTGTACATAGTTTTTCTGTCTTTGCTTGGTAACCTGTTATTTGTATGCTGACCTCATATGTTTGGAAGTATTCTCTTGCTGTTTTCTGGGAGAGATTATAGAGGATAGGTGTGACTTCTTCCTCCTATGTCTGGATAAAATTCAGCAGTGAACCTACCTGTATGTGGTCCTCTCTGATTTGGAAAGATGCTAGATATTGCATTTCTTTACTATACGCAAGCTTACTCGGATCATCTTGTTTTTTCGTGTGAGTTTTGGTAGAATTTCTTACTTAGTTCATTTCATTCGGGCCATTAAATCTATGAACATAAAGCTGTGCATAACACCCCTTCATTATTTTCTCAGGGTTTGAGAGATCAGAAGTGATGGCCCACCCTTCATTTCTATTATCAATAAGTTGTGTTCTTTATTTTTTTTGTCTTAGTTAATGGGGCTGAGCTAAGAATTATCAATTTTATTGATTATGCCAAAAGACAGCAACTGACTGACTTAGTTGACTTTCTCTGTAGTTTTCCGATTTTTCTCTTAAGTTTTTAGAATTCCTCCTCCCTCTGCTTGTGCGTCCATCAGCTGTCGGTCTTTCTCCTGCACCGATGTGCCTGTTCAATGCTGTAATTTCCTATTAAGCATTACTTCTGTACCTCACAGATTTTGTATTTTTTTTCCATTTAGTTAAAAATCTTTAAAAAAAATTCTCTGGAGGTTTCTTCTTTGACCTGTGTGGTTTTAGAGATGTTTGATCCTCTCATGCCTTTTGTGCATTAGCACAGTCATACATTTTTCCAAAGTGCAATTAGAGACTTGTTCCTACTGATAAAAAACATGTGTACGCTGGGCCATTAATGGAGAGGAAGGCTGGAAAGTGAGGAAGGAAGCAAAAGTTACTGAGTCATTTTTTTTCCTGGTCAGCTGTGCTTGTTTATACAATGGACTTATGTCAACATTAAAATACCCATATAGTTGAATCACTATTAAAGCGATAACATTATGTGATATAATGGGAAGAATAATTACATTAGAAGCCAGTTCTGAGAAGCAGTATTAGCTTCCTGTGGTTTAAGGACAGACCAATTGGCTCAGTGATTAGAAACACTTGTTCTTGCAGAGGGCCTGGGTTCAGTTTCCAGCACAACATGGTAGCTCACAGTGTAGTCTCAGGGGACCCAATGCCTGTTTTCTTTTTTTTTTTTTTTTGACCTCTAAGGGCACCAAACATGTATGTAGTGCACCAACAGCCAGGCAGGTGAATCATTTATATACATAAAGTAAGTTAAATAAAAATAGACAGTAAAAGAGAGATCTAGACAGGAGATAATTTCAGATTAAGTTTTATGATAAACACTGTAATCATGGGTGAAAATTGAGCCAATATTTTGTAAGGAAATGTTGTAAGGAAAATTAAAGTTTATTTGAAAGATCCTTAACTAGATGGCAGCTCATCTAAGCACTGCCAGAGGTGGACTGCGGTCAAACCTGGAGAGAGATTTTCTGCTTTTGGTTAAGGTCAGTACCATGGCATTAATTTTTATTTCTCTGTTATTTCTATTTCACCTCATAACCTGCTCCCCCTGAGAAGGTGCTGTGGTAGGGCCGGTAGGTTTCCTGTTACCGGAAGTGCTGTGGACATAAACTTGTGTCTCAGTATCATCATGCAGAAGCTGGAGCTGCACATTGCTCTGAGAGAAAGGATCCTGAGGGGCCTCAGCCCCACTAAACTGGAGGCAGCTTTTGGGTGTATGGTGTAGACAAACCTCAGTTCCCAGCATTTAAGATTTTTTAGTCCAGCCCGCTGCAACTGGCTGACTTGGTGCACTGATTCTTTAGGGCTCTCTCTTCTCAGTTCAAATATAGAGCAGGAAGTCATCACCCTGAATTCATCCATAGCTGACCACTTCAAATGGAAAACTCAGTGGCATTGACCACGTTTATAATGGTGTGGAACCTCTGCCTTTCTAATTTTAAAACTTTTTATTACTCCTTTGTACTTGGTGAATGACTATGAGTCTGTTTTCTCTGTGATTATAATGCTCTATTTTGGATGTTCCATATAAAATACTTAATAAGTGACCTTCTGTGCATGCTTCTTTTACTCAGATCCATGTTTTGCAGTTTACTTAGAAGTTCCTTCAGTGTTTTATTCCTGCTTATGGATGAATAATGTTTTACTATATGCATATATCACAATCTTTATATTTATCTTTATTTAACTTGGGTTATTTCCATCTTTTGATTATTATGAACTGAGATTTTGTGAACATTTATATGTTTGGATATAGCTAGGATTACTGATTCATTCACTTATTAAGGAACCACAAAATATTTCATGGTAGATATATCATATTATATTCTCACTAATCATGTATGATGGTTTTATTTTACTGTATCCTTACCAACAGTTGTTATACATTTATATTCTAAATAATCGTTCTTTTATGATAGACGTTCTGGTAGGTGTGGAGTAGTTTCCTGTTGTGGTTTCCATGTATGTTTTGTTATTGATCAGTAATGTAGATTTTTTTCATTGGTTACTGGCCTGTTTACTTTGAAGAAAATTCTATTGAGTTCTTTGCCCATTTTTGAATTGGATCAACTTTTATTGTTGAATTTTAAGAACTCTTTATATATTTTGGACACTAAGCCAGTTCTCAAGGAAACAATTAAAGCATATGAAGATATAGTGATTACAACTCATTTATAAGAAAGGAAGAAACTGACAGAAACAATAAGTTGGAATTCATAATAGTTACAAACCTTAGTGTATCAGAGATGAGGAAAGGGAAACCATGATTGGAATATATTGTATGAAAGCCAATAGAAATCTATTTTCAATAAAAAAAAATCAAGTCATGAAAAAAAGAAGAGTGGGGAGGTCATAAGAGGGGTTGCATCCTCTTGAACCAGAGTTACAGAGGGTTGGGAGCTGTCATGTGGGTGTTGAAAATTGAACCCTGGGTCCTCTGGGAGAGTAGCTGGTACTCTTAATTGCTGAGATATCTTTCTATCCCCATAGTCAGTTGTCTTAACCACTAAACCATATCTCTGGCCCCTCTATAATTTTTTTAAATGATCAATATACACAACTATTACTTTTAAATGATTTTAGTATTTTTAGCATTCAGTATATCTGTGACTGGAGATGTGAAGATCTGTGTGTCTGAAAACAATTTTTAAGGAGGTGGAGCACTTTTGAGGTATGTTCATGAAACCCAGGCTGGCCTCAAACTCACTTGTAATTGAGGTTGACTTTGAACTTACAGTTCTCATATATCTACCTTCCAAGTGCTGGGGTAACAGGCACACATCACCATACCCAGTTTACAAAGTGCTACCAATGGAATGCAGAGCTTTTCATCCATTAGGCAAGCACTCTGAATTGAGGTACATCCCTAGCCCCTATATCTGACATTGTGGGGAAGTATGTAGAGATAAAGGCATATAAGCATAATGTATGCAAAGTGACTAATGAATGTTTTTCTATGTACAGTGTACTTTGTATCTAGACTTTTATCATACAAGATACAAAACTGAGCAATAAAATTCTTTAAACATAAACCCCAAAAACCAAAAGATAACAAAAACTTTATGCCTTCATCAGTGTTCTATTGCTGTGAAGAGATTCCATGACCATGACAACTCTTATAAAAGAAAGCGTTTAATTGGGCTGACTTATCTTCAAAGGTTTAGTCTATTATCATCATGGCAGGCAGCTTGGCAATATGCAGGTGGACACAGCACTAGAGAGGGAGCTGAGAGTTCTATATCTGGATCTGCAGGCAGCAGGGAGAGAGAGAAACACCGGGCCTGGCTTGGGCTTTTGAAACTTTGAAGTTCACCTCCAGTGACACACTTCCTTTAACAAGGCCACACCTCTGAATACTGCCACTCCCTGGTGACCAAGCATTCAAATATATGACCTTTTGAGAGTCATTCTTAGTCAAACCACCACAGTGTATCAAAAGATATCAAGAAAGTGAGAAGACAACCAATTAAATGAAGGAAATGTTTATAAATCATATCTGTGTTAAGCCAGAAGTTTCCTTGACTGACTTTCATGCCTGTCTGTCTTGTCTGGGCTGAAATGCAACGCTCAGGAGCTGTAGACTATAGAAGAAAAACCCCAACACCAGGCATGAGAAACTCTCTTTTACATTATTGATCAGGGGAGTCAAGAGACTTTCTAGACATTATAGGCTATTGCTCTTATTCTTGGTTGCCTCCCAGAGAATGAAGAAAACACCCGATTGCTGAAGACACCATACACTCCAGACCCAGGATCCAGAGAATCTGAACTTGATTTGACCTGAAAGCCTCCTCCCTGATGACCAGAAGGTGCCACACAAGCTTTCAGGGAGGGAAGCAACCTACAGTCTGACCTAGCTATCATGCTTATGAACTAAAATAACAACCAGCATGGCAGGGTCATCCTAAGGGTGTGGTAGTCATATGCATATCTTGGCAGTAACCAACCAACAGCTGTCCAATCAGGTTTAAGGCCCACACACAAGAGAAATCATACCTGGTTATAGAAACCTAGCCAACTCTGCAGGGCTAGTGATGTCATGGATCTTGGAGGACAGGCTATAACCACCACTTTACTTAATAAGATTAATTCCTAACTGCGTTCTAAGTATTTACCCTTATATCTACAGACAAGTGTAGCTCTTACATCTCATTAAAAACAAGCCTGTTTGCTAGAGATGGAGAGCGGTCCAGAAAAGCACAACTGATAAAACTTGAGAGAACAGACAACATGAGCTCAGTCTCAAGCGATGCATCTAGAACAACTCTTGCACTGAAGGCTCAGGGAAGAGGGGCTAGAGAATTGTAAGAGAGGAACAGGAAGTCATCTGTGAGACCGTCTCCTAGAAATGCCAGGGAAGCTACATCCATGAAGTATCCACAACATGAGAGCCTAAACAAGATCCGATCAAGGACTATAAAGCAACAGACATACTAACATGGATTAGGGGAGATCTTCCTCAGAACCAACCCTAGAGAAAGAACTACAGCCAACTTAGAAATGCTGATGGTGGGAGAAATAGCCTTCCTCGGGGAAAACCCCCGGTTGGTTATCCAAATGGTTAGTCACTCACAAGTATGACTGAACGGATAGTTATATATTTATATACTTTATATACTTAGGAATGTGTGCGCACGCGCACACACACACACACACACACACACACACACACACACACACACACACACAGAGAGAGAGAGAGAGAGAGAGAGAGAGAGAGAGAGAGAGACCATCAATTTTGAGCCAAAGCAGGGAAAGGTGCATGGTAGGAGTTGGAGGGAAGAAAGGAATTATGTTTTAATTAAAAATATAAAACTAATAAAAATAAAAACTTTTCATTTATTTATTGAGAATTTCATATATGGTTACTAATTTACATCATTTTCCCCTTCCTCCAATTCCTGTATCCCCTGACTCTTTCTCCAACTCATCACCTTCTATTCTTTAATTATTATTGTTAAACACACACTCATATGAATTTATAAACACAGCTTGCTTAGTTTACTTGGTGTTTCGGACATGTATATTTGTTTAAGACTGACTACTTGAGACTGGCTCACTCATCAGGCTCATCCCTGGAGACTGATTCTCGCTCACTCATCAATCATTCATTGCTTGTAGCACTTTATCTAAGGGTGGGCCTTGTGGGATTTCTCGAATCCACATTGACTGTCAGTTGGTTCTATTGTTTTACAGGTCTTGTCTAGGCATCTGTGTTGTTAAGATTTCACATGTGCTACCTTGCCTCCCTGTCGTATATAAAAGATGCTATTCTTGCAGCAGATGCCATGATCCTCTGACACTTACAGTCTCCCCACACCCTCTCCCACAACGTTCCCTGAATCTTAGGTTTAGGGGTGGCATTGCAGATGAAACAATCAGTGCTAGGCAACCTGTGGCCAGCTGTTCTGCATCTTAACCAGTTGAGTCTTTCTGTAATGGTCTCCATCTGCTGTAAGCAGACGCTTTTTTGCTGAGTGGTGAGAGCTACATTCACCCAGCAAAGGCAGCATAGGGACTTGAGTGATCAGCTTTCATGATCAGTGCAGTTGTGTTTTTCAAGAATGTTGCCCACAGCATGCTGTGTTGTTAGCAACCTGGCTTAGAAAGTAGACCTTTCTAGACCTTCTCTCGTTGGGCCTTACATTAACCAGCAGTCAGCTTTGTGTGTATCTTTACTTACTAATGGTATAACTTAATAATTTGGCTAAGCATTATATGAACCGAAATACAAGAGCAAAAAGATGTTTTCTCAGCAAACAAAGTTTAACACTTTAGAAAAATTTCCTGAAGACCTGCCAACAAAAATTGCTTTTTAATTCTGTATGGATGATACAACCATGAGCCACTCTGAAACATGTAGAAATTTTACAAGGATTCTGCACTCATGTTGAGTTACAGGCATCTTTATAATCTATATTAAAGTTACCAGTCTATTAAAGACACCAAACTATAAACTATGAATGTATGTTTTATATTAGAAAGATAGTATCAATGCCGATCGCCAGAGTTTCATACGTAAAACAACTCCTATGTAAAACAAGCTACTAAATATATGCCCATATGTTGAAATGAAAATAACCTTTATAGAATTTTTATAGTATCAACACAGAGTCTGCTTTTAAAATCCATGATGAACTGTCCACTGTGATCATTCTGGGCAGAGTTTTTTTTTGTTGTTTGTTTTTGTTTTTTTTTGCCACGTCTGTCATTATAAACTCAGAGCACTTTATCTCCAAGTTATTAACTTAAAGGACTTAGTGTCTCACAACAGATATTTCTGTGCTAGGTTTTAGGACCAGTTGGCTTCACTGTAATAAGGAAGGACCCTCTCTTTCTGCCTTTCATGCATTTTTTCTTAGGCTATAGTATGTTCAGAAGTAGAATGAGTTCTGTCCATTGTTTGGAACTGGAAAGCTTGGCCCAGAACCCCTTCTGCAGATGCCACATGTTTTCTTGTCTGAAATGAGTCACCTTTAACCTGTCCCACCGGGCCCACTGTCTTGAATCCTGAAGGTAGAGTTAGACCTGAGTCACTTGAGGCAGGGATAAGTTTCATTATAAAGCCTGCACTGGCTAGTTTGTTTTGTCATCTTGACATGAACTGATTCATATGGGAAGAGGGAACCTCAACTGAAAAAATTGTCTTCATCAGATTGGCCTGTAGGCAAGTCTGTGAGGTATTTTCTTGAACAATGCTTGATGTGGGAGGGTCTAGGCTCCTGCCACCCCCGAGCAGGGGAGGTATGAGAGAGGTAACTGAACATGAGTCTGGAGGACAAATCAGTAGACAGCATTCCTCCTTGGCCTCTGCTTTACTTTTTGCCTTCAGGTTCCTTCCCTACTTGAGTTCCTGCCTTAGCTTTCCTCAGTGATGGACTAGGATCAGGACATACACACCCTTTTCTCGCCATGTTGCTTTTGGTTATGTCTTTATCATAGTGACAGTAAGCAAGCTAGGACAAACCAAAGCCTGTTTAACAGGAAGCCAAGGACAAGCTTGCTGGTGGAATGACAGCCATTTTTACGGTGGCAGAGAATCACGCAATCCACTTTCCTTTAAGCTTTTGATAAGAGCTGAGCAGTAGTGAAACTAAGGACCTATTTGTGAGTATTCACAGTGCATCTATAAGGTATTTTTGTTCAGGAATGTATTCATCTACAGCACAATGGACACGCACTCTGAGGGGCAGGTTGTCTTGCTCTTCTGAAAAATTACATCAAGTCTAGCAGTCACACTTGAATAGATGGCCTTCCCACCCCTGCATGGAAAGGTCAGTGGCGATTTGGAGTAGCTGATGATGTGGTGGCTCAGAGAGTTCTGTGCTCATCCTCGTTATGTCCCCTTTTTGCTGGGAGCTTCTTTCCCATTTCATGTGGCTTTGGAGGAGAAAATAATTGTGCTCATCTATAACCTATTTCTTTCTTCTTATTCCTAGCCATGAGAATAGGCATGTGATTTAAGCCCTGCTAGTCAGGGTCCCTATTTTCCAGGGTGCAGCGATATCTTCAGGGAAGGTGTGGGATGCAGTTAGAATCTCGAGAGCCATTCTTGAGATATATATATTTTTTTTATGAGAAAGTGCTGGAAACAATTATGGTTTTAGAATGGAAATGAAGGCCAAATGATAGCTTATTCCTGAGGTCACATAGGGGAAGGCTGCCATGGTGAAGGCAAGAAGAAAGCCTGTAGGCAGAGACTTGATAAGTAGAGGGTAGGGTGCAGATGGGTAAGAGCAAAGGAACTTGGGGTGTCACAGTCCCTGTTCCAGTTTTCTTGTGCAGTGAGCAGCCGTGATCTCTTTCTGGCTAGATGAGCTAAAATGTCTCCTGCTTTGCTTCTGTGAATGTGAGTTGGGTTCCTGTCACCTAGCTTCCAAGATCTTGACTAATTTCAGGATGTATCTAAAAAGATATCTGAGGTTAGTGCTGTGATAGTTCTTAGAAGGTTTACTTTAAAACTTAATGTGCTTAATGAACCCCCCTGGCCCCATGCTGAGGGGCCCATTCATGTTCAGTTTAACTCATGGCCATTGGAAAAATAACCTCAGTCTGGCAATGGTCACTGGTCAGTTTAAACAATGGTGGTTCTTTCTGATCAATGCTTCTGGGTTGAAATAAAATCTTTTTTTTTTTTTTTTTTTTTTGAGAAATGTATACAATGATATATGTTTTTAAAATATCTGAGGAGACTTACTAGATCAAGTGGAATAGTTTTTAAGTAGTTGTATTTGAGTTACTATTGGTGAAGTTGACCTGGTATTGGCAGTTACTGAAATTGGCAGTTGATGAAATATAACCTAAGAAAGCTGGGCAGTAGTGGTACATCCTTTTAGTCCCAGTATTTGGGAGGAAGAGACAGGTGGATCTCTGAGTTTGAGGCCAGTGTGGTCACAGTAAGTTCTAGGATAACCAGGGCTATGTGGAGACACTTCCTCAAAAAAGCAAATAAAGTAAAGAAAACCAACCCCCCAAAAGAGTGTAGCACATACTTATTTTTAAGTCTGAGATTCACACACACAGGAATCCTTCCCATTTTATGCTCAAAGCAAAACTGAGCAGAATTCTAATTAGTAATATGGAGGGCAAGAACAGACTTGATTTGGTATCTGAGAATCTGGATGTTTGAGGACCAGAGTCTTCTGTGTTGGACATTGCCACAGTAAAATACTTGGAACCATGGACCAGGAACACTTGTGGGGAAGCACCCAAGTAAATGGGACCTGGATTGGCTAAGTGGGTCAGAAGAATTGAGAGTCTTTTCCATTGCCTAAGGTTTTAGTGAAGTTACAGCTTTTACTTGTTTCTTCAAAGACAAGTAAGGGACAAGTGCAGAGTGACCGAACAGGCCTGGTTCAATTTTAGGACGAAAATGTGAAGTTAATGTAGTAAAACAAATGTTTCAGTGCAGCAACCCTTTAAATTCTTTAACTGTATTGAAAACGTGGGCCGACACCAACCGTGTAATGACTGCATTAAGACAGGGAAATGACCCTGCTTCAGCACGCCCTGGTGTGCACCCAATGGGGTATGCTAGTTGTCCCAGTGTGCTGTGGACCGACAAGATTGTATGTTGTTCAAGGGCATTGATAATAAACGGAGTGGCCACAAATAAAACTGTTCTTTCATACTCTGTGACTAGCACTGAATAATTTGGGGTTTCTAAAAATGGGAAGCCATTTGATAATCTTCTGAGTGCTGGACCATCTGCAAACTGATTTCATTTGCTTAGAGTTAGAAATGGAAAGAATCAGGAGTCAGACTTGAGAAGGCTCTTTTGACAAAGTGGGACAGATGATACTACCCCCAGGAGAATGGTAGTCTGCCAAGACTTGGTCAGCGGCTTTTCTTTAAGGGTGTTTTGCCATATGGTCTCTTCCAAAAGCTAAAGATCAGGTTTCAAAGTCTAGCACATACACATTAATAAATCATGTTCTTGAACTAAGGGCAGGCACTACCTGCATAGGGAGGTAGAATTCAAATGGGGCTTTGGGAAGTGGAGGGAGGGAATTGACCTGGGCTGTGAGTAGATAGGGAAGGGTGTTGTGGTTTGAGAAGGATAGTTAATACAATATTTACCAGGACTGCAAGGCTCCAGTGAATTTTCTATGACCTTTGTCAGGGAAGTATTTTCACCAAATGAAAAAAGAAGACATTCCTGTAAGAGTGCTGAATTGCAGAGATAAAAACAGTGAAATCAGTTAGGAAGAGATTTGAAACTGTGGTGACCACTTTTAAAATTTATTTACAAACCAACTTTGCTTCCTAGGACAGAAGGCACATCTCATCTTTCCAAAGAGGAAATCTGTTGACATTTTAATTAGCATTTAAGGCAAAATTGAGACTTCTCCAGTGTTGAGCAAGAGCTGGCTGATTGTAGCTGAGGTCACCCACCTAGGGCGGCATGCAGTGCCAGCAGCTCTTCCTTTAGGCTGGGATAGCTACACGGAGTTGTCAAGGGAAGACATGCTGTGAGAAAGAGACTAGATATTTTAGAAGACAACTTTAAAAAGTCATAATACCCCAGTTAATATTTTAAACTCCAGTCAGCTTTATTACCTTCTTCTATTCAATATACATTTATTAGTATTTGATGATTATTAGGCTGGCCTTGGATCCTGACTTCAAGCAGCCTCTCAAGTGTCTGAGACTATAGGTATGTGGCACTGTGTCCAGCTTTTAAATAAGGGGTAGTAAATAAACAAAAGGGCGTCTATAACTATTAACTAACCAATTAATTTTGGAGCTACAAGGGACACCAAGGACTTGGTGACAGCTAGGCAGTTGTTGTACCATTGAGCTGCACACCAGTCCTGGTATTTATTCTGAAGGTTCTAATGGCCCATAGGAAAGCTCCATTGCTCCTCTCTTGTGAGTCTGAGAACACTCTGAGAACCAGTCTTGCCTCCTCACAGGGCTAGAGGGCATCTGGAACTGAAAAGCAAGGTGCAGGCTAGAATTCATCAGAGAGACCATGTTATATATCATTTAAGCAGAAGATAACTGTTGCAGAGCTTGGAACACAGGAGTAATTTTTTTTTCTGAGGTATTTTAAGTCTGAAAGATTCAAAGGAAGGCAGAATCTAGACCTAAATAGGACCTAAAAAGGACTGGTTTGAGGCAAAGGCTGGAGGGGTGGCATAGGAAGCAGCCAGGAAGCCCTCACCTAGGCAAGCTCACAGAAGGCCGGGGAGAGACAGAGATGGAACCAGGGAGAGAAAGTAGCAGCTGTGTAACAAACGGGATTTCTTGCTTTTACATGACCCTGTGCTTCTGATAACTTGGTTTTAATTTACTCTTAGAATATCTGAGAGATACAGCACTTACCAATGAAAAACAAACCCTTAGACATGTATTGTGTAGGAGAGACAAAACAGGGGCAGTAGCTCTGGGGGCCTTACTTTCATGCACAGTCTAATGCTGAGAAGTGTACAGAGGTCTGACCACTGGCCAGGGTTGTGTCTCATTTGGTGGCTTGGGCATCCTTAGCCTTTTGGCAGGATCTGGCAATCTAGAGGTTCCTCATCAGCATAGGAACTGAAGGCCAGTTGCTGTGGCTGTGGCTGTGGCTGTGGCTGTGGCTGTGCTGTGGCTGTGGCTGTGGCTGTGGCTGTGGCTGTGGCTGTGGCTGTGGCTGTGGCTGTGGCTGTGGCCCCAGGCTGGAGCCTGGGTCATGGGATGGGAGAGAACATGCTACCTTGTTGGTGCTCTCTAGGTGATCAACAGCACCCGGTTGATCCAGAACCTTTGGCTGTACACTTTATAGAGAGGCTCTCCCAGTGACTCTTTCATCTGTGTACTCTTGAAAGGCTTACAATCATAGGCTAATCCCAAATAAGTAATTTGGAATCAGAGCCCACAGGGTCCGATAACAAAGTAACGGCTGACTCTCCGGGTTGGCTCGTGCCAGTCTGCTCTTATAGCCCCTACTGTAGACTTTCTATAGACCCTCCCGCATGAGCTAGCCTATGAGCTGTCCCTAGAAATTATACATGACTTTGCAGAAAGAGTCCTTCTGAAACATCTGCCCCTCCGACCCCGCCCCAGACAAATGCAGGCGGTCCTTAGATCTCTGGAGTTCGGAAGAGTTCGCTGAGGTATGTGTTTAGCATTATTTAGGAAGAATGCAAGCAGTATTAGCATAGGGTTAACCTTGTACAAATGAATGCTCAATAAATATCACCTGAGGACAGTAGATGAGGTGGGAAGAAAGCTTGCTCGTTAGCCGTTGCTGTCACTGGAAGCATTTATTAAACTCTTTACCTTCATGGGGCACTGAGCCAGGGATGGTACAAAATACATTAGCAGATGTGGCTTGTGGCCTTGGAGACCCAGGGCAGCATCTGAAAGCTCATTCTTCTGTGAAGTGTGAAATTTACCTCTGTTGTCTTTCTCAGCTGACAAACAGGTGAATAGTTGTTGGGGCAAGAGTAACGGTGGCTGACAGAAGGCTGGCATGCAGGTAGACTGCACCCAGGGAACTCTCTCATTGCTCCATGTTCCCGGAAGTTCTTTCCAATGTTGTACTGTGGTATAGAGCACCCCTAGGTATTGTATCACATCGTATCATATACTCCTAAGGCTTTTGTGTTTGTAGGTATAAATACATTTTTAAAAGATTTATTTTTGGTATGTTTCCTCTGCCAGGAATGTTAAGGTCTGGATTGGAAGCATCACTTTGGCTGGAGAATGATTTACCTTTCTTTGCAGGGCAGGGGCCTTTGGGGGAGGTCCAGGATTTTCCTAACAGCAGGCAGTATTGTAAAGCTTGACTGCTGAGCTGGAGGCTATGGTTTGTTCTTTCTCCTCAGGCCTCTGCTCTTCTGTGCTCCTCACTATGGTTGGCTTCCCTCAGTTTTCTCTTTTCATATGTGGCCTGGGATTCTGCCTGTTGTTAGTGATAGGAACGTTTTCTTATTTTGAGATGATTTTAGACTTGCAGTAAATTTGCTATGGCACTATGGGGAATTCCTATATATACATCCTCACCAGCTTCACTTAAGGTTAACCTCTTTTGTTCTAGGGGCCTTGCTGTTCACAGGGTGATGAGCATCTGACTTTCCTCTAATTTCCACGGAGCCTCCAATCAGCGAGTGGATTTTAGTGACCTAATGTTTTAGCTCTTCGTGAGAAATTTAAAATTTTTTAAACGGTCTTCTGATTATAGCAGTAGGGACTTAAAGGTGGGGCTGCCAGCGGTCGTGTTCCAGTTATGGGGGAACTGAGTGAGCGGAGAATTTTGGCTTGAGAGTCCTTGCTGGAACCTTGAAATACTGTTTATTGATTCTTCAGTTTGGTTAGCATTTAGCGACTGCCCTATAAGTGCCAAATACCATACGAACCTCTGGAGCTACTAAGTTGAACTTTCAGGTGGGTGTTTTGATCCGCAGTGTACAAATGCTGTGCTGTAAGTACACAGTGTGCTGTGGAGAGTGTGGAAGGAGGTCTTGATGTCCTCCCTGCTCCTGCAGGCTTCATTAGGCTGCAGCACCTGGAAGGAGCGCTCTTGGCAGATGGAAATAAGCTGTTCTGTTTAGTCCAAACCTGAAATTAGGATAGCTTAGGTAAATTCAGGGGACCATCCGTGCTCTGACATCTTGCCAGTGGCCAAATATCCCCCCTTCCCTCCCCAGAGTGGAGTTAAAACAGTTGCTAAATGCAGTGATGAGCTGATTGTGTTTATCTTCCCTGAGCCACCCACTGTTCTCCTTTACCTGCCTTAAAAAAAACAAAACAAAACAAAACAGTGCTTAAAATTCTTTATTTAGAACAATAAAGTATATGTATATATAATGCAATTTCAAATTCAAACCTGCATTAAAAGGGTCAGGATGTATACCTATCTTGAAAAGTGTTTATACAGTATATACACAGATATATCACATTTTATAATCTTTGTAAATGAAACCTCAGCTATAATAAAGCTAAAAAATAACTATTTCACAATTGTCGTTTACTTTTTATATAATAATTAGAGCAGATACCCATACTTTATGGAAAATAATTGTATATAAACCCTTTTAAAAAAAAAGTTTCCCATTCTATTGTTTAAGTGATGTTATTGGGTTAAAAAAAAAGTGTGTATTTGAACTGGTTTCTTAAAGGTGCCAATCCATACCTCTGCTTTGGTATAAAGTATAGGTTATTGTCCTTGGTATTTGTGCTTCTGCATTTTTACATACTAAGTGCATATAAAAGCTACTTTGTTACTTAGTGTTCCATTGGTTTACCAGTTAGCCTTTAAGTTTATCAGTAGATGGTGTGGGCTGTGCCTTTCTCTCTGGTCCTTCTGGAAGATGTTCTGGAAATGGGGAAATAGGATCATAATATGTGGGAAATGCCAAGCCCATACCAATGGTTTCCTCGGGAGCATTCCTCGTAACTAGTTCTTTCTGCCATGCTTGTATCTGTTAAGGAACACAATGTTTAACCAGTTCATTTACAATTCCTTCTGTAAACTCAGACACACATCCCTCCATGTTAAGCATTAGTTGACTGGAAGTGAGTTCCCATGAGCACAACTGAAATGGAGCAATAGAAACAATCAAAGGAGTAGATGGACTGGTTTGAAACTGTGAGGGCTCTGTACCATTACAACCAGCAGCAGGCAGCCTCGTGCCGCACACCATGGTGTCCGGCATACGTTGTCTTGGTATATGAATCTTGTTTCCTGTTAGGGATTCAAGACAAGAGACATAGCAATTGATCTGTCTAAACAAGTCTATGATCCAAACATTCATGACATATTAAATTACACAACAGTCTAACACCAACAGCAGGCATGGCAGTTAAGATACCATATGATTACCAGTGTGGAGAATTTTAGTCTGATGAACTAAAAGCTTTGATTTATTTTTCTCCAATAATATTAAAACTGCATCTACTTTTAATTTCAGAACACTGGAGGGTGAACCTTATTTGGCAGCTCCCATTGCATATTCAGTTCATTGAACCCTATCGTGAGGGCTTCAAACAGTGGCATCATTACACCGGTTGTGAAACAGGTAAGACTGGGATGTCACTCTTCTCTGTCATTCCTGTGTTGTGGGGCACATGTGTTGGCTCCATTCCATTCTGTGAACAGTGCTGCAATAAACATTGATGTCCAATATCCCTGCAGTTGACTCAGAGTCCTTTGGGCAAGTTACTAGGGGTACTATAGCTGGGCCACATGGTAGCTCTATTGATTTTTAGTGTTTTTGAGAAACTCCACACTGATTTCCATAGTGGGTGAACTAAGGTACCATCTCATCAGCAACACAGAAAGGTTCCCTTCAGTCTGCATTCTTGCCAACATTTGTCATTTGTTTTCTTAATGGCTGTCATTCTGACTGGTGTGAGAGACAGACTCAGTGCAGTTTCATTTTATGTTTCTCTGATGGTTAGTGATGGTGAACATTTTTTCATGTTCATTGTCCATTTACAGTTAATCTTTTGAAAACTGTCTCTAGCTCATTTATTGACTATACCATTTGACTTTGTGTGTAGTGTTCTTGTGGTTGTTTTGTTTTTGAGCTCTTTGTATGTTCTAGATATCAATCTTCTGTCGGCTGCAAAGGTTTTCTCCTGGTTTGTAAACTGTCTCTGCACCCGATTGGCTGTTTCTATTAGCGCAGAGGTATTTTAACTTCAGGAGGTGTTCTTTGCCTGTTGTCGGCCTCACTTCCTGAGCAGTTGGACTTGGATTCAGAAAGCCCCTGTCCACATGTGTTTGAAGCTCTTGACTCCCACTCTCCCATTCTGGAACTTGATTCTCATTTTCTTAAGTATGTCTTTGGTGAGCACTTAAATGTTGCTGTTAGACTTACCAGTCATCATCTAGCTGCCTGAGAAGCCTTCACCCACATCATGATTTTTCCCGTTTTCCACCAACACCTTTATGGTTTTATCATTTATATTTTCATTCATATTAGCTATCAAGTTAGCTTTTGTGACGGAGGTAGGGTTGTGGTCAAGGGTCATGTTTCTAGTTATTCTGTCAACATCCGTTGACTTTTGTTTTTCTTCACCTGTTGGATTATGCTAGTGACTTTGTGACAGTCATGATTTTTTATGAGGAGGTCTATTTTGGGGTCACTTTATTCTGATCCTTAGTTGTTCTTTGATAGTCTTGTACCATTCATAAAATCATTGTTGTGTATAATGTGTGTGGGTGAGTGTGGGGAAGTGTGTGGAGGATATATGACAACTTCCTGAAGTCAGCTCTCTCCTTCCATGTGGGTTCTGAGGATCAAACTGTGGTCCTCAGGTTTACACAATGAGCATTTGTACCCACTGATTCATCCCTCCGGCTTGGACCAGTTTTAACAGTTGTTATTGTACAGGTGGCTGTTCCATAAGTCACATGGACTCACTAGACAACTTTGACGTTTATATTTTTTGTTAATAAAAGCAGTTAAATATGTCTGTTCAGCAATTGATATCTGAAAAGAATAATTTACATATGAAATCTATATTTGGAAGTGCAATGGTACTATTTAGTGGTGTAGTCTGATTTTAATTTCTCCAGCAAGTGAGAGTGCCTTCTATTTACAAAAAAGTAACATGAATGCTGGAATCAGTGCCCATGGCCCCATGGCGTGCTGGCTGTCTGGGAGACACAGTTTACGTTGCTTCTGGCTAGTCAGCTTTCTGTCTCCTAATGAAATAAATGATAAATGCAACATAGACAGAGAAAAACATTTATTAAAGGTTTGTTGTGGTTTCTGGTTTCAGGGCTTCTAATCTAAGGTGGGTGGATTCACTGCTCTGGGCATCTGGCAGAAGTGCAAAAGTGGGGACCTGGTCATCACTGATGCTGGCTGCTTGCTTCAGGAGCTAGAAATCCAAGCTAGAGGGGAAGGGGAAGACCAGAGCTCCCTCTCTCCATCAAGGGCATGCTCCCAATGACCTATGGGCATTTCATAAGATTGTGTTAGTATCTGAGTCTTGTTTCCCATTAGAGATTCAAGATAAGAGACATAGAAAGTGATCTGTCAAATACAAATCTATGATCCAAACATTCACAACATATTAAATATTTCTTAAAATATTTACTGTCCCTGTTGGGGACCAAGCCTTTAACACATGGGCCTTTAAGGGACACATTTTTAAGCCCTGGCAGCTTTTATATATCATTTTTATATTGTCTCTTTTATGCACTAACCAAGATTTTGTTAGAGAATTACGAAAACCAAAATATTCAGTGGAGGGACTT
This sequence comes from Arvicanthis niloticus, assembly GCF_011762505.2. Taxonomy (NCBI): domain Eukaryota; kingdom Metazoa; phylum Chordata; class Mammalia; order Rodentia; family Muridae; genus Arvicanthis; species Arvicanthis niloticus. Next base: position 65,272,656 of record NC_047661.1, on the reverse strand, counting down.
TCCTAAAACTTATTATTCTCCATGGGTCTCGTAATATGCATTTGCATGCATGTCAGCTGACAGGAAATAAGAGGTGAGTATCTGACCAGTTGTCTAAAGGCATTCAGTCAATTATAGCAACAGAACACTGGTCATAACTCAGCCTGTGTGTGCCATGTGTGCTGTCAGATGTGAAAGGTTATCTGTCTTAGGCTTTTTTATATGCTAATCAGAAAGGCATTAGGTTGTGTAAATGATCCCCAAGGTACATACTTTTATTTTATGTGGGTATATACATAAAATTATAGTGCTGTGTGAAGTGTTTGTAAATGCTTGCTGCTTTACGCCATCATTTATTTCCTTAGAGGAGTGATTTGCAGTAGAAAGGCCACCCTAGATCTCAGTTTAAGTATTATGTTGCTTTTCTTGGGGAAGATGGGTTTTAAGGGAGAGACTGTTACTTTTGGTAAATATTTAATATTCTTTCACATATTTTTCTGTATGAACAGCAAAATAATTCTATATCATGATGTTTTAGTATGATTGCTTATGTTTACCATAATAAAATTAATGTCTGTGATAGACTACTGGTCTGGAAACTACAGTTTTAATAAATTATTTAGTCATCCCTACAGTCTAATCAAAGCCTGATACTTCCAACTTATGCTAAGCTAGATATTGGCACACAGAGTGCAGAGAACTGTATCTTGGACAGGATAGAGGAAGCTGTGTAAGAATTGGTTCTGTAGACCCTAATATGGCTTTTAATTTGTCAGTGAGTTAGAGACCTCTTTTCTGGGCTCTGTCAGTTATTTTTAACCAAGTAAAACTTTTTTTTTTTTTGGTATGAAACCTTTATTTGATTCTTATCTAGTATAAACAGATCAGAATCTTTTGGAGGACTACCACCATTTACTAGTTCTCTTTTCTAAGGGGTTGTGTAAAAAAAAAAACAAGCAAGCAACAAACAAACAAACAACACCAATAACATGAATGGAAAGGTGTTCATTCTGGTCCTAATACTGACTCCATCTTTCAATGCTGTAACGTTTTTTGGATTTCTGAGGGTACAAGGCACGAGGACCACCTGACCCTGTTCTGTTCTATTGGCCTTAACATTTTGAGGTATGTTCCACTGTGACAGGACACTCTGGACTTAATGGTAATCTCTTTCTGGTTCTTAGGATAGAAACACTTGTCCTTTATTATCAAGGTATAGGCGGGAACCTCTCTGAAGTTCTCTTTAGAAATCTCCCAGGGTTAGTCAGTGGAGGTGTGACCAGGTTGAAAGAGAGGATAGTCACAGCCGGCTGCTGATTACTGTACATTCCCTCAATCATTGAGTCTATTTTCCTGACAAGAAATAATCCAGAAAATAGGCCATAACCAAAACCGAAACCAAAACCAAAACCAGGCTACAGGAGATTAATGTAAAATGAATTTCAACCTTTGGCCCTCTGTGTCATATTACCAGTAATCTTTGATAAAGGGTGTATATATAGTTAACATGATTTCCTTCCCCAAGTCCCTGGATCCCTTCCTCTTTCCCTCTCTCCCTCCCTCCTTTTCCCCCTCCCTCCTTAAACAAGAGCTGCGAGCTCACAAGCTCATGTAATTCTTAAGCAGAAGCTTAAAAGTAGAGATTTCCCCACCCCATCCCTTTATACTATACTCTGTATGTTACCCTCCAGGAGAGTATGCTTGCTTTGTGATCCGTTTGCTTTTTGGTACTGGTGAATCTAGTCTGCCTCTTGCTGCTGCTGAACGTGTTCATTTACACTGTGTCACTGTAGTATAGGCATGCTAAATAATTGATTGGCAGGTAGAGAGCAGCAAACATAGCTCCTTTGTTGCTATGGTAATACATTTGGTTAAGGAGCCTGTCCATCATTTGGACCACATGGATCTGACATGTGATTGTAATTGTGGTTGATGTGGGTGGAGGAGAAAATCAACTTAGGAAGAGGTGGCATTTGAAGCAAATGGATATATGTTTCAGAAGGTGGGCAAACTCGAGGGATGACTTATACTGTTCTGTTATCTATTAAAAGGCTCACTCCCAGCTAATTCGTCAGCATAGAGAATGGATGAAGTGACAGATTTGTTTACTTGCTATCGCAGTAGCATTTGATCATTTATTGCCTAGAATGGTTATTCTGTGAGGTTTACATTCTTCCTTCTGTCATCCTTAGGAGGGCTTCCAGTAAGTGGAATTAATGGTGTCCTTAGTAGAGATTCTGAGGGGAAGGACATTTCTTTTATCCTTTGTTATAAGCAAAATCTCCAAGCTTTTAGAGGAAGCCATTTTGTTTGTGTACTGTTCTGTCAGACAGTCATTGAGCCCTCAGCTGGGGCCCCTGAAAGGCTGTGAGAGAAGGACACAAAGCAGAGACAGTCCTGCCCCATGGTTGTTAATCTCTAGTTGTTCCTGTCCAGTTACCTTTAACTCTTGCCTTTTAGTGCTGTCCCTTGACTCGAAGAGGACTTCCTTATTATGTGTGTGATTTTTTTTAAAAAATTTTTTGTATGCGTGTTCACACCTGTGGGTATACATGTGTGGGTGGGTAGAGACACATTCTTGTGCTGTTGCATGCGCAGGCTTGAAGTTGATGTCTGGAGTATTCCTTAATTATTCTCTATCTTGTTCGTTGAGGCCAAATCTCTTGCTTCTACCAAGAGCTTGCCAGTATGGCTAGTCTAAATAGCCAGCTTGCTCTTGGGATCTCCTATGTCTACCTTGAGCCCTGGAACCAAAGGTGGGGGTACCATGCCCAGTTGGCATTTATGTGAGTTTCAGGGTCTTAAACTTCAGTCTACAGGCTTGTACAGCAAGGACTGGGTATTCACGGAGCCATCTCCACAGCCCCTAGAATACTTACTTTTCCCTTACCCTTCGTAGTTCTTTAATGTGTATACCTTCCAGTAATTTGTTCGTTTGCAGTACTAGGAAGTGAATCCAGGGCCCACTGCAATTATTCTACCAGTGAGCTGCCTCCTCACCTGTCAGTAGTTTGTTTTCAGACAACATCCCATGCGGTGTAGGCTGACCTCGAACTTCCTATGTTATCCAAAGCCGTCCTTGAACTCTTGCCTCATCACTGCTGGTATGCACCATCATACCTACTTTTCTCAGTAGGGGTGTGTGTGTGTGTGTGTGTGTGTGTGTGTGCATGTTTATGTAGGTGCATTTAGAGGCCAGAGGAAAACCTTGGATGTTATTTCTAAGATACTTCTCTATATATTTTATATAGAATGAATATATATATATATATATATATATATATATATATATATATTTGAGACACTGTCATTGGCTAGGAACTTACCAAGTAGGCTAGGCTGGCTGGCCAGTGAGCCCTGAAGATTCACCTGTTTTCTACTTCTGTAGGGCTGGGACTACAAGTGCATGACAGTACACTCGGCTTTTTAAATGTGGATCCTGCGGGTTGAATTCAGGTCCTTGTGCTTGTAAGGTTCAACATACCACCAGCTGAGTGATCACCTTAGTAGTTATCCTAGTAGTTATAACAAGGAACATGCAAATGAATACAGACTTCAGTGACATAAGTGGAACTTTTGATCTGCACCTTTCCCATCACTGGGCCAGCTAAGTCAACAGCAATCTCTTTTGTGTATTCTACTCAATTAGTTTCTCATACATTTTTTTCCCTGAGTATGTGTTTTCTTAAATGCTATTAATTAATCTCCCGTGTGTTTTTATTATTCCTAGTGGAAGTGTTGGGGAAGGAGAAAAAGTTGAAAATCAGTAGAGAAGACCTAGCACATCTTTTTTATAGAGGAAGAGCTGGGCTGACAAGAGTTTACCTCATGATGGGATAATAGAAAAGCCAGGACTACTACCCAGATGTTCCAATCCCCCGTCTCTCTCTTTGCTCTCCTTGGGCCATTTTTTTTTTAAAGACAGCAGCATGTGCCATTCTGTCTCCTTGAAGTGGAAGTCCATGTGACCCCAGAAGGTACACTTCACTCTGGCTGTGAGTTTTACAATGTGGGGCTATGACAGTGACTGGGCAGGTTTCAAACCACTGTGGGGCTCTGAGATGCTTAACATGAACAAGTTAACATTCCAGGGAAAACTTTGCCCTGGAGGGTAGGCACAGGGAGGCCAGCTAGAAGTGCTGAGCTCTTGACATGTGCTCAAGGCTCTCTGACTTGAGGAACTAAAATCCTTGACATAATCATCTCGAATGGCAGGTCAGCTTCTTCTCTTTTGTTCTGTGTATTGATGGCTGTCTTATTTTCACACTCTGAAGGGTCATCATATTGTGGAACCCCTCCATTCAATAGAAAGAGAAAGATACTGGCCGGACTCTGGAATTTGGGCCCAGTTAGAATTTCAGTGGCAGTTCCCTGGCTTGTAGGCCACCGTGCTAAGTGACTTTCTGTGAGCTTCTCCTGGGTTTATGATCCAGTTGCTGAAGCAGGGAGAGAAAGAAGCATGAATGGCATTTTCCGATCGGATTGAAATTTCTGCGTGAGGAGTTCTACTAGCCTAGCTTCTTTGTGGTCAGACAGCAAAGGTGAGAGGCAGGACAGGCAGGCTCCATGGAATGCCTGGGTGCTGTTAGGCTCCATTTATGAACTCAGGCACTGTTGGGCAGAGAAGATAACCTGGGGAAATCAAAACTTCCCACTTAGAGTTGTGCAGATTCCTTCAAGAACACTGGGTGTTTGTTGAGTGAGTGTTTTGAAACCTTCTTGTGGCGTAAGGAATTAAACGTACTCTGCCCGTTTTACCCATTATGTCAGAGAAAAGCCATCCACATTCACCACCGACTGCTGAAGCCGCTGTTTTCTGTTCGCCTCTGTACATCTCACCTCCTGGGGAATGAGCTCTCGTTGATCATGTTGTGTTTCTTCCCTAACACAGTGCTGTGGAGTGAAGAGATCTGCAAGAACCCTAACTTTAGGGTTCAAGTTTTATGTAAAAGAAAACTTTGTTCATCGTAAGTCATATTTCTTTTTATTGCGTTTATGCCCTTTGTTTGGAAACAACCTTGAGATGTTCAGATTCTGAAGGATTACTAGTTTTAAAAATTAGGATTCTGTTCATTGGCTGGAAAAACAAAAACCAAAAAGCTCTCCTTGAAGCTTGTGATTCACTGCTCACCACCTTGAGCTCCTGCCTTTCGATGCCGGGAAGCACTGAGTCTTGTACAGCAAGAACACAGAGTAAACACTGTGCAGCTGCGACCAGCAGCCAGAGCGCTGTTATGTCAGGTGTTCCTCGTAGCCCATGGCACTGGGTGTGAAGAATGCTTCTGCCCAGCCCAAGTCCAGTGAGAGGCAAATATCTTGTCCATATAACAGCTGTGTTTGAACCTGGTCCTTTCGGATCCTGAAGAAAAAACTAATGGAACAACTGACCTCGGGCCCGCCTAAGTAGTGGTCCTGACAAAACGTAAATGGAGATAAATTACTCTTTGGCTTGCTAGAGCACTCCTGTCTCCATCTCCAGGTTTGATTTATGCAGGAGTGTGTGCTGCTGCCTTTGAACACACAGCAAACAAACTTTCTCTGTTACATGCAGATTTGAGGAAGGCACCGAAGCAAGTCGCTATTGGGTGCACATCCAGGGTGCTTGGAGAAACCCATCAGCCATTCTGCTGCAATACAGAACACATGTATTTAAACCAGACGGCGTGAAATGGAACAAATTGGGCCATCAGCCAGGCAATATGATAACTACTAAATGGGCAGGCACTCTAAAACTGCTGTAGGGAAATTGACACGGTGCTGGAGACCAGACTAGGAGATGGTGGTGTGGCACGTGTCAGGACTGGGGAGCCTGCCAGTCTGTCATTTTCTGAATTATTTGGGTGGAGATAGAAGTGTTGCTTTTAAGTTTGGTTGTTGTTTGTGGGGTTGTGTCAAGGATGTTGGGTAGTGTTTATTCTCTCCTTCCTTAATCAAAATTTATCACAAAGATAAAACCAGCAAATGTGGCTTTGTTTCTATCTCAGGAAATATTCCTATCTTTTTTTTTTTTTTTTTTCACTCAAAGGAAGGTGGAAATCATAAAAATACCAGCAGTTCTGGACTTTGGTGTTGTACATTGTGGAACTTTTTATTCTTTTTTCCCCCCTTTGGATATAGTCTCATGTAGTTTAGTCTGACCTCAAACTCACTGTGTTGCTGAGGGTGACCTTGAACTTCAGACCCGCCCGCCCAACTTCCTAAGTGCTGGGGTTATAGGCTTATGCTACCATCTAGTTCAGGTGCTGCTGGGGATTAAGTTTATGTTAATTAATTAATGGGCACAACAATTTAATGTTGTACCCATTAGGCCAGCACTCTATCAACTGAGGCACATATTCAGCCCTTCATGGAGCTTCTTAAAAATGTCATTCACTCAAAATGGATGGTTTGCACCCTCCCCAACATACACCAGGTATTTCTCTGTGGGAAGTATCTTTAGCCTTTTTCAATTAAAGGAATAGTCTACTCTTCCCCACCCATTTGGTGAGGATTAACAAAGAATTTCAGTGAATGCTTCCCTGCTCCCTTGTGGCCTCTTTCCCAGGTGGGCAGAGGCTTCCCGCCCACTTTATCTCTGGTCACAGGGAACAGAGAACATTCTGTGACCCAGATAGTAGGAAGCTATTGTAAGGTCCTAGGCAAAGACAGCGGCAGGCTTCAGGAAGGGCAAAGGCTGAGGGGAACTGGACACCCGGCAGCTGGAATCAAAGGCTGCTGGATCCCGACAGGTTCTCCAGGTACAGTTGTCATTCCTCCCTGTACCCAGCTCCTCTCTGAACTGCTGTCTGCCTCACACTTATCTGCTTTACTGCTTGCTACCAGGTCACTGTACCACTTAAATTTGAACTAGGAATGTCGGTGGTGAAGCTAATGGATCATCATCTCTGAGATTCACACATATTGCAGTTTGGTGACCAACTTAGTGTTGTTTTGATCATGTTGCCACACTGGCTTTGGCTTTCTTTGCTTCTGTTCCATTTGGCTAGCAGGTTGAGATCATATATTGATGTACTGCAGAAAATCATTGTTTAAGGCTGACCCCAAGCAGTGGCTAGAAATATTACTAGTGCCCTGAAAAAGGGGCCAATGGCAGGGCATTGTATGGCCCCAGTGAAGAGCATGCTATCATGCCCACAAGGTGCCAGTAAGGTAGAGGTTGTTATCTCTATTTTGAAACAGCAGAAATTGGGGCCACAGAAGGTTAAGTACTTTGCCTAAAGCTACAGTCTTAGTAGGGAGCAGAAATGGGATTTAAGGCCAGATTTATTTGACTTCACTAGATTCTAATGTGTTTTTAAACACTGGCAAAGCAGGGCTGGGTTGAAGCATCATGATAACACCGGACTTTTCAGCTCTTACAGAACTGGGCCCTACGATCTCAGAGCCCTTGTTGATGGCTGACTACTGGAGTCGTGTGTCATTTTCTCATCTCCAGAAGAAGCCCTTCTCACAAAGATCCCACATTTTCTGTTGTTGAGAAGAAATGGTTAAATCTCAGTACTTTTGGAGTGGATATGTTCTCACTATATCACAACAGAATTGGGGTCAGGAGGGGAGTCCTCCAGCTGGGAAATCTCCATCTGTAGCAGATGTTCTGGTGGCCTGCAGTCGTCTGCCACAGACCCTTCCTGCTTGGGTTCTACCGTGCTTTCCAGCACACCATGCCTGGAGGCCAGGACAGCACTTTGGGCTTTGACACACAGAACAGGCATGCAGTGCTTGTTGTTTGAATAACTAGATAGATGAGTCCACCTTGTGGTTCCCCAAGAGCAGCTTGGTTGAGTCACCTTTCCTCTCAACTCAGTCTCACCTGCCGTTCTCCTTGTTCAGGGGTCAGGCCCTGTGTGAGAAAGTACTCTTTATCTGATGTCTGTTTGGATCTCACTCCTGGGGTGGCATTCATCTTGTGTGGTTTCTGCTGTTAATTCTGCACATTGCACTCTGGAGAGGTGCCTGCAGTGGACAGTCTCCCTTCCTTCTTGCCCCTGCTCTCTTTTAACCAAAGCTCTTTGGTGGTACAGAACTGATTAGGGGTATAAGTTTGGGAGCCTGATGGACCTGGGGTCAATCATCCACCCTGTTGATTTTGAGCTAGGTGACCTTGTAAAGTTACCATCTTAGAGTGTAGAGTAGTGTCAAAAAGCACTTAGTATAATGTGTGACTGGAGAAAGCTCAGATGTTGCCAACATTACTACAATAACCATCATGGTAATTGCTGCACTTCTTTCCCTGGCCTGTTGCTACTCTTTATTCCTAAAGGGGGCACTCTTAACTTTGATCTGCAGTAGTATAGCATTGGACTGCAGCCTTAATCCATGGACTTTTTGTTTATATTCTGTTGTCACCCTAGGATTTCAAGCATTTCAAGTGTTATAAAGCAAATTTTGTATGAAGATAATTATCATGCTTCTAATGTAGAGGGGAGCTGAGGTGCTTTAATTAATGATGTGCCAGATACCCTTTCAAATAGGGTGAAGTATAATTTTTAAGGCCTTCATCTACTTGGCCATAATTAGGGACATTTGGAACGCTCCAGCATAATGTCTGCTGGTCTGCACACTTTCATTAAGCAATCAGAACCGAATGACCCAGTGGCCAGACTTGCATGGGATCAGGTCCCAGCTTTTGAGGTGGAAGAGCCTGCTATGCTTTCTGTTCTCCCAGTCCTGCTTTTTAAATAACCTTTACCCATGTTCCTTGTCCATCTGAAATGTTGTACACTCCCCCCACCTTTTGAGGCCCTGATTGTTTTTATAGAATCCCAACTTTGCATCTACCTGTTTACACTCTGAACCAGCTTGGCTATATCTATCTGTTAGAAAACAAATCTGAGCTGAATGCTTAGTGCATGCCTGTGTTGCCAGCACTAGAGACTGGAATAGGAGAATTCTGAGTGTGATGCCAGCCTGGGGCTATACATTGAGACCATGCCTAAAAAAATTAAAGTTTTTATATTATATATAAGTGTTCCTTATTGTAACAAGAGATAGTTTAAGGGAGGGCAGGCTCACACAGGGCTACAGGCTGTTGTGGTGGGTAGGACATGGTGGCAGGGGCACAGGACAACTGTTCGAACACTGTCTGCAGTCAGGAATCGGAGAGAGATGAATGCTGGTAATTAGCTCACTTTCTCCTTAGTATCTGTCTGGAAGCTCAGTCTATAGGTTGGTGCTGTTCACATGGGAGTGGATCTTCCCTCTTCTGTTAGACGCATGCACGCACACATGCATGCGCGCGCGCGCGCGCACACACACACACACACACACACAGAGGTTGTGTGTCCATGGTGATAACCATCATATGCGGCAGTGATTGTTTTATAGATGTTAGAAGTAACTAGTTACAAAAATCAAAAAGGTGAAGTTAGAGCCGTGAAAATGAGAAGACAAGGAATAGAGAGTTAAAAACATGGAAACTAGAATCACTGTTGCTATCCTATCTAACCCTCCATGTAGCGTGAATTATTTAAAAAGAGTATGGCAGGCTTCCCAAGACACTGTTGTCAACTCTCTACCCCTTGTGGTCCTGCCGCTTCTGTCTCTAGCTCCCGCATCGACTGGTCACTGTATTCCCAGCTCCAGTTCACTTGTCTCTGGAGCTGCTAGTTCCTTCACAACCATAACTCCCACCCACCCCCCACCCCCATGGTCGGCAGTCCCACCTTCCAGTAACCCAGTAAATCAAAACTCTAGAAGCTTATAGTTAATCAGTCAGATTTATGTATCAACAAATCTCAATTCACAAGATGCCCACACAATAATTTCAGGGCCAATTGATAAGGATACAAGCTGCCCAACTAGATAGACAAGTTATCTCAATTGTTCTATCCCTACATGATATTCATAACTACCTGTGGCTATTTAAGACCACATGGGATCAGGATCTTCTTCCTGTCTGTCTGCTTCCATCTTGGCTCTCCCCCCTCCCTCCCGAGATGCTCTGTCTCTGCAACTTTTAGCACTGCCTCCCTTTTCTCTGTCCAATCATAGGCCTCTTGCTGCACTAATATTTTAATGTAATTGGACAGGAAAAATCCAGTAAGAACAGGGACAAAGAGTGGCTTCTTCAGCATCAGATTTTTTTTGATTGGAGGCCCATTGATCTGTATGTGTGTGTGTGTATATATATATATGTATATATATATACATATATATGTATATGTATATATATATGTGTGTATATATATGTATATATATGTATATATGTGTGTATATATATCTATGTATATATCTGTATATATACATGTATATATATACATGTATATATATCTTTAGTAACTATAGAGCTGGAACTTGGGTTTTCTAGGCCTGGCAGATGTATTAAGAAGGAAGTAAGGTAAGGAAAGTATGAATTTGGAAGAATAAAAGTCAACATAAGGATACTTAAGAGAATGTTGCAGATTAGAAAGTGTGAACTTTGCTCACTGATAATTCATATGGAAGAAACAAACCGTGTAGACATTTGGCATCACAGAAATCCATGCCTTGTGATTGCTTTCAGAAAGAAGCCTTTCAGGGCTGAGAGGGCTCAGCGAGTAAGAGCATTGCAAAGCTTGACTGTCCGCTTCTACCCTTGTGAGCCTCATAAAGGAGGATGGGGAGCACTGTCCCTGCAGAACTGTCCATGACACCGTGACACACCTTAAACCAGGGCAGCTTTTCAACCTCCGGATCTTCGTTAACTTTTCCTTTTCTACCTGAGGTTTATGATTCCTGTCCTGAATCCCAGTAATTTTAAAGGTCTTTTTCCTTACTGTTAGTTTAGATTATGCAATTTTTTTAGTCCATTTCTGCCATCAAATCCTTTATATGTCATGTGGATCGAAAGGTATGTCTCAGATGTCTTCTGTTTATCAGTTTGGATCTCCGTCCTTTCTTCCCTCTCTTGTCTTTTTAGTGAAGGTCCCATAGGCCAGGTGAGCAGGTTCTTTCTAATGAGGAAAGAGGCGTGCCCTCACCCATAGCAGCTGGCCCGTGAGTGCCATAAAGGGTGGAGAGAAAGAGCAGGAGCCACTTGCTAAAGCACTGTACCATTTATATGAGAGAGTCAGCTTCAGGCCTGTGTAGGAATCTCCAGGATGCATTGCCTTTAGCTCACTGGAACACATACCATAACTTCCAATTACATGGGTGTCTAGAAAAATTAGTTTTGAAAACCTTCATAGTATTCCTGCAGACCTATTTACCAATCTACAGTAATTATTTATTGATCACATGCCATGTGACTAGGCCTGACCAGCCCCTGCTCAGATAGAATAGTAAAATTTGGCCTAGGGTTTTCTGCCTGTCATTCTGTTAGTGATTTAGGTTATTAGAGAAAGCCTGTTTATGCTGAAATCAAGACAGATCGCCTATGGGGGTTCTGCATGGAAATCCATCTGTTTCTGCTGTCACTTTAGAGACCGTACCACACTTGTACCTTCAGCAGCGGATTATGCACAATCAACAGTGATGAACGTATGAGCGATTTTAATTAGTCTTCATGCCCTCTGTCTAATGCAATCAGAAGCCCTGCACTGGAGTAGAGATTTACAATCAATCGTTCATCATCTCCTGAGTTAGAGATAAACCCACTTGCTGTTAGCCAGCAACTTAAAATATCTGCTTTCCGTAACCAGACATACATCTACAAACCAAGTATATTTTGAGCATGTAGACTTAAATCTCAAATTGCAGATTGCTTTGATTAAGTATAATTGTGAGAATTAAGGTGTCCCTGGCTTCCAGTCAGCACGTGGAAAGCCTCCCAACTGACAGAATACTATCAGAGACAGAGCTTGAGGCTGGCACAAAGGCTCTGTGGGTTCTAGGCCCAGCTCTGCCAACCTCATTTTCCTCCGTCTGAAAGTGGAAAGAATATTGAGACAGTTGTCTTGGGAGTCATCACCATTCGTACTGCAGGTTTGATAGGTAACATAGATGTATTATAGGTGCACAAATGGTAAACCGCTCCCCAGGCCTTGCAGCAGCACAAAAGTCACAGGGTCTCATTTGTGCCCATGGTCCCATATGAGGTGGTTACTGCTGAAGGGCATGTCCGCTGAAGGGCATGTCCGCCCTTATCCAGTTCTAGCCAGGGAGCCTGGCTGAGACAATATTGGGGACCTGAATTCATAAATATTTACAAAATAAACACTGTTGAATTGAGTTCAGATTCCTACAGGGGTGCTGTGTAGGATCTGTGCAGATCTGGCAGAATTCTGCAATTTAAATAAAATTGACAGTTTTTTAAATTTAGTGGACAACTACTTGTAGTTTGATCTGCTGCTAGAAACAGTTTCCCCCTCAACAGTGAACTTCTAGAAAATGCAAGAGCACATTAATCCTCTGTTAATTAGTAGCATGGGTGGGCACTGCTGGAATGCATCACTGACTGCTGGGATATTGGTGCAGCTTTTGGGATCCCAGAAGCCTATGTGTGTATACCTCTTGGTCCAAAATTGTACTTCTGGCAATTTTTTCTTTTAAACTGAAAGACAGAATCGTGACTATGATTAGATATTTACTTAGAAGAATATTCTTTGTGTGATGATTTTTACACTGAAAACCTGGAGGCAAACACTATATATCCACTCATTATCAGATTGTTTGACTGAGTGTATTTAATATAATTATAATTATGCCATTAAGATGGAGTGTATTAATAAGGGTGGGGATGCACTCTCCATTGGCCAGTCTTTTTTCCCTACTGATTAAAAACATGCAATACCAATGACACTTGTAGAAATGATACACAGATAAGGAAAACTAATAGAATCATGTAAAACACATATAATCTCACTTTCCACAAGAAACCACTATTGACGTTCTGGGTAATATCTAACAGAATTTAGATTTATGCACTGTACATATATATGTGTTCTTGTGTTTATATACATCAGTATATATGATATATATATAAACAGTATATATGTATATATATAAACAGTTTATATACATATGTATATGTGTGTTTGTAATTAGACACAAAATATATAGAGGTTGGCTTCTCTTTTGTTTTATTCTTTTATCTGCCGTAGATAGTTGGCCATAGATAGTTGCCTCATTCTCATGAGCATAAAGACCTAGCTTTATTTAGCATGTTAAAGATCCGCGGGCAAAGGGAGGCACAGTGACTCATGCCTTTAATCTCAGGGCTTGGGAAGCACAGGTGGGTAGATTTCTGTAAATTTGAGACCAGCTTGGTCTAGATAGTGAGTTCCATGCCAACCAGGGCTACACAGTGAAACCCTGTTTTTAAAAATAAAATAATATCTTAGTGTAGAACAGGGCTGACACACAGTAGGGATTGAATAAATATTTGTGAAACAGCTGAGTGTCTCTGGACCATCATTTAAGGTCAACTCTTTAACTTTTTTTTTCCCCATAAATCACATGGGAAGAGGGAGAGACAACGGATTCGAACTGGGAAGAAGGGCATGGCTGCCTTTTGGAGGCAGTCGCCCAAGGCGTGCGCCACCTCTGGCTTGCTAACTCTTTAACTTCTTGATTACTATGATGCCTGGCTAGTGCCTGGCAGTGTGAATGAGTCTTGTCTCCTTTTTTTTTTTTTTTTTTTCTTCTCTCTGCAACTGTAATGAGCACTGGTAAAATAAGTACTTTTGTCACAAAATGTTTGTCACATGATGATAGATTATTCATTACCGTTCCTAGATACAATTACAATTGATTGTTTTTAGAATTCAAAGTAGCACTGTTGGCAAAGGTTTTTGAGGGCTTTTTTGTTGTTTCCCCCCAACTTTTGATAGCATTGCTAAATGCTACTGGTAAGAGCACCCTATATTCCCAGTGAACAGCATGCAGTGTCTGACATGAGCTAATGCACTAGACAGCATGGCTTTTTCTTTACCTGTTGGGGTTTTTATTGAGGCAATCTGAGGTCCACATGTAAGAATCGATGCAAAGAGATCCCTTATACACTTTATTCAGTTTTCTCTAATGGAAACAGTTAGTATGATGAGTTTTGAGAATTTTTTAATGGTCTAGGTGTTGATCTTGCATAGTTCAGACCTGGATATTTCCCAAGGCCCATGTGTTAAAGGCTTGGCTCAGCTCCTGCCTCTAGTGGTTGAGCCTGGGAGGTGGGGCCTAGTAGAAGGGGGTAAGGTTACTGTTGGTGTGCTCTTGGAGGGGATATTGAGCCCCCTCTCCAGTCTCTTCCTTTATGTTGGTTTCCTGGCTGCCAAGAGTGAACTTTGTCTCTTCACCCTGTGTTTCCAGGTGTGGTGTACTGACTTGGCGCAGATCGAAACCTCTGAGACTATGCAGCAACATAAACCTTCCCTGCTTACTAGTTGATTATCTTTGGTGTTTTGTCATAGTGTGGGAAAGCTGACTCACAAAACCAGGATTTTTTTTCTTACTTTATACTTTGTCTCTCTCTCTCTCTCTCTTTTTTAAATCAGATTTTCCCTATTCCCTCCTCCCTCTTTCTCTTTCTCCGCCCCCCCATTCTTCATTTCTTTCTTTTTGAGGCTGGGTCCTGCTATAAAGTCCAGGCTAATCTTGAGTTTTTAAGTATCCAATGACCACAAACTTGTTTTACTCCTGCCTTAGCCTCCCAAATGCTGGGATTTCAGGAATGTGCCACCACACCTGACTGACTTTGATGAGGCTAGCTCATTAATTTTCCCTTTAGTGCGTCATGTTTTGGGTGTCAAGTCTAAGGACCTGCCTTGTTGGCATGGGCTTTTGACTTGGTAAGAGAATCTCTCATTTTGATCCTAATTCTGTAGCTTTAGATAACTGTGTAGGAAATGGGTGGAACATCCTTAGCTTAATCAATTGTTATCTTTTCCATTCTCGTATCTTGAGTTGGAATGGAAAGGACCTTTTTATTTCATGCTGTCAGAAAGTTTATAAAATATCCACTTATGCTTCAGAACGGGGCTGCAAGTCTAGGCGTCTGTCCTCCCTGTTCTTCAGTTTCTCTACTTGTAAAGTGTATGCCCCATTCTTATGGGGAAGGTGGTAGTGAATATGATATTGGAAATACTTGGGTGAAGAACTCTGCCTGCGTCAGGAGCAGCACTTCCTGAGCTTGTGTTTAATGGCTCCCATAGGCTCCTATAGTGGTAGAGCATAGGGACATGGCTATAGACATGGCCTAGCTTTTCATCCTGGTCCCTCCCCTTCCTAGCTTTATAGGCCCCATCTCCTTTCTTAATCCTTCCCTTTGATTACTTTATTTGCACAGTAGGAAAAATGTTAGTTCCTACCTTGTAGGATTGATCCAAGAGGGCCTGATATCCTGTCACCTTGAATGCTTGTTGAACACAGATTCCTAGGCTTCCATTTCTACACTTACAGACTCAGAGCCTGGAGAGATTGGCTCCCAAGGATATGTGTCTTATCAAGACTAGGAGTATAGCTCTTAGGAATGCTAATTAAAAGATTGTGTGTGTGTGTGTGTGTGTGTGTGTAGGCCTGAGGGCCACAGCATGCATGTGTGTACATGTGGAGATCAGAAGGCAACTTTGTAGAGTTGGTTTGTTTTCTTCTACCTTATGTGGGTTCTGGGGAACAAACTCAGGTTGCTAGGCTTGTGTAGCAAGCCCCTTTACCAGCTGAGCCACCTCAGTGGCCCTAGATATTTTCCAGTAACACCCTTGGTCTTTCTAAGTCATACCTGTTTCTCCATGGCAGATGAACTTAGGACTTTCTATAGTGGTGACATGGATACTCTGTTAAGAAGAATACCTTCTCATAAGAATACTGATGTTGTAAGAGTATCTAGTTTCTATACAAAATTAAGCTATAATGGTACTGTATATGTGGCCAGTTCAGTAGCATGCCCTCTAGGGTCCAGAGACCATAGCACAGTGGGGTCAGTAACAAACAGAGACAGAGTTACTGTACCCAAAGGTCTCCAAATGCAAACAGAAGTAATAAATCTGTGGGCTGGATTCAGTATTCTGCCTGCCTATTTGCAGCATCTTTAAGAATGTTCGGAACACACTCAGGAGGAAGACTGTACTTGTGAATCTCTCTGTGGCAATTTTCTTGTAAGCAGGCTTTTCTAGGCTAGTGATTTTTCTACCAGCCCGTCTATTAGAGATTACCCCCCAGGGTAAATATATGAATTAAACTCTCGGGACAGTCTCAAGCTTTAAGGGGAACAATACATTCTTTCCTTTCTGAGATGAATTCCATAACACTTCTCCCCTGAGCCATATGACAGAAAGACAGACATTCCCTTCTTTGGAGGCTTTCTCTAGAGGAGAAACATAGCCAGTTTCTCTATAATATGATGGCCATTTTCTTAGGCCCCTGGGGAATCCCTTGATCACTGCTGCCTTCCACTCCCCCTGGAAACACCTTGGCTCATGAAGGCATCCCCCTGCAGAGTGATCTGTCTGGATGGCTATTTGCCATGATCTCTCAATGCTGCAGTTTCCTCCTATTGCCAGTCAGTGCACAGTGTGGCAGTAATTACATGATTCCACCCCAACACTCACAAATGGAGTCCATGTGTGCGTGAAAAGGGAGTTACTGACTTCCATGAAGTTGTATTCTCTGGGAAGAATAGAGACAAGTGGCTATATGACACTGCAGCTGTCACACCCGATAGAGAAGAGGAAACTGGAAATGATTGGGAAAGAGGCTTAAGTATGGGAAGGGGGCTCGATGACAGCATGCAAGGCTTTGGCTTCAATCACCAGCACCACAATGACAAGCAAACAAGCAAAACAGAGAGATTTTATACTGAGATTGATTCTCACTGTGTTTCCCAGTCTCAGGCAACCCAAGAAGGCCATTATTGATTAGACCATTTATGATTATAGCTTATGCAACAAAGACAAATAAACATCAGTTAATAGACCTGCGGTTAAGTTTTATATATATATACACATGCATATACATACATATATATTTATGTCCATGATAAAACATTTAAGCTACTTACATTTGTTTTTTTATGATTTTTGTACTTTAAATGACACAGTTTATTAACCTACTGACCATCATCTATTGTAGTAAGGTTTCTGTAAAGGTTGTGCCCCATAGAGTTGCATGCTAAAAAAATTGAACAATTAACTAACAGTGGTGTCTATAAATATGTTAAGGAAATTTTCACTGAAATTTTGTTTGACTGTTTCAGTTTATACCATAGTTACATCTATAGTATAAGATGGATAGATTTAATATTTTAAATATTTAAATATGATTAATTATGCATTTAGTAAAATAGAAACTTTATTTCATTTTATACCATATTATATCTATAGTATAAAAGTGATTAGTTACTGTTTTAAATACTGAAATACAAGTAATTATACATTTAGTAAAATTGAAAATTTAATGTTTTTCTTCCCCATGAAAAATTTCTCATATAAATGATGCCTACTGTTTGATATTGGGTGATATAGAAGGACTCATGTTTCTAGTTCAAGAGTTCATGTTATTACTTCAAACATGAACTGGTGGTTTTATAAAATCTCTTAGTGGTGAGAATAGAGCTTTATTAAGTGAACAGCAGTCCTGGTACGCTTGCATGGCTGCTGCTGTTCTACACTGCTCTGTTCCTTGCCTTTGTCTTGATTCTGTGTCAGAGACAGAGGTCTGACTGCAGGGCATTTCTCCGCCCCCCCCCCCCCCCCCGCCCCCACCTCAGTCCAGGGCTTTATGAGCATGGCTCTCTGGGTCTCTCTGGCGCAGGTCCCCTCCAGACAGTGATGTTGCAATCAAAGCAGTCAAGACAATTTAGATAAATAACCATATAAGATTTTCTTCATACCATATTGACTTTGGCCTGAATCCATGAAAGAGAAGAATCCCTGAAAGAGACACAGATGAATAATATCCTCCTTGAAAGAGAATTCCTGGTTTTGGATATCTGTTCACCCCTAAAGTATGCAGTGAGTTGGCTGCCCTTTGTGCTCAGCAGGCCATTAGAAGGAGCTTAATGTCACTTTTTCTTGTCTCTAGATTCTTTTTCCATTAAGGCTCTTCTGATACAAACTGGTTTTAAGACTCTATCACACTAACAATAAAAGACTAGATAATCCTTTATTACCTGTGAATAGTAAAAGCCCAGGAATATTTGTTGACTGAGGGAGTACTTTGCCCGTCTCCACAGACTTGTATTTGCTAATAACCCTGACTGAAGAGAGGCGCTGTCAGCTCTGTTAATAAAGCATGGAGTGCAGAGTAGGGATCCTAATGCTGGCATAATGTACTGAAATTGCCAGCCGGAGCTGGCGATTGGACTTTAGCCACCACGCATACATTTTTACAGCCCTTTATGTTTCCTCTCTTCCACCACGAGAGCTCGTTCTTTTGAGACTCGTGTCTCTGTCATCACTATCCAATAATATTCATTAAGTTCCTCCATGCTGAGGACTGTCAGGTTTCATCCCTTTTAATGAGGGTGGATGTCCAAGTTGACGTACTGGCTTTTATGCAACATTGCTTTGTCCTGGAAGGAGTGATCTTGGAGTGCCCATGATTTCAGCCCCCTGTTTTCCTCCGTCCAGAGCACTAATTAGATCAGTCACATATTTTTGTTGGCAAGCTAAGGCTGCCTCTTTAAGACAAGAGGTAAGTCACCCGGACTTGATGCTGGGAAATATTAAAGGACAGGCTCTTTGTCAGTAATAGGCATTAGTCAGTCTCTATCTAACTTTGTAAGTAGCCCCCTTTTACACAATGGCTGGCTATGTGCTTCTGTCTGAGGTGCTCTCTGGCATTTACTGAGTCCACTTCAGCACATGCCAGGCTTTACTTGAATGGACACTGGGTTGTATGGTGCTTTGTTTTGATTTACTGTTAGGTTTCAATAAAGTATTTTTAAATAAGTAATTGCATAGCATATTGGACAAAATGTGCAGAAATCAAAATGGAAGGAAACGTAGTCCTCAGTGGATTGTGAGATGAGACTGGTCCTCCCTTCCTTTTGCTCACAGAATTAGATGTTTGTAACTTCTCTTAATTTTTCTTTCAAAATGGTTTGTTTGCTCTATATTCTCACCTGGCCCTGTCTCTCATCAGCATAAATGATTTTTATCATATGTTCCCATTTTCTTCCTCTGTCCCTCTGGTATTAGTTAGGTTTCTGTTGCTGTGATAAGCATAATGATCAAAAGCAACTCGGGGAGTATGGGTTTATTTGACTTACAGGATAAAGTCCACCATTAGGGAAAGCCACAGTAGGAACCTGGAGACAGGACTGAACCACGATCATGGAGGAAGACTGATTTTTGGCTTGATTCTCCTGGCTTATTCAGTTGGTTTTCTTATACATTCTAGAACTACCTATTTAGGGATGGATCGCACTGCCCACAGTGGGTTGAGCCCTCCCATATCAGTCATTAATCAAGAAAATGTCCTACAGATTTGCCTATAGGCCAGCCTGACTGAGGCATTTATTAAATTAACTTCCCCTTTCCCAAATGTCCCTTGATGTGTCAAATTGACAAAAACTAACCAGGATACATCTCCCCCTTTCTTTTCCAATACTTATCTGTGTTTGGCTAATTTCTTTATATTTCCTATTTGTCCTGTAATTTGCTTGCTCAGAGCTCTTTATGAGTTTGCAATTACCTAGTGATCTAGAGGTCAGTTCTCTGGCTTGTGTTACCCTCTCTGTCCATGGTACTTCCTGTGCCTTTCAAGAGCAAGTCCTATGTGCAGATGAGGTTGTTTACTGCAACCTGCAAGATGGTGGAGCCTGGGCACCACAGTAAGGTTTTCTTGGGGTCTGATATCAGTTGAGCCCCTTTGTTTCCTGTGGCTGTACTTACCCCTCTATAGTGTGGGGATGACAGTCTTTCTGCTAGAGACCTGTGAGCCCTGAGTTGTGTATCTGACACAAAGGAAGAGTTTAGCAAAAGGATGGAATTCTGTGCTGGCCTAATGCCCCTCTAATGAGTGTGTTAGTGGGGCTTAGTCTGTATTCCTAGGGAGGTGCCCATCCTACAAGCCTTGCGTGAGTTTATTCAAGACTCTCTATGAGGGAACAGTTGATAATAGCTCCGTTTTATACTGGAAAGTTTGAGTGACTTGTATTTCCTTGTCTTATTTTCTTATTTTCCTGTTGTTTTCATATAACACTCCAACAAAAGCAACTGAAGGAGGAAATGGTTTGCTTTGGTTCACAGTCCCAGGTTGTAGTTAATCTGGCATTACCAGGGAGGAGCTTTAGCTATTTCCGTAGGACTTGAGGCAGCTGATTATACTGTATCCGTGGTCAAGAAGCAGATATAGGAATGCTTGCGCTCAGTTCCTCTGTAGCTTTTCAGTTAGTCTAGGACCCAGCCCATGAAATGGTTCTGTCCACTGTTAAGATGTTCCTCCAACATCAAGTAATGTCATTAAGATAATTTCCCACAGGCATGCCAAAGGCCCGTCTTCAAAGCAAATTTAGATTCTGTCAAGACAAATAACATTAATTGTCATAATACTCATAGGCAAATGAAATAGCCCAGCTAGAATTTGGACCTAAAAAATCCATTCCTAGAATCTATGATCTTACATCATAGCTATATGTCCATATTCTATTTATGTGGTAAAGTCTCTGGTAAATTAACTATGTGTGTGTGCATGAGTGTGTGCATGTTTGTGTGTTTTGTGTTGTGTTTGGTGGTGGGATTCATATACCATTTTACACATGTGTAGGTCACAGACCTCAGATATGGTGTCTCTCCTACTTTATTTGAGACAGTTTCTTTTAATGTTCACTGTTTCATACATTAGCCTAGTTGGCCTGAGAGCATCCACAGATTCTCCTGTCTCTCATCTCCTGTGTTCTTAGAAGAGTTTTGGAATTATCAACACATATGCTACTATGTCTGACTTTTATTTAGGTTCTGAGGTCTGAATTCATACCATCAGGCTTGTGTGACAAGTACTTATCCACTGAGCCATCTTTGTAGCCCTAGAACCCTCTTCTAGGACTCTCTTTGGCCACCTCAGCCCACAATGACATTTCTCTGTCTGAATTCCTAATGCATTGAGTAAGCAGAATAAGTTACTAATTGCTAAAGACTAGCCTCTACTATACAGAGTTACTTGATTATAATTATTTTATCATATTGCAAAGAATTTGGAATATGGAAACATTAGAGAAGAAAATAAATACATTTGGAGATAACTTCCATTCACAGTTTACCTGCTCCTTAAGTCTTATTATAATACCATGTATATATGCACAATGCATAATTATTGTCATTCATATATTTTATTTTTCACTTAATTGAATGCGTTTACCTTCATCACTTAATATCATTCTAAATTATAGCTGAATGTGAACAGTTTAATTGGTTAATTTGTCTGTAAAGAACATATTTCTTATTTCCAATTTTCCCATGACTATAAATATTTTTGTAGTGAAATACTTCCAAGGTTGTAATCTTAGAGACTTCTGATATGCATGTAAACTTATCTTTCAAATAGTTTAGTCAGTTTATCCTATCTCTGTAGCACAAACATTCCAGGGCATTTCTCAGCTTTTATTGATTGCTAATTGTTTTATAAATCTTTGCTAATGGACGATAGGAGGCAGAGTTTGAATGGCAATGAACAAAGTACCATGCGTAATTAAGATATGGTACTCTTTGAGTGTGGTATGTTGATTTTTTGCAGTGATATGATAGGCCTTATAAAAGAGAAGTTTTTTTGTTATGCTTCATCCATGAGCCTATTGGGGGCTGGGGAGAAGAATGTGGTGATTTAGATGAGAAGTGTCTCGGGTATCTGAACACCAGGTGGTGCTATTTGGGGAGGTTATGGAACCTTGGAGACCTGAGCCTTACTGGAGGAAGTCCATCCCTGAAGATGGGCTTTGAAAGAT
Source organism: Arvicanthis niloticus (assembly GCF_011762505.2). Classification (NCBI taxonomy): domain Eukaryota; kingdom Metazoa; phylum Chordata; class Mammalia; order Rodentia; family Muridae; genus Arvicanthis; species Arvicanthis niloticus. Next base: position 65,250,887 of record NC_047661.1, on the reverse strand, counting down.
CTGTCTTACCCCACTTCTAATTCATCCTCTCTGCTTTGTTTGTGGTTGAAGATAGGATCCTTCAGCATCCTACTCCAGCTTCCTGCTGCTATGCCTTTCTCACCATTATAGATTCTTCCTCTGGAACTGTAAGCCAAAATAAACTCTTTTTCCATATGATGCATCTGGCCATGGTATTTTATCACAGTAACAGAAAGGGAGCTAATACAGTAATCAAGATAGGACAGAAATTGGTATCAGGGCATTACAGCAAGGAACCTAACCATATTGTTTTTTGAAGGATATATATGTAGAAACAGGGATAGATTCCAAGAATTTCTTGAATTCATTGTTTTTTAACAGCTGGGTAATACTCCATTGTGTAAATGTACCACATTTTTTTATATCCATTCCTCTGTTGAAGGAATCTGGATTCTTTCCAGCTTCTAGCTATTATAAATAAGGCTACTATGAACATAGTGGAGCATGTGTCCTTGTTATATGTTGGAACATCCTCTGGGTATATGCCTAGGAGTGGTATAGCTGGGTCCTTAGGTAATGCTATGTCTAATTTTATTTATATTTTTGTTTTGTTTTGTTTTTCAACACAGGGTTTCTCTGTGCAGCCCTGGATGTCCTGGAACTCACTCTGTAGACCAGGCTGGCCTTGAACTCAGAAATCTGCCTGCCTCTGCCCCCCAAGTGCTGGGATCAAAGGCAAGCACCACCACTGCCCAGCTGTCCAATTATCTGAAGAACCGCCAGACTGATTTCCAGAGTGGTTGGTTGTATCAGCTTGCAATTCCATCAGCAATGGAGAAGAGTTCCTCTTTCTCCACATCCTCAACAGCATCTACTATTAACTGAGTTTTGGTCTTAGCCTTTCTGACTGGTGTGAGGTGGAATCTCAGGGTTGTTTTGATTTGCATTTCCCTGATGACTAAGGATGCTGAACATTTCTTTAGGTGCTTTTCGGCCATTCGAGTTTCCTCAGTTGAGAATTCTTTGTTTAGCTCTGTACTCCATTTTTAAATAGGGTTATTTGGTTGTCTGGAGTCTAATTTCTTCAGTTCTTTGTATGTATTGGTTATTAGCCCTCTAACAGATGTAGGGTTGGTAAGTATCTTTCCCCAATCTGTTGGTTGCCATTTTGTCCTATTGACAATGTCCTTTGCCTTACAGAAGCTTTGCAATTTTATGTGGTCCCATTTGTCAATTCTTGATCTTAGAGCATAAGCCATTGGTGTTCTGTTCAGGAACTTTTCCCCTGTGCCCAAGAATTCAAGGTTCTTTCCCACCTTCTCTTCTGTTAGTTTCAGTGTATTTGGTTTTATGTGGAGGTCCTTTATCCACTTAGACTTGAGCTTTGTACAAGGAGATAAGAATGGATCGATTTGCATTCTTCTACATGCTGACCTCCAGTTGAACCAGCACCATTTGTTGAAAATGCTGTCCTTTTTCCATGGGACAGTTTTAGCTCCTTTGTCAAAGATCAAGTGACCATAGGTGGGTGGGTTCGTTTCTGGGTCTTCAATTCTATTCCATTGATCTTCTTGCCTGTCTCTGTACCAATATCATGCCATTTTTATCACTATTGCTCTGTAGTACAGCCTGAGGTCAGGGATGGTGATTGATTCCCCCAGAAGTCTTTTATTGTTGAGAATAGTTTTTGCTATCCTGGGTTTTTTGTTGTTCCAAATGAATTTTCAAATTGCTCTTTCTATCTCTACGAAGAATTGATTTGAAATTTTGATGGGGATTTCATTGATTGCTTTTGGCAAGATGGCCATTTTTACTATATTAATCCTGCCAATCCCTGATCATGGGAGATCTTCCATCTTCTGAGATCTTCTTCGATTTCTTTCTTCAGAGACTTGAAGTTCTTGTCATACAGATCTTTCACTTGCTTGGTTAGATTCACACCAAGGTATTTTATATTATTTGTGACTATTGTGAAGCGTGTCATTTCCCTAATTTCTTTCTCAGCCTGTTTGTCCTTTGAGTAGAGGAAGGCTACCAATTTGTTTGAGTTGATTTTATAACCAGGAACTTTGCTGAAGTTGTTTATAAGGTTTAGGAGTTCTTTGGTGGAACTTTTGGGGTCACTTAAGTATACTATCATAGCATCTGCAAATAGTGAAAATTTGACTTCTTCCTTTCCTATTTGTATCTCTTTGCCTTCGTTTTGTTGTCTAATTGCTTTAGCTAGGACTTCCAGTACTATGTTGAATAGGTAGGGAGAGAGTGGGCAGCCTTGTCTAGTCCCTGATTTTAGTGGGATTGCTTCATGTTTCTCTCCATTTAGTTTGATGTTGGCTCCTGGCTTGCAGTATATTGCTTTTACTATGTTTAGATATAGGCCTTGAATTCCTGATCTTGCCAAGACTTTTAGCATAAAGGGATGTTGAATTTTGTCAAATGCTTTCTCAGCATCTAGTGACATGATCATGTGGTTTTTTTTCTTTGAGTTTGTTTATATAGTGGATTACATTGATGGATTTTGGAATATTGAACCATCCCTGCATTCCTGGGGTAAAACCTACTTGATCATGATGGATGATTGTTTTGATATGTTCTTGGATTCGGTTTGCAAGAATTTTATTATTTTTGCATAGATATTCATAAGGGAGATTGGTCTGAAGTTTTCTTTCTTTGTTGGATCTTTGTGAGGTTTAGGTATGAGCATGATTGTGGCTTCATAGAACAAATTGCATAGTGTTCTTTCTGTTTCTATTCTGTGGAATAGTTTGAAGAGAATTGGTATTAGGTCTTCCTTGAATGTCTGATAGAATTCTGCACTAAAACCATCTGGTTCTGGGCTTTTTTTTTTTTTTTTTTTTTTTTTTTTTTTTTTTTTTGGTGTGGAGACTTTTAATGACTGCTGCTATTTCTTTAGGGGTTATGGGACTGATTAGATTTAACTAGATTTAACTTTGCTCTTGATTTAACTCTGGTACCTTGGTCTAGAAAATTGTCCGTTTCATCCAGATTTTCCAGTTTTGTTGAGTATAGGCTTTTGTAGTAGGATCTGATGATTTTTTGAATTTCCTCAGTTTCTGTAGTTATGTCTCCCTTTTCAGTTCTGGTTTTATTAATTTGGATACTGACTCTGTGCCCTCTGGTTCATCTGGCTAAGGGTTTATCTATCTTGTTGATTTTCTCAAAGGAGCAGCTTCTGGTTTTGTTGATACTTTGTATATTTTTTGTTGTTGTTTCTACTTAGTTCATTTCAGCCCTGAGTTTGATTATTTCCTGCAGTCTACTCCTCTTGGGTGTATTTGCTTCTTTTTGTTCTAGAGCTTTCAGGTGTGTTGTCAAGTTGCTAGTGTATGCTCTCTTCAGTTTCTTTTTGTAGATACTTAGAGCTATGAGTTTTCCTTTTAGCACTGCTTTCATTGTGTCCCATAAGTTTTGGTATGACGAGCCTTCGTTTTCATTAAATTCTAAAAACTCTTTAATTTCTTTCTTTATTTCTTCCTTGACCAAGTCATCATTGAGTAGAGCATTGTTCATTTTTCATGTGTATGTATGTGGGCTTTCCACTGTTTTTGTTATTATTAAAGACCAGCCTTAGTCTATGGTGATCTGACAGGATGCAAGGGATTATTTCAGTCTTTTGTATCTTTTGAGGCCTGCTTTGTGACCAATTATATGGTCTGTTTTGGAGAATGTACCATGAGGTGCTGAGAAAAAGGTACATTCTTTTGTTTTAGGATGAAATGTTCTATAGATATCTGTTAAATCCATTTGATTCATAACTTCTGTTAATTCCACTGTGTCTTTCTTTAGTTTCTGTTTCCATGATCTGTCTATTGTTGAGATTGGGGTGTTGAAATGCCCCACTATTATTTTGTTAGGTGCAACACGTGCTTTGAGTTTTAGTAAAGTTTCTTTTATGGATGTGGGTGCCCTTGCATTTGGAGCATAAATGTTCAGAATTGAGAGTTCATCTTGGTAGATTTTTCCTTTGACAAGTATGAAGTGTCCTTCCTTAACTTTTTTGCTAACTTTTGGTTGAAAGTCAATTTTATTCGAAAGTCAGTTTTATACTTCCATTTTTAGATCCTGGATGGTTTTGTTTATTTAATTCCTTCACTTGTTTGGTTGTGTTTTCTTGCAATTCTTTAAGGGATTTTTGTGTTTCCTCTTTAAGGGCGTCTACCTGTTTACCTGTGTTCTCCTGTATTTCTTTAAGTGAGTTGTTTATGTCCTTCTTAGAGTTCTCTATCATCATCATGAGAAGTGATTTTAAATCTGAATCGTGCTTTCCAAGTGCGATGGGGTGTCTAGGACTTGCTATGGTAGGAGAATTAGGTTCTGATGTTTCCAGATAACTTTGGTTTATGTCGCTTATATTCTTGTGCTTGTCTTTTGCCATCTGGTTAACTCTAGTGCTACCTGCACTCACTGTCCCTGACTAGAGACTGCCTTTCCAGTTATCTTGCTTGTGTCAGAACTCCTCAGAGTCCAGATGTCTCTGTGATCTTATGATCCCGAGCTCCTGGGTGGAAGAGCTCCTGGGACTCAGGCTTCCTCGGGGATCCTAAAATCCTGCTGCTCTGAGTGCAGTGGTTCCTCCACTGCTCCAAATGCAGTGGTTCCTCCCCTGCTCTGAATGCAGTGGTTCCTCAGCTGCTCTGAGTGCAGTGGTTCTTCCATTGCTCTGAATGTAGTGGTTTCTCAGCTGTTCTGAGTGCAGTGGTTCCTCAGCTGCTCTGAGTGCAGTGGTTCTTCCATTGCTCTGAATGTAGTGGTTCCTCAGCTGCTCTGAGTGCAGTGGTTCCTCCAATGCTCTGAATGCAGTGGTTCCTCCCCTACTCTGAATCCAGTGGTTCCTCAGCTGCTCTGAGTGTAGTGGTTCCTCCAATGCCCTAAGTGCAGTGGTTCCTCAGCTGCTCTGAGTGCAGTGATTCCTCCAATGCCTAAGTGCAGTGGTTCCTCTGCTGCTCTGAGTGCAGTGGTTTCACCACTGCCCAGCTGCTCTAGGAAGGTTCAGGATAAGGTATCTTCATGGAGCAGACCAGCTAGGTGTCTGCCACAGCCAAAAGGTGACTCAGTGATTTTAAAAACAGAAAACCAAGTACTCTCTCTACCCCTAAGTTTTCAAGGTTACTAAGTTTTCAACTCTGTCACATTGCTTCTCATTTGCTTTAACACAGTCACACAACTGTCTGGCTTCACTTACATGGAACATGGCTAGCCAAATTTGGAGGTACAGCTCATGACCTAGAAAAAATAATCAATACTTTTTTTGAACTCCTCAGGACTAAGGTAAAGGGATTCAGATTAAGCTAATCTGATAATCCACCTCTGTCATGATTTAAATCTGTTTTCCCTACATAGGATGTTTTGAGTGTCTTTAACAGATCATAGGGCAAGAATGTGGGACCAGAAATGTGGCTGCCCCTCAGACAGAGGCATTGGTACCGCTTAGAATGTTCACTGCTTTCTCTTTGTAGGTTTTCTTTATGGCATGGAGCTGAATATTAGAGATGGACTCAGCTTGATTTTTTTCCCCTTGCCTTGGAACAAGTTCTCTGAGCCACTCCCTTGGTACAGCCCTGCTCTGTAGACTCAGAAGGGTGGGAGCACTTGCTAGGAAGGTCTGCACGGCGTGGGTTAATATATTTCTATATTAGTAGCTTAGGATGAAAGGTAAATGCAATGACCCAGGTGTCCAGCATTTCTGTGGTACTGTGAGAATTTGAAGCTATTAAAAGGACAGCCATTTCAAGGCTGGCAACATGTTAAATTTATATCTCACCTTTATTACAAATCAATTGAATAAAATTGTAGAGGCTAAATATTTCCTTACTCTGAATAGAGTGGATTATTTCTATTCAGAAACCAGGAAACTAGTGGGACTTGCCTTCATAAGTGGGGCTGTTGATTAGCTCTATTTTGTCTTCTGAAGAGTTGTCATTAAGAACAGCAGGTCTTTGGTTGCGTTCTGTGGAAGTGGCAAGATATCCACAGGTATAGTCCTCTGTATTTTCTAGCTACACTTGCAGCCTCTGGAAGAGTTTGTTTTTGAAAGAAAAAAAGCAAGTACCTGGCTTAGTTTATTATTCTTGTTCTTGATGTTGTTGCAATTTATGTGTTTATAAATTAGCCAAACTACTTTTTAGCTTAACATGAAGGATAAATGCCTACTGAGTGGAAATATAAATATGTAGGGCTTTAGGTAACACAAAACTTGTGTTACTTCCTGACATAATTTTGTAGTCAATTGGAACTATAAAGGGTCAATTGTTAGAAAATATCAATTGAGCATGCTGAAGCAGACTTGGATTGTATTTGTCAGATTGCTTTGCAGAGGTAGAGATTGCTCCATGTTTGAAGGCTTGTACCATTTAAAATAATATTTAAAACCTTTCCCTTCCTAACTATCTTTAGAAACCTCAGATGTATTGTTTCTTAGATGATGGATGGTAGCTGTGCTTGCTACATACCATCTTGGGTGCAGACTCTGAGGTGGTTATCTATAGTTAGAATCTGTGCTCTGAATCTATTCCTGGCCCAGGCAGAAGGCATTTATTACCAACCATCAAATCTCAAGACTTGGTTTGGCCATTCAGAAAACTGTGGTGATGGATAATAAGTGATTATCAAACTTTCTTAATCATGGGTATGGGTTGCCCTCAAGTATTCAACAGAGCGCAGTTTCTGGGAAAGGGCTGTCAGTAGCAGTGCTGCTCCCAGCTGAGAGAATAAATCTCTCAGTCCCAAGAAGACAGGACTGCTTACACAGCCACAGCCATGTACTGATCTCAGTAACTGTTGTACCTCGGACAAGGGGAGGGTAAGAGGGTCCCCTGTGTATACACCAACACATTTTGCGTTGCCCTGCATGGGTGTTTCTTCTATCCCTCTCAGCTATGTATCAACACATGTACTAAGTTTGGGACTAACTAAGGAGCTACTTTTGGTGAGGCCATTCAAAGCTTTTTCTCTTGGTCACAGCTACAGATGGAATCTTGGATTTCTCCCTTGCTATCCTCCCAGTACTGATCCTGCATCCTGCCAACAATGTGACTTTTTTAAGCTTTGGTCCCTCCTTCTATAAGATGGGAAAGGCAGTCCCCACCTCACTGGGTGGCTGTAAAGACGTGCTGACAATGTAGGGTGGTGTCTGGCATAGAACACTTGTTTTGTGAAAGGCAGCCTTTCTCCCTGGTGGCCATTGCTATCATTTGCTGGAGCAAACATTTCCCCAGTGTCTTAGTAACTGTTATTGTTCTATTGCTGTGAAGCCACGCCATGACCAAGGCATGGAATTAACTCATGAGTGATCAAAGATAAGCCCCTCACCCTCCAGAAGTCCTGAATCCAGTTTTAAAGAACTATACCAGGGCCTGCATTGCCATAGGGAGACATAGTTAAAATAAGAGGTGGAGAGAGGAACGATGTTAGTGATGTTAATAGGCGGGCTTAAGAAGCTGCTATGTAATAGGCACTTAAATTCAGCACAATGCTGCTCAGCTTGGCAAATACATGGATATTGGCTGAAATTATAATGGGCAATATTCTATTTTGAATTTTACCCTCCCCCTTTGTCTGTCTGTCTGTTTGTCTGTCTCTGTGTGTATGTATGCATGCATATGTATATATATACATGCATATGTATACATATATACATGCATATGTATATGCATATATATATACACATATATGCATGCATACACACACACACACACACACACACACGCACACACGCTTGTGTAGGAGCCAGAGGTTGATGTCTGATGTCATTTTTTGTTGCTCTTCATCTTACCTTTTGAGCCCAAAATCTTTCACTGAATCTGGAGCTCATACTTTTAATTAAGCTTTTTGGTCAATGAGCCCCTGGGGTCCACCTTTACATTGCCTCCTCATCACCAAGGTTACAGGCTCAAGCCACTGTGTCTAGCTTTTCTACTAGGGGATCTGAAATCAAGTTCCCATGCTTGTGCAGCAGGCACTCTATCCAGTGGACCATCCCTCAAGTCCTCCTGCTTGAACTTTTAATATCTACTTGTTCTTTGAACTGTACATGGGACAGGAATGTATGTAACAATCTCTTCTAGTCCAAACAGGTGGAGTTAGATTTTAGGATGTCAGTTAAATGTGTTCAGTTACTTCTGCTAAGCCTGCAACCATTTTCGGTGCATGTTATCATTGTGCCAAGTAGAGGATAATCTTATATACCTACTCATATAGTCAGTGAATGTAACTAGTTGGAACAGTTTTGCCTTTTGTTTTTAATTTCTATTATATTGTTATTCTATTTAATGACTTTGAAAGATTCTTTTTCTAGGGAGCCAGACTAGAATTTTTTTAAATCACATTTTTTTGGGATAGCAGGTTCTGCTTTCTGGTTCTCTCTGCAATTGTATAAACTAGATTGAAGAGAGGAATCACAGGGGATCTGTCCAGAAGCTTACTTGTTTGAAGTCCCCAGAGGCACTGGCTCTTTGATCTCCTGGTGGAGTGCCTCTGATCGGTTATTCTGTAAGGTGTTTGTGTGTCCATGTGATAGATGTCTCACTGACCCTAGTAAATGGAAGAAATTTCCCCTAGCCTTTAAATATATTGCCTTCCTCGTTCTTTCTAAAACATACTCTCCTTGGGTAAGAACATTTTAGAGACGTTTGGCACCAAATCAGCAGGATTGTGGCCTTTAACGGAACGTGAAGTTCTGAGATGCGGTTTGATTGGTAAGAACCCATTTTTGTTTCCTTTTCCTTGACCTCATCCCTCAAATCTGATAACAAAAACAACCCCTTTCTTCCTCCCTATCCTTTCATTTCTCTTTCCTGAAACAAGAGTATCAGATTTCACTGAATTTTGTAAGGCAGCATCTATCCTCACTTTCCTTTCTTGCCTTGAAGGGAAGAAAAAGCTCATAGGTATACAGAGTAAATTAAATTATGAAGAAAATAGTCTGTGAGTTAAACAAGATCAACCAAGGTTTGGGAACAGATTTGGAAGGGTTGCCATATTGTTGTAGAGTCTAATCCATGCTTCAGAAAATGTTAGTCGTGTTGACAGACCGCTGATTTGACTAATTACTCCATAGGCTGAATGGCTGATTCAATTGCTCAAGTCACCTAGTAATTTTGATCAAATCAATGAGTAATTACAGTTTTTTTTGCAGGCAATAAATATAGAATACTGATTATATTAGATGAAGGATGTGACTGTGATAGAATCATGTAAAATATTGCATTCCAGCACTCCTCTGCTTTTTTCTTATGGATGAAATTCTCACAATTGAGAAGAGAAAAAGTGCCAATTTTTGAAGACAATGTCTCTCTTCTTTCAATAAACATTATATTTATGTGCAATACTCTGCAATAGTAACGAAATACTTAGACTTTAGGTATGATCAATCTAGTTTTGAAAGCCCAAACAACCAAACATGACCAGATTTAAAACAAAAGTTCTTTTTCTAACTCTCACATAAAGAAGCTATAGATTAGCTGGAATTTATGGCTGCTAATTTCCCTCTTTATTTATTAGTCCCTGAAACCCAGATACTTTTATTGTTTGTTTCTGTTCTTTAATTATCCTTTCCTATTGAAAAATGTTTCAATAGAGCATCCTGTTTATTCTTGAATTTCTAATTGGCAGTGGTTTTAATACTATATTTGTGGGAATAAGTTTAAAATATTTTAGAAACAGAGACATGTTTACATAGTAGAAAAATCTGTCTTTTAATTTTATCTGAGCCGTCTGTTGGTTGACTTGCCAGCTTTAGAGTCCTTGCGTATGAAAACAGAAAATATGTGTATATATAATGTGCATGGAACTTGGTGCACATTGTGGAACACAGAATTCCTGTTTGTGAAGCTTCTCCAGGGTAGTTGCAGTGAAAACGTGTTGTGAAGCCCATTGTGTATGTCCTTGGCTCCGTGATGTCTCCCACTCAAAAAGCAAGGAGCAAAATAAAACCCAGAGATTGAGGAAGTACAGGACAGTGAATTCTGAGCTTCAGGCCATTTTGAAAGTATCCTTGAGGGACTGCAAGTGTCCACTAGCTGTGTCCTTGCCTGGGTGTAGTTTCTACTTGCCACTTTTCCATGGTGAAAGTAATTCTTGTGCCCGATGACATGTATTCTTTTTGTACACCCTGAATCACACAGCAACTGCTTTGTAGGGTTCTCAACCATTTACCCACCTTAACAAGAAGTATGTTGGCTTCTTTGAAATTCCTTGTTAAGGGATTGTTGGTCATAATTTTGAATATTTTTCATGCCTTGCCTTATGTAATGTTATAACGCAGTCCCCAGAGAAGTTGCAGATATACATTCTATTGGTATAGGGTCTGATCATCAATTTTTGATAATTCTCTAGGGCAGATAGATGGTAGAGCATGTATAGACTAATATTATAGAATATTGGTTTTGCAAAAGAAAAAATTACTAGGTTTTGGTTTCCATATTCCTTTCACAGTGCCTTTGATTTATTTGTATTATTTGTTTGTTTGTTTATTTGTTTCTTTAACGTGGTGCCAGGGGTCAAACCTAAGGCCTTACTTGTGCTAGACAAAAGCCCTGTGTGTGAGCTGCATTTCAGGCCCCCTTTGCTTTTGAAAGTTAATTGAGTCGAAAGTACAGATCACTTTGTAGTGGAAATAGGAACCTGTGCCTGTTCATAGGCAGCCATTTCTACCTGAAGCGCCAACTCCAGGAGAGATAAGACACCAGTGTGAAATGTGTTTGAAGCACGACTTAATTTAGAACAGTCTTTGATTTTTCTTTTCTTGTTCCTCCCTCCTAATAAAGACATTGCCACACATGTATTAATGTAGTGAAGTTTAATTAAAGAAATATAGACAGCCTGGAACCATCTAGACTCTGACAGTTGCTGCAAAGGCAAGAATACACAAACTGAGGCAGATGTAGGATAGCTGCTACTTTCAGTTGCTCTGGGCCTTTCTCCTCATGAGGCTAGCCTTTTTGCAGGTCTGCTTGGCAGGTAGTAGTGGCAGCCAGCCAGCCAGCCAGCCTTACTGTGACAGAGGAATTTCTTAATATAAGTCATTTTAGCTTTTGCTATTATTTTTTGCAGAAGTAGGAAGAAGTAGGAATCTGGACCTTGAAGCAGGCATTGGAGCCTTCGTTACTGCTCAGAGCAGATTACACAAGAGCTTTTCTGTTGTCAGGTCCCCGAAAGGTCAGCAACTGATGGCTAATCCTCACCTCTGTGTGCAGAGCTAGAAGTGCATGTGCATGTGGGCATGTAACTGGTACAGAGCTGTGTGCCTCACTCTGGAGTAGTACCACACTATGAAGGGGGTTGGCCAATCTCTTGCCAAATTCTGCCTTTAGAATTCCACAAAATGATGACTGGGGCAAAAAGAAGCCACCCTTCAAAGCAGTCAGATCTGCTCTTAATGACTGAATGTTTTGAAAAGAGAATGTTTAAGAAACATTCAGGGTCTGGATAGATGGCCCAGTGGTTAAGTGAGAACAGTGGCTGCTCTTCCAGAGGATCCAGGCTTGGTTCTTAGCATCCACGTGGCAGCTCACAACTCTCTGTAACTTTAGTTTCAGGGGATTTAATGCTCTCTTCTGACATCTGTGGGTGCTAGGCACATGGAACACAGACACATATGCAGGTAAAAACACCATATACATAAAAGAATTACCTATATTTATAGACAATAATATTTGGCTTTTATCAAGTCTTTAGTCTTTAAAAAAAAAGCCAGATTTTATGGAAGTTTTACAAAATCCTTTATGAAAGTCCAAAGTAGAAGAGTTGGGAAGGTAGTGCTGAAGATGTCGAAATATGACTGTAGGAAGCCGTAGTTCAGGACTGTCTGTGTTGGGAGAAATCTTTGTAGTGAGCTATGTTTATGTTGACTCACTTAGACATACCCCTCCCCTCTTTTCTTGTCTCACTATGCAGTCCAACCTGCTCTTGAACTCACGGTCCTCTTGCCTTACCTTCTAAGTGATGTGACTATAGACATATGTCACTGTACCTCCCTTTATTGTCATTTCTCTTAAAAAGAGCTCCTTGAAAAATTTACTGAGAGTCTTTGGAAGTCATCTGGGGTGGGGGAGGGCTCAGGACTATATTTGAGATCCACTGATCTCTTTGACAGAAAGCTTGATAGGACATTAGCGTCATGATTACTAGAGTTATGGATGCCACAGACTGAACACAAGATGTGTAAAGTTAATTCTGCTGGTGTTATTGCACAGCGATGATAAAATAGCCTTTAAAATCAGTGCTCTGTAGAAATGAGATCGATACTCTTCTGAAACCTTTACACTTTCCCAGCCTGTGGGTTTGGTCCATATTTTTTTGCACTGGACTTTAACTGCCTTACCACTACAGATGTGCAGCCAGCCCTTTCTCTCTTAGGAGGCCCACATCTAAGATTCAACTAACTGCAGATGGAAAAGATTCAAGAATAAGAATGTTGCATCTGTGATCAGATTTTTCTTTCATCTTTGTTCCCTTGACAATACAGCATAGCAACTGTTCACATGGTTTTTAAGTTGTAAGTACTCTAGAGATGGTCTTCTGTGTGGTGGATCTATAGATCTTGGCATTACAGAGGTCCTGGAACCAATCCCCTAAGCATGCTGAGGAACCACACAAGTTGGCTTTCCTTTGTAGGTGTTTGTTTAAAATGTCTTTTGAGTACTGCATGGCAGCGAGCATATTGTAGTAAGTTACTCATTCTCCCAGCAAACTGCTGTCATGACACAGATACTTTGATTTTTCTCCAAGGGCTCAGAAGACCCTGAAGAATGCTATTATTGCTATACTTCAGTTGGACTTTGTTGTGGCCCGAGCTGCCCCACGTTTGGGGGCCAGAAATGTTGAGAACTGCACTACCCCACGTTTGGGGGCCAAAATGTCTCCAACTGTTCTGTCAATGTTGGGACCCACACTGCCAAAAGCCTTGGGGACTAACTTGTTAGCCCGCACTGCCCCAAGCAGCTCCAGTCTGTGGGTCAGGGTTCAGCAAAAGAAAGAGTGAGGACGGATGTGAGGAATGGAGACCAGACAGAGTGTGATTCAATCCCATTTATTCTTCAATCTCTCTTCTTAGTCCAAGTCCCAAGTCTTGAGTTCCTAGTACCTAGTTCCTAGTCCCTAGTGCCTCCAAGTTCCAGGAGCTACTTCTTCCAAGTGCTAAGTGCTTAATGTCTAATTCCTACTCCAAGTTGTACTCAACTCTTCTGTCTGCCTCTCACCTTTTATATGTCTTACTTCTAAGCCATGCCCTTAAGCCACGCCCTTAAGTCACACCCTTAGGTCTTATCTCTAAATCTGATCTCTAAGTCACGCCCTTAAGTTCGGCTCTAAATCTCAGTTTTAAGTCTCACATACCCAAGGGAAGATCCTGGGTATCAAAACAAGATGTTATCAGAGTGTGCTCAGATGTTGTAGGCTAATGTAATCAAATCTCTTGTCAGGGTATACGGCTCAAGATGGCTGCAAGGATGATAGCCGCCTTGTGTCAGCTCCCCACAGGACTTGGGAACTTTGTCTTTTGTTTAAGATACTCTCCTTTTTATTAAATTATTTTATTTTTTTACATTCCAAAAGTTGCCCCTCTTCCTGGTTCCCCAGCCCCCAGCCTCTGAGAGAGTGCTTCCCACCTAGCCACACTCCCACATCACCAGCATCTCTCTTTTCTGTGGCATCAAGTTTCCACAGGATTAAGTGCATCCTCTCCCACTGAGGCATCTACTACACATGGGCCTGGGGTCAGGAACCAGCTCATGTATACTCCTTGGTTTTTGGCTTAGTCTCTGTGAGCTCTGAGGGGTCTGGGTTAGATGATACTGTTGTTCTTCCTATGGAGTTTCAATCTCCTTCAGCTCCTTCAGTCCTTCCTCTAACTCTTCCATATAGGTCCCTGACCTCAATCCAATCCAATGGTTGGCTGTAAGTATCTGCAGTTGTTTCAGTCAATTGCTGGTAGAACCTCTCAGAGGACAGCCATGCTAGGCTGCACATGCATGCATATTGTCTGCACGCACAATATGGCCTCAAGTAATAGTGTCAGGATTTGATGTGTGTGCATGGGATAGAACCCAAGTTAGGCTGGTCATTGGGTGGCCTTTCTTTCAGTCTCTCCTCTATTTTTGTCCCTGAATTTCCTTTAGACAGGAACAATTCTGTGTTAAAAAATTGAAGATGGATGGGTGGTCCCCTTTCTTCTCCCTCCTCCCCTGTCTCATTCAGTTTCCTCCCTCCCTCTGCCTCCCATGATTCTTTTGTTCCGCTTCTAATTGGGTTTCAGGTATTCACATTTAACTTCTTTCTTGTTAAGCTTCCTACAGTCTGTGAGTTGTATCATGGGTCTTCTGAACTTTTGGGCTGATATCTACTTATCATTGAGTACATACTATACATGTCCTTTTGAGTCTGTGTTACCTCACATTAGGATGATATTTTCTAGTTCCACCCATTTGCCTGCAAAATTCATGATGCCTTCATTTTTAATAGGTAAATAGTATTCCATTGTGTAAATGAACCACATTTTCTATATCCATTCCTCTGTTGTGGAATATCTGGCTTGTTTCCAGCTTTTGGCTATTATAAATAATGTTGCTATGAATATAATGGAACACATGTCCTTATGATATGGTGGGGCATCTTTTGGGTATATGCACAGGAGTGGTATAGCTGGGTCTTCAGGTAGAACTATTTCTAATTTTCTGAGAAACCTCCAGATTGTTTTCCAACACACACACACACACACACACACATACACACACACACACACACACACACACACACACACACACACACACACGTACGCACGCACGCGCGCGCGCACACACACACACTAATTAGTTAATTATTGGACATCTGCTAAGGGGTAGTTCTTTTTTACATTGTTGTGATAGAATATCTGGCACAATCAACTTGAAGGGAAGGATTTCTTCTAGCTCTTTAGTCAGGGAATGTAGCCCATCTTGTTAGGGAGAGACTGCAGCAGAGTGGCTCATGACTGAGGGGGCAGAAGCATGAGCTACCTGGTTACGTTGAAGTGACAGGCAGAAGGTAGAGAGCCTGGGCTGGAACCAGAGCCCAGGTAGAACATGGAATCTCTGCCCCATTACCCAGTGACCCTCTTCCATCTTCTCCCATCTAAGTCTCACTACCTAAAGGTTCTACGGTGTCCCAAAACAGTGCCACCCATTGCAGAGGACCAACTGTTCAAACACATGAGTCTGTGGAAGACTTTTTATATTTAGCTATACCATTTGGCCCCTGATCCCCATAGGCTCATGGCCATCTCATAATGAAAAGTACATTCTGTCTAACTTTAAAAGTCCCCACAGTTTTACAACTCCAGAACTGTTCAAAGTCTCCTCTGTAACTCAGGATAATCTTTTAACTCTGAGCCCCTGTAAAATCAAAGACAAAGTTCTACACTTCCAGTTTGCAGTGGCACCGAGTCAATATTCTGATTCTAGATGGGAGAAGTGGGGGTATAACCAGGAAAAGAACAGATCAAAAAAGTGAAACCCTACCAGGGCAAACACCAACTCATGCAGCCTCATGTCTGACACCTAGAGCTCCAACAGGCTGGGTGGCCCTGCTCCTTCAGCTCTGATTTCTGGAGCAAATGTAGACTCTTCCTTGGGTCAGTTCGACTGGGAATCTACAGCTTGTCCCAGGGAATGTGTTGCTTTCTTGGCATCTAAAATATTTGGGGTTCCCATTGAAACTTGGGTTACAATTTCATACCGTTACCCACACTCCCAGTTAGGAGCTTCACAAAGGGAATACTGTAGCTGCCTTTGGCCACGAATCAACTGGGTTCACCTGAAAGGGAGGCTGGGAATGAAAGTGGATGGAGGGCGAGAAGAGATGAAGCCAAGACAAAGTTCTCTGATCAAGACTCAAAGCTTTAATGTTCATCTCTCAATTTAAAGGGGAAGGCCCAACCCACAACCCCTCCCGGTTTCAGCCGGAGATGGGTGGGATAATCATAATCCGTTCTTGGTCATGGCCGGAGATATCTCAAGGCAAGCCCAGGGGCAGTTCTGCTTCTGTGTTCTGTGCAGCTAAGGTGGGAACTCTACCTAGATCCTATCACTTTGGTCTGTTGTGGTAAGTAAGGTCTCTCAGGCCTGCTCAAGGCTGGGAGAAGGGCACAGAATACTTCTTAGCTATACACTGCCTGGCTTCAACAGCTTGGTGCAAGCCTTCACAACACTATAAAGCTTATGTTCTATGTTTTTGCAAAGGGGCACCTGGGAATGCTGCTGCCACATCCAGCTTGTGGTGTAGGCTGGCCCCCTCTTCCCCAGCTCCAGTGGCATTTGAGCACTGAACCAGGGAAGACATTTCCTTTGGCAGTCTATGTAAGGCCGTGCTGGTAGTCTACTTTTTCAGGTGCTATCTATTTTCTTCTTTCAAGAAGACTTACATTTTTCTGTACTAGATGGATGGGGTCACTGGAGAGCAACTCCAGGGACCTTTCCCATCATCCCAATAGAGAGTGGGAAGATTCTCCTTAATTGCACTCAATCTCTTAATGATAAGACCACTTTGTCTGCATCCTTAAACTTACTCACACTCCTCTTCTTGCCAAGCTGCACATTTTCACATCTTTTTTCTTTGTGTTCTGCTCTTTTTCATCTAAATATGATTAAGAGCAATGAATGGTAACTTGAATGCTATACTGCAGTGAAATTTCCTCCACCAAGCAAGAGCTCTTGGGCCTCTCTAAAATGACACAAGCACAGACTTCACTGTGTACTTGTATTGGCTTTGTGGTCTTCTGAGCTCCCAGCAGAATGGCCCAGTAAGCTCCGCCTCCAGCATTCTATAATTTCTGTCACCTGAAGCCCCAAACTCCTCCCCTTCCCCTGAGAACACTTCCAATATTCTACCAACCACGTGGCTAGGTTTTTCCACAACAAAAACCTATTCAGTGATTCTAATTTTCTGCATTAGTTACTTTTCTCATTTCACTGACAGAATACCTGAAAGAAATAACTTAAAAGAAAGATTATTCTGGTTCACAGTCCTGGAGATTTAGTATATCATGGCAGTCAGTGATGAGCGGTGTGAGACGGGGTACCTGGAGTGGGAGGCAGCTTGTCCCATTGCAGTGGTGGTCAGGATGCAGGGAGTTGTGCCAGAACTGGGGATGGGCTGCAACCAGCAGTTCTGCTTTTCGGCAACCCACTTCCCACAGCTCACCCCAACTCTAAAGGTTCCCAACCTTTCTAAGTTGCTTGGCATCTGGAGAGCAAGTGTGCAGATATGTGAGCCTGTGGGGATATTTCACACTCAAAACATAACATTGGTTCACAAATGCGGCACGTGATTTAAAAAGTGGAAAGGGCATATAGTGCAGTAAGTTTCCCTCTCATTGCAGCCCCCTCACCACCTAATGCCCCACATCCTTACAGTTCCTGTGTCCTCATACAGACCATTTCAGTCTTATAGGGATGCGGAAGAATGCATTGCTTTTCCCCCTTAAGTATGGCATACTATCTTTGGTATTTTATATATATCCTGGCATTCTTTCCACATGTATATATTATAAAATACAAATATATACATAATATATAAGTGTATATAATATTTAAGAGCCACCTCTTTTAAAAATTGTAACTTAGTATTCATTATATGGAAATACCATAATTTATTTAACCAGACCATGTTGAAGAATATACAAGGTCTTCCCAATTGCTTGCTATTTAAATAGTGGTACATTGTGTATCACTGGAGGTAGAGAGATAATAGTGATTAAAGTAATGTGTCTAAGGTCTGTTTTGACAGTCTCAGACTCCATGCCTGAGGCCCAAATTAGACAAGTTCCCTCTCTGTTTGTATGGGTGTTTGTTATCAGAAGTCACAAACCACACAACTGTCACTAAAGCCTTAGGATCTGAACTATTAGGCTCTTTTGTATTCTAATAATTTTTACAATGAATAACTCTTTGAAGTGGCTTTTAAACTTTATTGAAGGAGAATAGTTGATATACCTGGTGCCTTAAATAGCTTTAAAAGTTCCAAACCAAATTCAGGTATACATTTGCATATTAATTTTGATTTTTTTTTTCTTTTGCTTTTTGTTCAGTTGTAGGAAACTTGGATGTGACCTAGTTGGAAGGAAGCCTGTTTTTGTGAAATTAATGTGTAAAACATGGGGGGGGGGGGGATTATTCCTTGGTATATTAACCGTGCTCTGCAATCTTGTTAACTGTTTTGAAGCTTGCATTTATCACAGCTTGAAGCCCTTTGGAATGTGTGCATTTGGGATGGTTTTCTTCATGCATATTCTGTGTATTAACCAGTGCCCTGCAAGGTGGCAGAATGAACAGTTACTTCCTTACTGAAATGATGGCCACTGAACAGTGGATGGGTCTGTGGCAAATTGAGGCAAGCATAGGAGCATCAGAGGCCTGCTCTGTTTCTCTAGCCTAGCATTGCCACTTAATACTGTGAGAGGGGCAGGGTGTGGGAATGGAGTGGGGCGGACTGGGCGGGAGGATTAGAGCATGGAGAGGATTTCAATTTAATAAGATTTTGTTAGGCTCTAAGAAGAGCTTGTTTGAGGAAGTTGGGTCAAAATGACCCCCCCCCATTAGTTGTAATTGAGGGCAACAAGGTCACCTCTCTTCAGGTGTTCCCAATATTTGAAGAGTCGTCACCCTTACACAGAATTTTATGTGGTATGCACATTTACGATAATAGACTTTTTATGTATTTAGTAGCAACTAATTTAGAGCATTCCAAATGTGGGTTCTAAAACAATCGAGTTTTTCTCCTGACAGTTGTTGAGAAAAAGGCAAAGATTACTAATTACAGAATTTATGTTGAGTGGTTGGTTTTTAGGCTTAAAGGAAATGTACTTCAATAGTAAAAGACATTACAGATACAAACTCATTTGCAACTAGAATTCCTATAAAGATTGCTGTCCAGAGGCCTTTATATTTCTTTGGTGGTTATAGCTTTGATATAGTATATAAAATAATTATTTGAGCTAGAAGAGACCTAAGGAACAAAGACTGAGTCGTAAGCACTTGCCTAAGTGGGTTGTAAGTGAAGACGTCCCTCCTTTGCTCCTCAAGGTTTCAGCTCTGAGAGACCCGAGCTAGAGTCTGACCCCATCTGCTGGCTTCAAGGCTAAGTTCTAAAGTTGAGACTTAATGCTTTTAGTCCCCAAGCTTAGAAAACAGCTCTGAACTCTTAGCTCTCTGCAAATCAACAGAACTCTCAGGAGGGGATGATGTAGAAATGTAAAGGGAGCCTGCCTTGCCTTTCCAGAGTTCTGGGTACTGCTCTGACCTGGCAATGCAGCACTCACTCCCCAACCTGTGCTCCTGACCTACTTTTCTTCTGTTCCTTTTGGTTCATTAGAGCCCTTTGTCATATATCTTCAAATTCTCCATGTTCATGGACTCCTTCTAAGTAGGTTTGCAAATATTGGTAAGTTTCCCTTTTTTAAAAAAATCTCCTTTTGGTTCTGTTCTTCTTAAAGGTAGCCATCCCTTTGCTTAACTTGTTGTTGTTGTTGTTGATCTTTTGGAGTGAGGATTTTGGTTTCTTTGAAAAAACACAGAAATATTATGGGAATATGTTTTCATTTCAATTCCAGGTGTGGGATATGGGGCTGCTTCAGATTATCCACAGCAGCTGACTATGATTTGCCTTGTGCTTTAGCAGGAGTGTGATTTTGCCAGTTGCAGATAGTTTCTGCAGATAGATTGTGTGCCTTTGGAATTCTGGGGACTTTTCAGAAGATTTATAAATGCTAGGGCCTCAAGAAGGAGGGGTGTGTGTGCGCATGTGCGTGCATGCGTGTGCGAGTGTGCTTGTGGTTGTGGTGTTGTTGGTTGGTTGTGGTTTGTTAAGTAGTTATGTGCAAAGAAGAAACAAGAAGAAATTAGATATCCTCATGATATCCTCACAGCAAGGAGCAAACCTGCCTCAAGGAACTTGATGCCCCTAATCAGCAGGAAGTCGGTTAATAACAAGTCCCCCCTTTCCCCCTCTATCCTTGTTTCTCCCTTATAGGGTTGAAAGGATAGAAGAAAAAAAAGTTGCAAAGTCTGGCTACAATAATTCATCGTGAGAAGTTAATTATTTTTAAAAGATAAAAGAAGCAAAGAATAGTATGAGATTATATGTAACTAAATGCCAAAGCGCTCATAATTTGTGTTCACTCTGCTAGTGAGAGAGAGAGAGAGAGATGCCAAAGATAATCACTGGAACTTCCTGATAGTGTGATTTTTGACACATGCCTAACTTTCCTAAAGTGTTGTAGTTTTCCAAAGAATAGGAAGTGAGGCGGTGTGGGCATGAGGTAGAGGCAGTTTTACACCGGGACCAGGTAAGATCAGGAAAAGTAGAACCTCAGCTTGTTTATAAAGTACTGTACTTCACTGTAACTTTTTATCCATGCATGTGGATATACCTTGTTCTTCTTGATGGTCTGCTTCTGAGAATATAGGGAAAAAGGAACCCTTAGGACTTCTACTTTGATGATTATGTCTCATATTGTATAATTTTGTAATATGGAGAATATGTTTATTCTTTTATAACCAAATACTAAAATATATGGCCATTCAAAACATGGCCAATAAAACCACATGTGATTCTTGTGGCTGCTATTTCTGTTAGCATTAATATTTAATATAAATTTCTTTCCATATTGATGAGATAAAACATTTCTATTTATAATATTAAAGATAGAAATGTAGCCAATTGTAATGTCTTTGGAAATGATATAGTTGGTTCCAGTTTCATTGTGAAAATTTTGTGATTAAATTCTAGGCTGTTATAAATGTATTTTGACATTTATTTACTCCTCCAAATAAAGAATTTAGCAACTATACCCTGAAACCTGTTTGTTACCACTGTTACCAACAGTATTCTGGATAGTGTGTGTGTGTGTGTGTGTGTGTGTGTGTGTGTGTGTGTGTGTGTTAGTAATTTGTTTGAAGAAAGAAAACTATTACTTGTTCATGTCGGAGCATTGTGTGGAGCTCTCTCAAGCATGAAATTTGAGTTGCCAGGCACATGTGTATTTATGGGAAGTGTTTGGTTCTGTATGAAGAGTGACAAATGTCACCCCAACTGTCTCAATACCTCATAGCTTAGACTGAAAAGAGCAGAGGGCACAGAGAAATGACTACCATGCTTGTGACTCACACATTCCAGTTAGTGGCCACTCACCTGATTCTAGCTTTTGACTTTCTTTTGTCTCTGTGCTTTGTTTCCTTTGGTCATGATCTAGAAATGCAGGAAAATGATGAAAATAATGTAAAACTGAGGAAAATGTAGACAGTGTATTGAAACTGGCAATTTGTGAGGTATGTGTCCTGATATAGCCTTCATAAATATGGAGCTGTCTCTCTCAGCTTCGTATTGCCCCAGAGAACACCAGGGATATAATTCTCTAGTACCTGGACAAGAGCGGGCAGTGGAGGCATCTGGTGTGTTTGCGGTATTTGTGGCTATGTTGAGGATCTTCTGGCACAGATTTTTCTGTCTCCAATTTAGGTTATCTACCTTGTTTCATTTCTTCTTTCTCTTCGAAGTTTTCTGTTTGGTGTTGCCTCTGTATCCTTGCCCCCATCTCAAAAAGTGTGATTGGAAAAGGATAAACCAGCAGAGCCATGTTTCCTAGACAAGATGGATTCCTTGAGGGAGTTAGGCCAGGGATGGACTGTACCCCAAAAGAAGAATGTAATGTCTTAGGAAGTACTTTGGACTTGGGAACCAGCAATTGGCATTCTGTTTCGATCAAAGCTGACTTGTAAACTCAGAGCCTTGGCTAAGGTGTGTTTCCTCTGGATTGCATTCTTCCATCTCTGAGAAGTTAAATATAAGTTCTCTCTGAGAACTGTATTAAAGCACCTTAGAAAACAATATTCCTCCCCCTTTTCCATTTTCTTTATTCCGAGGCAATTAGTAGGATGTATGTTCTTCTTTGCTTTGAAGAAGGACTTTTAAATCCTGGAGTTGGAAAGCATCTTAAGATGTCTTGCAGTATTTCAACCTCTGGGATAAACTAGGTGCTTTGATTGTCTTTGTTATCGCTCTAGCCTCTGGATAAAGGTATTGGTGGTGTCTTAGATGTATAATGCTTGGGACAGTGAGGACGTTGACTCATAATCCAGTTTTATCACTTAGCACACAGCTGCAAACTTCAACACTGTAAGCAATAGTCAGGTAATGTAGCTAAGTAAGGAGACCAGGAGCTGAAGTCCATGCTCTGCAAACATGGTTGCTGCTCCCATGACTTAACACATCAGCTGGTCCAGTGCAGTGCAGCCACTTGTGGCAAAGGGCCATGGCCATGGGCGGACAGTGTTCGTTGAAAACACCCATTTGTACTATTGACAAATACAGGTTTGAGAACTCAGATGTATCTACAGTAAACATGACTGTGGAAGTTTTCACAGGCTGTTTTCCTCAAGCATGTGATGTGTAGACCTTAGACAGGCCTCCCTTTCTACACAGCTTAATACTCTACTGCTCCTCCATTCTTCTTTAAAAGCATACTCAAAATTATTTATTATTGCAAATTCTCCATTCTTATGACTAACCCCTGTTTTAAGAATCTTTTCATGTTGAGTTGTCCTCCCACCTATAGGAGTTCTTGTTTTTGAATGTTTCGTGTTTTCTTGTGTTTAATTCTACACTCAGAAAGAACTTTCCCCATAAATCCAACTGGAATTGGTACCAGATCTATTCTCACATTTTTTGTGGTTGGTGGAAAAGAACAAATGATCACTGTTCCTTTTGTGACATCCTTCTAATAAGCTGAAAATAGCTAACTCCTCCAAACCTGCACACATCTGCAGTTATTTTCACATCTGTCTGTCTGTCCATCTGTCTGTCTGTCTGTCTGTCTATCTGTGTTTGTGTGCACACATACTCACACATGTGCATGCCATGGCACATGTTAAGAGGTCAGAAGATAATTTACAGCATTTTCAGATTTTTCTCCTTCAACCATGTGGAGATCTGAGTACTGAACTCATGTTGTCTGGCTTGGCAGCAAGCTCCTGCTGAGCCATCATGCAGATCCAAGTCTGAGGACTTATCATGGGCTCTTTCCCAGTGCTCCAATAATTGTAATTACTTTCTTCTGGACTCTCTCCAATCCGTAAACTGAAAGAAATAATATTTTGAACTCTACCTAGTTCTTTTCTTGGCTGGTTGAACTGACTAGATAATACTAAAATCTTATTGCTTTTGTCAGAGATCCCTACATATTCAGGATACAGGCTGTGACCTTAATTTTTTCCCAATGATAATAGTATTATAGCTAGATTTTCTTCATATTTTATCTATGTAATTCATTTTTTATTTATAACGTTTCCACCTTTTACTCACAGCTAATAAGATCCTATCTTGGTTTTGATGGGTCAGTCCTAACTGCTTTGTCACGGTTACTTGGAATCCCATTATAGTTTAGAAGAAGCAGAAAACTTCACCTTCTTTATAGCCACAAAATGTTTGAGAATCAATCTTCCTTCTTTCCTTCCTTCTTTGTTTTTTCTTTTTGTGATATAGGATCTCATGTAGCTGAATGTTTTCAATTTTACTATAAAGTCATTGAGAAACAAAACAGCAAAACTCAACTGTATTGGGCCAAGGAGTCTAGATGGTGTGTGTGTGTGTGTGGTGTGTGTGTGTGTATGTGTGTGTGTGTATGTGTGTGTGTGTGTGTGTGTGCATATGTGTGCTGGTGTGTGCACCTATGTGTGTTGGCGTGTGCCTATATGTGCATGTGGAAATGAGAAGTTGACGTCATGTGTCTTTCTTGATCACTCTCCACTTTGTTAACTGAGGTAGGGTCTGGTCTCTCAGTTGAAACTGGAACTCCTCTTGTGGCTAGTGTAGCTGGCCAGCTTGCAGTGAGGATTCCCATCTTTGCTCCCTGAGTGCTGGGATAGATAGGCACAGCACCAACCAAGCTCTTCTGTAGGCTTGAGATCTGAAGCTCAGTCTTCACATTTGCCCAGCAAACCCTTTATTCCCTGAGTTGTAGCCTCTGGAGCTCACCCATGGGTCAGGAAGCCCTTTTTTCCTGTGACTGTTGATTTGCAGTTTTCTTATTACTCTGTGTTTCTTAAACTTCAATGAAAGTCAATAGCACAGTTTCTTATTTAGTTGTAGAAACTAAACTTGGGTGAGTTGGGTCAATAACTTGTGGATAGTGAATGCTTTTAGTGGAGAGAAGAAACGTCAGAATTGTTTAATACGTGCATATAGGTTAGTGGCACCTTAGTTTACAATTTTTTAGTAACAAGTTGAGAGACTAGGAGAAGTTTTAGGTTGAATATAAATAATATGGTCTATCATATAGCTACTGTTTGTGTTGGATTTTGCCTATTCTCTTATTTAAATTTAATAGCCAATGTCCTGTTTAATATATGAAGATAAGATGCATTTTCTTTGGTTATTGTCATTACAGGTTTTGGAAAATGACCATGAAGACTGAAGAAATTACATTTTTAACATGATACTTGGAGTTAATGACTGCTTACGGCATTTTCTTGAAAATTAAATATGACTTAGAAGCGTCAAAAGTTTATGATGTCATCGGTTTCAACAGAAAGCAAACTCCAGCAGGCTGTGAGCCTGAAGGGAGTTGACCCAGAAACATGCATGATTGTGTTTAAGAACCACTGGGCACAGGTAATCTATGAGTCCCATGTCTTATGTCAGCAGCCACCCCAGCCTCTGTCACACTGAGTCAAGATTTCCTACTCTATGACAGCTTGCTGGCTTTCTAGAAACACTGGGTAGGAAGGGCCCTTTCAGTCAAGAGAAAAGCAACTTTTTCCTTCTGATTTCCAATAGTGCGCATCTGATTAAAAACACAGTTTCCACAAAGGACTTGTTTATGAAGCATTTGGTAAGTACTGTGCTGAAGACTTCAAACGTTGTATGTCATTTAGTCTTCTCCAGAAACCAATAAGGTAGTTTGTAGAGAATGAGTTAAATGACTATTTGGAGGTTCTGCAACTAATGAATTACCAAGCCAGATCTTGGTACACAGACCCCAGTCCCTTGAGTCCAAAGCCTGTGGGTCGTTACTCAGTGCTTGGCCATTGTTAGGCCTGTGAACCCTATGCAATGTAAGAAAAGGTATCTGGCTGTATCTGAATCGTCTTTTCTAAGCACATTAGTTTCTATGGATGATTCATTCGGACTTCTCTGTAGCTTTTCTCTGATCTGCTGGTGTGGATAATTAAGGGTTGAATGTTTAGAAAATTTACCAGCTGCCCCTTTCCACAGGAAGCTTGTAGGTAGTAAAATAAACAAAATTGGTATTTTTTTTTACTACTTGTCCAATGTTATACTCCCCAGGTGAGCTGGTAAGTGGCTATTTATGTGACAGTTTTTTAATGACTACCAGGTTTCTTCCTGTGTCCGGAAACAACACATGGGTTAAAGCCCTGAGCCTGTAAATCACAGGAATTATAGGGGACACAGTTTAGATCAAAAAAGAGCAAAATCAATTCTGCTTCCGGATTGTTCTCATCTCGTGGTTGCTTTTCACTGCCCAATGTAAAGCTTCCATGAATTTTTGTGCTTTTTCATTACTCTGAATTATTGTTCACATTTCAATGGATTTACTGTGGGTACTGAGTTCACCACTCCTGTAGTCAAGGAAAGAAAGTAATTCAGGGTTATTCTTGATAATTAGATAACTACCTTTGGCTTTGCACAGTTTAAAGCATTTTAAAACAGCAGTTCCATAGTAGGCTAGTAAACCCTGAGAGATACCTGCTTGAACATTTTCATTATTTTGTGCTTATGCCATGCACAGTGTATCTGCATATTACTATATGCTCATTTATTGATTTACTTAAATGTGTGTGCCTATTTTTAGAGTGGTTTGCTACACTGCCGGCATTTTCAGCTTACCCTCCAGTTGACTGGTGAAGCCTACATTTTAAATGTGAAATCTTTGCTCTGGGACCACTGAGTTTGCATATAATACATTTGATTATGAACCTTCCTTCTGAGGTTGCTGTGATGTGATCCACTTGGCTTCGGGTGCTGGGCTTAGAGACACAGAGATATCACTGACCTCCTGATGGTGTGTAGGTAGATCATCTGCCCTGCTCAGGCCTGTCTCTTTCTCCAAATCAGTTGGAGTGCTCTAGAATGTCCTGTGTCAGGAGTGTGTCTACCTTTCCTCACACTGTTGAGAGTAAGTGTTGGTTCTAGAATCCTATTGGTCATTTCCATATTCAGTATGAATGTCTTTGACATTATCAGGCACTGTGCTTTATCTGAAGCACAGTGCAGGTGCTTAGAGCTGAAGATGGGACTATCTTGTTAGAGGGAATGATGTTAGTTGTTAAACAATTCCCATTGTAAAGTGTGAGCCTGTCTTATGATGGTCCAGCCATTTCCTTGACTCTGGCTAGGTTTTCATTATGAACAAAAAAAAAGGACTTTTTTCTTTTATTAATTTCTTTAGACTTGGCTTTTCCTTCTAAATAAATCTGGGAAATGCCTTCAATCTCTGTCTACAGAGGTTCTGGGAACCTTTCTGTCAACTATATGAATGAAAATACTGGCTGAGAAATCAATTCAGGTGGGTGGGTTTCCAAATGGCTGTTTCCCTTTAGAGGCGGAGTTAGCCAACAGTTCAAGGATATCTCTGGAGCATCCTATGTGGGACAGCTACAGGAATTGAGTCAAGAGAATGGGCTGTTATGGGTGGAAGAAATCTCAGTTTAGACAGCTTAGTTGTGGAAGAAGGTTTGGGTTTTTTTTTTTGTTTGTTTGTTTGTTTTTTTGTTTTTGTTTTTTGGGGGGTTTTGGTTTTTCAAGACAGGGTTTTTCTGTGTAGCCCTGGCTGTCCTGGAACTCACTCTGTAGATCAGGCTGGTCTCAAACTCAGAAATCCTCCTGCCTCTGCCTCCCAGGTGCTGTGATTAAAGGCGTGCACCGCCGCTGCCGCCGCCACCACCACCTGGCCAAGAAGTTTTGATATCAGAGGAAGGACACATTTCAAGAAGAATATTGTTGATAAGTGCTGTTTTGACTTTTTTGTTGGCAAAATAGGTTGGGAAGGCAAAAAATTTCAAGCAAGACAGAGGTGTAGGCTGGGACTGAAGCTCTCTGGCTGTCAGGACTGGCTGTTGTGAATTTATCTCTGGACTTGCAGCTTGCATACCTTGGCTCTTCACTGGGTTTCTCCTGCTGAGGTGAATACAGGTCAACTCAAGCTAAACTCTGACAAGTGTACCTCTGTACCTGCTGGGACTCCAACTTCAACTCCACTGAGGCAACCAAGAAAACCTGAAAGGCCTCTAGGAACATGGCACAGTCAGGACTAAACAGCCACTTTTTATTTACTGGAGTGTGCCATTACCTGCTCTCAGTTCAACGCTTTTGTTTACCATAAATTAGGAAAAATGAAGGCAGCAAAAGTCTGCGCTCTCTGGATTCATCTGTGTTAGGATACTTCAGCATAAATCCAACATAACTGACGTGCATTTGGCAGGCTCTGTTGTACTATTTATGAGTTGCTTCTGTTGCAGAGCTTGAGTTACACAGCTAACGGGGATGGACAGATGAGGGCGATTGCTTTCTGTCTTGGCCTATACTGTCAAGGACATCTAGTTCTGTATCTAGCAGGGCTCATGCCCAAGGCAGTCCATCATTCCAAGGATGAGTTCTTGAGTTGCCTGGTATTTCACTTGAATTTCCAAAATACCCCTGGGCATGATGTCATAGCTGAAGAGTGCTCCACAGACACCCAGGAGAAACTTCCCTAATGGTGACACTGGAGAATGGAGGCTTAGGAGGTTGTGCCTGGCCCATGCTTCCTCTCCTCACCTTAAGTTACAAGTGGACCTAAAACCCAGATCCCTTTAGTTGGACTTTCCAGTGGCGTGTGAGCATCCACAGGCCAGGACGGTACACACAGTTCCTTAGATCCTAGCTTCTGTGACTCCAGAATTGAAGTTGCTTGACATTCATGTCTGCCATCGGCCATGGCAACTGTCCTGACATTTCCTGCTTCCATGCTGAAGTGCTTGCTGTTCTTTCTGGTGCCGTGTTCCTGCATTCAGTTAAGTGCTGCTTTCTACAGGACACATCTGGAACATCATTTCCTCCAGACTCTTTCCTGTGCCCCGGCATCACCCAGGCCTTCTTTAAGGTTCCATCAGTCACCTTATATTGCAATGGCCTGTATAACGTGTTTCCCACACCGTTGTGAAGCTCCTCAATACCAGAGGCTGTTAGTGACTCCCTTGTATTTCTGCTACCACAACAGAGTATGGAGTGTTGTAGATGCTCAGTAAACTGCTGAACTACAAGGCAGTGAACGAGAAACATTTTAGAAGAGCCAGGCAGTTTAGGAAGCCAGGTTAACCATGCACTAATCTAAAACCATTGTTTAATATGCTTCTAGGAGGATTTTTGGACTTAACCTTCAATGATGAAGAAAAGTATAGACTTGTGTTGGATTTTTAGTTATTTACAAGAACATTGTATAATATAGCAGGTAATTGCTTTTATCTCTTGAGTATCTTTGAATTTTCTGAATGGAAGAGGGACCAAATGGAAGGAAGCCCTGAGCTACCGGCTAAATAAACTGCTCGAGTAAACTGGCAGATGAATTAAACCACCTACCCTGGTTATTTCTCATGGCACACTGTACTCTGTGACTGCATGGGCCTTGTAGTATTCATTGTCTCCTTACTTTTTTTAAGCAGAGGAACAAAGGAAGAGGTAGTGGCAAAGGGAGGAAGCGAGGCAAGGTGGTGTATGTTTATGTTTCTACTAGTTTAGCAGCAGAGACAGCAAGAACAAGAGTTCACAGTCAGACTAGGCTATTTAGTGAGTTCTAGGCTAGCCTGGTCTACGTAGTAAGACCCTTCCTCAAAAAAATAAATAAGACAACAAAAAAATATATTTCCATCCATCTAATAAATAAGCTAGGTCTTCTTTTTACCAAAAATTCTGTACTCCAAAACCTCTGTTTTTAAAATGTTGTGTTTGTTTTATGGCATACTTATACTCTGCGTCTATATGGGTCTTGTTCTGCTCTATGTATTATATACAGAGGAAATGAGTTTTAAAAAATTGGAGAAAGCTGGGCATGACGGTACATTTCTGTAATGCTAGCCCTCAAGGGGCTGAGGCAGGAGGATCATGAGTTTAAGGCCAGCCTGGACTAAGAGTGAGACCCTGTACAAAAAAAAAAAAAAAACAAAACCAACCAAACAAACAAAAAACAACCAAACAAACAAAACAATAACAAAACCAACCAAGCAAGCAAGCGTCAGGACTGGATTATGGTAATGATGCCTGAGGAAGAAAGTACACTGGGTTTTCTTTTTCACCCTGGAGGAGAGATGGCCGTGAGAAAAAACTGGAGCCATGTAGATTGCTTATATCAAATACATTCCCACAGTAATGAAAACTAGAGGGCAGGCCTTAGGTCTAGTGTGTAGTGAAGAGCTCTGAGTACCCTGAATCCTTTAAAGAAATACAGACTATAACGTGTGATTTGATGTGCGTATTTGCATCTTACTTTCTTGCTTTGTTTAGCTTCACTTTTGGTATGCACCTCATCACAGACTAAATAATAGAGAACACTGAAAGGCATGGGGAGATCGAAAGTTTAGAAGGCTTAGAAAACTCTGATTAATCTTTCAAACGTCTTAGAAAATTGATGTCCACTAACATTTTAAGTACACATGTTTCTTTACAGTTTTACAAGTGTCCTTAAACATGACAGCTCAAAGTCAAGTGGACAAAAGCCATGCTCCTAAGAGAGGACCATCGGCTGGTGTTTCTGGGAGCCTGCTGCAGTGCCAGCAGCTCTCCTGTTGTGTACTCACCTATTATGCGGTCGGATTGGGCAGGGCTGAAGCTAATGTTCTGTTCAGTATTTTTACTTACATCCTTCTTCCTGTGTTCTTTCCATAGCTCTTATTTATCTTTCAAAAAGAGGTTTTATTAGCAAGTGTCCTGGCTAGGTTACTGTGATCTTGACACAAGTTAGAGTAACTTGGGAAGAGGGACTCACACTTTAGAGAATGCCTCCATAAGACCTGTCTGTGGGCGACTCTATAGTGAGTGTCCTTTCTCAATTAGTGAGTGATGTAGGGAGGCTCAGACCATTGTGGGTGCTGCACCCCTGGGCAGGTGGACCTGGTTGTATCAGAAAGCAGGCCGAGCAAACCATGATGGGTGCTGCCACCCCTGGGCAGGTGGACCTGGGTGTAACAGAAAGCAGGCTGAGCAAACCATGAGGAGCAACTCAGCAAGCAGTGTTCCTAAGCTTTAGTTCCTGCCTCCAAATTCCTGCCTTCCGTTCTTTCCCTGACTTTGGATGATGTAGTACAAATTGTGCAAGATGAAATAAACCTTTTCCTCCCAAAGTTGCTTATAGTCATGGTGTTTTATCACAGCAAGAGAAACCCCAAGTAAGAAGTGTGTATTCATTATACATAATAATAAGTTTATTTTGGTACTTTCATATATGTAATATGTCTTTTATCATATACATCTCTCAATACCCTGATTTGTCCTTTCCCCCCCACACACTCCTATTGACCCCTGCAAAAAGAAACTTTTTTGAATAAAACTGACAGTGGCATAAACAAATAACTAGAAAATATTGGCAGACGTTTATGTCACTAAGCCACAGAACAGTAATATTTCTCTGATAGGGCCTGTGTCTCCAGCCCTTTGTGTGTTCTGAACAGTCTCATGTAGCTCACATTGATTTGAGCTCTTGGTCCTTGTGCCTCTACCTCCCAAGCCTTGGGATTAAAGGTGTGCACCGCCACACCCCACCTTTATTATATCTTAAAATCCTCAATTCAGACAAGTCTGTGCGGCTTCTGATAGAGCTGATATCCTGCAAGTGGAGTGAGTAAACCTATTTTACAAGGACATTATAGTTTTACTGTTAAAAGAAAGCAAGCCAGGCATAGTGGCATAGGCTTATAATTCCAGCTACTCAAGAAGACTGCAGATTCGGGACCAGCTTGGGCTACATAGCAAGTTCAAGGCCACTCCAGGTGACTTAGATTCTCTCTTAAAAGCCAAAACAGACAGCAGCAACAACAAAACAAACAATAGCTTGAGAATGTAGCTTTAGTGGTAGGTGTGTACCCAGTGTAAGGCGAGGCCCTGGGTTCAATCTCCAGCTCTGAAAATAAGAGAAGGAAGGCAGGCAGACAGGAGGGAAAGAAGAGGGGGAGGGAGGGAGAGAGGGAGGAGAAAATGCTGGGAGGCAGAAAGGAAGGCTGGATGGAAGGAAGGGAGGGAAGGAAGGGAGGGAGGAAGGGAGGAAGGAAAGAAAGAAAGAAGGCAGGCAGGCAGGCAGCTGGCTTGCAGCCCTGCTAAGACCCTGTAGAGACAGGCACTCAAGGAATCTCCCAAATGGAAAGACTCAGCCATTAAGTAATGAGCAAGGACAAAGTGGAAGCTGAGCTTCTGTTGTAGTTGTTTGGTACATAGTGTGTAATTTGGCCCATGACAGTTAAATCCTCCCCTCCTGTGCAATGGAAAATGTTGCTTAGTAACTTACATTTTTCCACAAAGGCCACTTTAAATTAGCATTCCAAAGGGTTTGGAACTGTGAGTTCTTTTCAGGAGACTCTCTTGAAATCAGTATGTCCCAGTCAAGGTGGCATGATCACCTGTTATGGAAGGCATAGGCCAAGAGTAGACTGGACTGAAGCCGGTCTCCTGGCAGAGAAACACTTGTGTTTAGCACAAAGAATAATCATTTGGTAGCTCAAGGCGAAGTTGTGATTAATGTGGACCTTTCCTTTGTTTCTTATTTAGGATTCATCAGTATTTAATATTCAAGCCCATTATCACTGACTGATGGGGCCATAGTAGGGACCAAGGGTAGGAATATCTGATGCTCCTTATGAAAGAAGTAGGCTATTTAAAAATCGTGTCCTTAATAACACTCACATATAAAGGTCAGATGGCTTTGAAATTAGGTTAAATTTAGCTGTTTTGATCTGATGGTAATTTGAAGTCCATTGTTCACATTGTTCATTTTGTGTTTACTTTTAAGTTATGTTAATTTATACATGGAATTAAATGTGGTCCAGGCTCACATCCCCTGCCCCCTCTCACCTGCACCCCCTCTCGAGATGAATAAGATGCTTGGTTGTAAGGAGTACATCTATTGTTTTTAACTGAACTGCTTTACTTCATGAGTGTGGGCTTTTATCATATGCTGATTACTTTATTAAATATTATTCTCAGTTTAATAAACTTGTTATGGATAGGAACTGTTTACAAAGTGTATTTTGTTAGGTTTTACTCTCTCTCCTACCGTGACTCTTCCAGAATCCCTGCAGCTGAGGGTACACATCCTAGAGGAGGCTTGTTTGAGTGTGACAGCAGCTAGGCCCAGCAAGGACAAGCCTGCAGGAGGCACTGCATGCAGCCTCACAGTGTTGAATTTCACTACCTATCAGTCTAGGTTAGAGTCAGCATAGTGGGTAAAACTGGCAGCAGGCAGGGAAACAGGAACAAGAATAAGAGGGTTTGATGGTGGTGATGTGAAGTTAGAGAACAAAAGGGAGAGACAAGGAAGTCTAGGTCACATCAGGAGTCAGTCTGCAGCAGCTGGGAGGACCTGGCCCCATGTGGATAGAACCTCTTCCTCAGTCTGAACTCTACCCAGGAAGCTTGAAGGTCCTGCTAGGGTAGGAGCGGGTCCCTGGGTGTGGCCTCAGAGCCCACATGAAAAGCAGGTCACAGGTGTGTCTGCTGGCAGGGACAGGAAGGAGAGGGAGCCTGGGAAGGTCCTACCGAGAAGCAAGGCTCAGGATTTGTAACAACGTGGGCACAAAAGCAGCCAGCGCTTGCTAAACGTAGGTGCTCTGTGACTCACACACACACACACACACACACCCCCATCTCCCAGGCAGTAAAACTGCTGGTCAGAGTGGGAGTGAGGGATGCGATCCAGGGTGTCTGCTTCCTTCCAGGTCAACAAATCTTTCATCTCTGTGGATTATTCAAATTCTGCTCTCAGGTTTCTCTGCCCATGTAACCCAGAAGGCTTAGAAAGTAGCTGTGTTTAGGAGGGCTAACTTACTTAATTTTAAAAAAACTGCTCAACAAGGCCTACAGGTGGCTTGGTGTT
The DNA here is from genome assembly GCF_011762505.2 of Arvicanthis niloticus. Lineage (NCBI taxonomy): Eukaryota > Metazoa > Chordata > Mammalia > Rodentia > Muridae > Arvicanthis > Arvicanthis niloticus. The sequence goes on along the minus strand of NC_047661.1, from coordinate 65,217,805 downwards.
TGAGAAAACATTACTGATCTCTCAGAAGATCAGAATTCAGTTCCTAGTACCCACTTCAAGCAGCTCACAGTGCCTGTAACTTTGGCTCAAGAGAATTTGACATCTTCTGACCACCACAGGCACCTGCTTGTGCACACACACACACACACACACACACACAATTTAAAAAAAAATAAATTTTTTAAAAAGCAGCTACACAGTTTATATTCAGTTATAAAGTTCTGTTCTCTTCCCTTCTCCCTCTCCCCCTCTTTTCTTCCCTCTCACAAACAGGGTCTCTCTATGTAGCCGTGCTAGTTTAGAACTCACTGTGTAGACCATGCCAGCCTTGAACTCACAGAGATCTGTCTGCCTTGCCTCCAAAGTGCTGGCAATTAAAGACATGGGTTACCATGCTCAGCTCAGTTCTCTTATAAAGATGTTTCCTAATAGGACTGGGAATTATAGCTCAGTGGTAGAGTTCTTGAGTTGAAATTAATATTATATATATGTATATATAATATATATCAATAATATATGTATACAACATATATCAATAATATATGTATATACTATATATGATATATATAAAACCATGCAGGGTAATTAGTCTGAAGAAAGTGATTTATGGTTTGTGAGTTGTTTTGTTGTATTATATACATATATTAGATACACAAAAAGTATTTGCTTAAATACGTGACATAAATATAGATCCTTATTTATAAGTTTGTATTATATAGACATTCCAGAGAACTGGATTTTCAATAATTGCTTTATCTCAGTATTTTTCTTCTCTTTTTATACATTAATACAAAATAACCTCTTTGATCTTTTAGATTTATATTATGAACAGCTGTGAAGCAAATTACAGGAAAGAACGAATTCATCTTAAAGTCTCGTTTGTCTTTGTTTCCTTCTCTACCTTCCCTCCCTTTTTGATTTGTTAGACATATAATCTATGCTGGCCTTGAACTTGTGATCCACTTCCCATGTGTTGGGATTACAGGCATGCACTGCTATGCCCAACCTTGTTTATTTTTCTCAAAATGTTTGGGACTGATTTTATGCACATCAGTGTTGTGCATATGAGTTTTTGCCTACATGTATGAATGCATGTATGAATGCGCATCATGTGTGTGCCTGGTGCCTGCACAGGCCAGACGAGGGCGCTAGATCTGCTGGAACTGGAGGGAGAGGGCTGGGGGTTACTACATGGGTTTAGAAAACTGAATCTGGTTCCTTTGTGAGAGCAGCCAATGCTCTTAACTGATGAGCCATCCCTCCAGCCCCTATGTTTGCTCTTTAGCAAATCACTTCATTCATATTTATATATAATTTGTATGCTATGGTACGATTCACTTACATAACAGTAGTTATATTGTATGGTGATATATTTTGGTTATAATTCTCTTATTCTTGACCATCTGAGTCAATAGTAATTTTATTTTTCTTTATTGGAAAAGAACACTGACACAAACATTTTAGGCATTTTCCTTCAAATCAGATTAACAAGTCAAAGGGCAAGAACAAATTCACCACTGTAACTACACATTGCCAGATTTTTTTTTTGTTTTTTTTTATAGAAAGACCAAGGTGGTTTGGCATAACACTACCCATATATAAAGCAGTTCCAGTTTTAGACAGCTTACACAGTGAGCAGAGTGAGAAGTGTAATTGCATTTTACCTGGAGGCCTAGCTGTAAGTACAACTCTCACAAGAAGACTCAACACACAGACTTTGAAGTCACAGCACCAACAAAGCACGAGCTGATCTGCCCTTCAGAATGCAGAACCTTCAAGTTAGGGACTTGGGGGACTGGAGGATGTGTGGTGTTGAAGAAAAGCCTCTTTAGGACCAGTGTGTCACTGTCTTCCTCCCTGTAGATGTCCCCAAAACCCAGAGCCGAAGTGAGCTTAGTAGGCCCGCAGGGAATTCTGGAGCACCTGCAAAGGTGCAGGATAGCAAGTGCTCTCTGGTGGTGTGTGGGCAAGATGTCCGATGGCTGCCATGTGGCCAGCAGTCAGTGGGCCATGTATCATTTGGGTGACTGCTGAAGAAATGCCCTTTCTCGTGAAAAATGTCAACTCAAAAGTTTTAGGGTCACCTTTTCCCTTGAGACACAGTGTTATCAAATTTATGATGGAAATGAAAGAGATCACTGATGGTGTGGAAATGTTCGTATGTCAGGATAAACTTACCTGGTCCGCGAAGATTCCCTTTTCCTTCCTTCTGACAGGAGAGAAATGGAGACCTTTTCCTGAGAAATAATTCCCCTTATTGCTCATGCATGCTGACACAGCATTGTGTATTTGCCAGCTTCCTCCAACAACTCAAAAAACCCTGTTAACCTAAATACAGAACATGTAACAACACATCATAGAACTGGGCCAGGAGGGAACCACCAAAGGCAAACATTGCATTATAGGTTATTGAGAAAGGCAAAGAGAAACAAAGATAGAGTCATTGATAAAATGCCAGGTGGTTTTCAAGTGTCATGTGGAGTATTTTAAAGGGAGTAAATTGAATGCGATCATCATGGATATTCCATGTCACTAAGGTAAATGAAAATTAAGATATAAAATAGCTTTACTTTCAGGTACCCATGTATATGTCTCAGTGGGCACAGTGAGGTTGGAAGCTTCAGATCCCAGCAGTGGGAAGAAAGAGAACTAGGCCAAGGATGTGGCCTCATCTTTACAGATGCTGAGCAGATGTGTTTACCTTAGCCATGTGTTAGGTGGCATCTGATTTTGTTTTATTAGCTACTTTTATCACTGTGTCCAAAACCTTCATATCACTCCAAACTTCTGGAGTTTATTTTGTAATTGATTATCTTGGAGAGATGTTTATTTATTTATTTGGCTTGAAGAATGAGATGTTCAGACTCTTTAGATGTTGGTTTTTGTGTCTATGTCTTCTGTTAATCAATTCTACGTGTACTAGCTTACAGTTTCTCACTTCCCATTTATTGCTCCAATTTCTGTGTTGTGTTGTGGTTGAAGAGGGCATCCCTCCAAGTGGAGAAGTGAGGCATAGTGTTTGTGAACAGCATGCAAGGAGTTACGTTGCTCTGCTGAAGTCTTCAGAACAACTGCATTTTGGGAGGAAGCCAGGTTTCTTTTTACTTGTTTTATGCATTTGAAACTTAAAAGGCTATGTTGTATTAAAGATAGTTTAAGGGGAAAGTAACTTGTTATCTCTTTGAATATAAAAGTAATTACTACTTTTGCATTTCTTTTTGCTTTTCTTATCTTTACACTATTGACATATTCGATAATTATATTGTATCCCATGGCTCCTGTGGTTTTTTGCCAGTTTGATAAAGCCAGTTGTGAAGTGGTTTGGAGATTATTATGATAAACCGCAATAGGTGACAGGTGTTTGCTATATTGCAGGTTGTGAAAATCTTAGAAAAGCACGACCCCTTGAAGAACACCCAGGCAAAATATGGATCCATCCCCCCAGATGAGGCCAGCGCTGTGCAGAACTATGTAGAACACATGCTCTTCCTGCTAATCGAAGAACAAGCCAAGGATGCTGCGATGGGGCCAATTCTGGAATTTGTGGTCTGTGAGAACATCATGGAGAAGCTCTTCCTTTGGAGCTTGAGACGAGAATTCACGGATGAAACCAAACTTGAGCAGCTAAAGATGTATGAGATGTTGGTTACTCAGTCCTACCAGCCTCTGCTGCACCACAAGCCCATCTTGAAGCCCCTGATGATGTTGCTGAGCTCCTGTTCGGGGACAGCCACCCCAGCTGTGGAGGGAAAGCTAGTTGTCCTGCTCAACCAGCTCTGCTCCATCCTTGCCAAAGATCCATCCATTCTGGAACTGTTCTTTCACACCAGTGAGGACCAAGGGGCCGCCAACTTCCTCATCTTCTCTCTTCTGATACCCTTCATTCATCGGGAGGGCACAGTAGGCCAGCAAGCACGGGATGCTTTGCTATTTATCATGTCTCTCTCTGCTGAGAACAGCATGGTGGCCAATCACATTGTGGAAAATACCTACTTCTGTCCCGTAAGTCCTTCTCCTTGGTGTACTTTTCCCCCATCCCAACCCCTCCTCTCATGTACCAAGAGCATATGCTTTTGTTCATTTGTCCCAAGTTGTACCTTCCATGGCAAGGTGTTCAGAGGAATGGGCTTGGAGGCAGCGGAGCTACCCAAGTTTAAGTGCTACAGTTTGGCTAAGCAGCCCAAAATACCACTCTAGACTCTCTACTGTTTCTCAATTCATCTTTTTGGGTTATGCAGAGAGGGTGATTATACTTGCACTTTTAAAATTCATAGCCTTCCACATTGACTCTGCTCTACTGGATCAAGGCATGAGGTAAGACCTCTCACAGCTAGTTTCCCAAAATAATTTGTTTCTCAGCAAGATAATGACTGTTAGTTGTAGGTCTAAAGCATTGATTTTATTTTTAAAATGAATGTATATTTGCAGTGACAAAAAGTTCTCTACATTGTATAGTTTCTTATTCCATGGTATGGAAACAAATTGGTATATATTGGAGAAGCCAATGCCTAGTCTTGCCAGAAAAAGATGGGAGCAGTATGGAGTTTTCATGGGTTCATAGGTCTCTGAGTGATTTCAGTGTTATACTGGTTGGCCAATAACTATCAAGACTTTCTAAGCTTGGTGAACACTTCTATTATCTATTCTTTTTAGTAGTCTTTATACTGTAGCCTTAAATATGTGAGATCATTTGGAGATTCTCGGTGAGTTTTGTTGGAAAGGGCAAGATAGGTTACTATGGGTAAGTAATATTTTTTGTTGTTGTTGTTGTTGCTGTTAGTTAACACTATATGAATGACTTTAGATCAGGAAAAGAACACTCCCTAGAGGGCATTTAGAAATGTGTATTTGTGTGTGTGTGTGTGTGTGCCTGTCTGTCTGTCTGCTTAGCATGGGGGTATAAGGTTAGTGAAGAGGTGTTCACCCACAATCAGTATTCACAGAGTGTACTAGCAATACCAAGTGCAGGCAAGACTGTGGAAATAGAAATTCATATTAATTACTGGTGGGGATGCAAATTGGTGCAGCCACTTTGGAAGACAGTTTGATAGTTTCCTTTTTTTTTTTTTTTTTTTAAAGTGGTTTAATTATTTATTTTTATGTGCATGGATATTTTACCTGCATGTATGTCTGTGCATGTATGTAGTACTCATGCAGGTCAAAAGACAGCATCTGATCCTCTGTAATTGAAGTTACAGAGGGGCTCTGGGAATTGAACCTAGGTCCTCTGGAATTGTATTCAGTGTTCTTAACCAATAAGCCATCTTTCTAGTTCAACAGTTTCTTATGAAACATGCTCTTATCATATAGCCTATCACTTGCTTCCCTTGGTATTACACAAAGGAATTAAAACTTCTGTCCACACAAATACCTGAACATGGATGTTTCTAGCTTTTTTCTTCATAGTTTTTAGCTGTAGAAGCAACCAAGATGTTCTTTAGTATGTGAATAAAAATATGATCCACTTAAATATTGAAAATATTACTCAACTAAATGAAATGAGCTTTCTTTTTTATTGGATATTTATTTATTTACATTTCAGATGACACCCCCTTTTCCCATTTCCCCTCCCTAGAAATCCCCTATTCCATCCGCCCTCCTCATTTTTGCTTTTATACCATTTTAATTATATGCATGTATTAAAGATCAGTTCTAGGTTGAGGAACTAGTAATACAATAGATGCAAACAGTCAAGGAACAAGCAAGACAATAAAACACAAATAGTCAAAGAATAAGCAAGGCAATAAACAAAATTCCATGAATACTCCCGTGATCACTGTTTTTAAGGGCTTATCAGGATGACCAAAATATCTGAGCCTACTTCCCTGTCCTAGCCCCAAATCCTTTTCATGTCTGAAGCCTACTTCCTTGTTCTAACCTAAAATTTAGATTCCTGCCTGAAATTACTTCTTTGTTCTAGTCTAATGTCAGATTCCTACCTGAAGTCCACTTTCTTGTCCTTGGCCAATGTCATATTCCTACCAAGCAGCCCATTTCCTTGTCCTTGGCCCATATCAGATTCTTGCCAAGCAGCCCCAAAAGCTCTCCGCCTCGCCCCCATTTTCATTTCATAAACAAGATTGAGCCTCTCTTAGGTCATTCTTACAAGAATGCCTTCCTTACTTGTCATGGAATATGCATTATCAAAAGAAATGCATTTCTGTCTTAGGTTGTTAAGGCTCTGTACAGAAGCTTATCTGTTCTTGGCTTGCCAGCCTGTTAATTTAATAACTCTGTCTGGGGTTTCAGTTTCAGTTTCAAACCATGTACTTTGGCTGCTGACATGTTGATGTTGTTAAAGACAAGCTTTAACACAATGGGCAGGAATAAAAGTATTCCCAGGACAAAAAGGGCTAACATGATCAAGCTATATATGCCATTCTTGAATCTTGACCAAAATAGAAATACCAACCTCAGGCCATGGATAATTTTATCAGCAGTATCTGCTGCCTCAATGTTCAGCAGAGCAGCATTCTTTAAATTCATCAGCTCACTATGCAAAGTTAAAACATCCAGCGAGGTGTTAGAATTATGCCAAATACACTGTTCAAGTGTCTTTAAACTTGTTCCTAATTATAATGACTACCACTGTAAATTTTAGAACTAACACGAATCCAATGATATTTGGCATGACACTGGAGATGGCTCCTTCCTCTTAAACTCTGAACCTCTTTCCAATAATTTGAATAGGATAAAGAGCATCAATCAATACATTGTTCCAAATGCCTATCTAAATCCTCTTGTATATTCAACACATTAGTAACATTTTTTTTGCTAAATGATTAACAAAAGTAGCTGTCTTAACTTCTTGAAAACCATCAGCAATACTGTGTATTAGCTTCAAGACTGTAGTTCATCTTGAGGATGGTGACAGGGTAGTATTGGGAGTGGAGTAGAATTTGTCTGTTGGCCCTGCAGATTGACTGATTCTCACACTTGTGGATTGACTGATCCCAGATCCTCACATAGCACTCTACCACTCAGCCATATATTCCAGCTGGTTTTGAAAACATGCAGAGCACTCTGAAAAAAACTATAGCAAAATGACAAAATTTGATAAGTATTGCTGATTGTTTTCAATTCTGTTATTTGCTGATTATCTATAATAGTTCATAACTTAAATTTTCAAGTGCATTGAGAGAAGAATGGGGTGTGGTTTTAGTGTTTAAATTTCCATTAACTGTATTTAAGCTGATTTTAGTAATTGTTGCTTTTATAAAAATGTGTTTTAAAACATTGTACAGTTCATTTAAATTGGAGGGAAAACAACATTGCAAGCTGACCTCATTTGCTAGAATAGAAGACAAGTTTCTGGTGTTAGATTACCCCTCAGGATAGAGCCCATAATTTCATTTATACTCAGTTTTCCATAATTACTTCTGACAACATAATTAAAATAAAAAGGGCCCTTTATGTTGCAGATAAAAGCATATGCTATTAACCAACCAGCTAAGGGCCACAGTTGACAAAAAGCTTTCTTTAATTAGTATGATTGTCAAAGTGTGTTAGCATCAGCCTGTTGGAAGAGTAATGACTCTCTTGGCAAACTGGACTTCATTTGGAAACCTGTATCTTCAAACGTGATAAAAAGAGCTGGCTGACTGTGTTCTCTCATCTCTTGGTTCTCAAGAGAGGATGAGAATACAGACAGTTACCCTAGCAATCTGGTATCAACAAATGGTGGGCACTAAATGATCCTGTCTCTTACTTTTTTGTTGTTGTTGTTTTGGGTTTTTTTGTTTTTAACCAAATGTTGATGGTTACACTTAAACCATTTGTCCCATGTTGGCAAAGTCTAGTGTGCATAAATCAGGTTGTGCAAATCAGAGCAAGTGACCTTTAGGTACAGAGCCACAGGTAGGAAGTTATTTATCCCATATCCAAAATTTATGAGGCTTCTTATTTTGGCAAGTTGTATCAAATGCTCTCTACCAGGTGTTTTGCTTCTAGCTTCCAACCAAAGCCATCTGCTAAAAATCTTTGCTTCTGCTAAAATTAACTGAGTACTGTGGGATGTTTAAGGATTGACCTTGACTTGCTCAGTGCTGTATGCATGGCTTGTCTGTCTTCTATTACTGTGTGGAAACTATTGCTCTAATCCTGCCTGTGTTCTTTTCTTTAACCCTTACAATAGCTCAGCTCATTTAAGTTTATAGAATTTAGTAACTGCCAGTTAATGGCAGAATCCGGCTCAAAACCACCTTCATCTGATACTAAAGCTGCTTGTTGTAGCGTTACCACACCAGACTGTCAAGAAGTTAATGGTTTTCATTGTCCTTATCCATTTGGCTCTTTATGGTGATCATCCTTTCTTCCTTTTTTCTTTTCTTCCTGTGCATGCATGTGTGTGTATCTGTTTCCATATATACATACATACACACATATACATATGCACACACATGTATTTGGGTGCCTATATATGTGCATGTGTGTGTGTGTGTGTGTGTGTGTGTGTGTGTGCACCTGCACCTGAGGCTGATGTCAGATTTCTTCCTTGATCACCTACATTATCCATTGAGACAGAGTCTTTCAGTTGAAGCTAAATAGTGCCATTTTGGCTTCTGTAGGTATCTAGCTTGCCCTGGGGATTCCTTGTCTTCACTTTCTGAGCACTGGAATTATAGTCACACCTCCTTGGCTTTTATGTGGTGCTGGGGATTGGGATTCTGGTCCTCTTGCTTGTGCAGCAAGAACTTTACCTGCTGAGTCATCTCCCCAGCCCATGGTAATTTCATTTGAGGATACTTTTGGGAGAAGATAGTGAAAAGTACTTGGTTAATATTTAATGTATTGAGAATAAACATGATGTTTTACAGTTTTGTGGTCTGAATCAATAAAAGGCTAAAAGAGTACATTTTATTTTTAATTACTTGTTGAATGCAGATATATGTGCCTTTTATAATTTAGTTTTCAAGTTACCTGGTGAAGTTTAAAAGTAAATCACTTTTGATGTTAGTTCTTAAATCTGAGGACAAAACAAACAAACAAACAAACCCCACCTACACATCTCTATGAGTCTCTCCTTGTCCCTGGTCCAGGTCCCTTGGTACTCTCTGTATTCTTGAGGGTAAGAGTGGTCTTCCTTGCGATCATTATCCTGGCTAGGTAATGGTGGTCTTCCTTGTGATTGTTATCTTGGAGGCTGGCCTCTCCCTCTTTCCTGGCCTGACTTGTTCCCTGTTTAAGCACCAACCTTGCTATGTAAGGCCCATAGCCCCTGTTCTAAAAATGTGTGGAGTGTGTGTAAATGAATCTGAACTCAGAGCCTTGGAAGGGAATACAGTTGTCAATAGCTGTGAACACACACACACTTCTGTCCCTTAAGAGTATGAAATGCCTTTTATTTTGCAGAATATTTTTCTCAAATTGTTTTTGCCACTATGAGGAAGATTAATGGCTATTGACTAGCCCTATCTTACTGGGGTGGGAACATGGTGCGGACGTCCACCCGCCCAGCTGTCAGCTCTGAATGGGGTGTGTCTTCAGTCTGGGCAGGTTTCTTGCTGTTCACACCCTAGCCCTGCCCTTTTAGAATACTCACTTTAAAAGTGAATATTAGGTATGTATTATTTTTAATTACTGTCACTGATGTATGTAATTTGAAAATTAATGTTGCTGTAATTATATTGATATACTGAATAGTTATTCCCAGCTTTTTAGTCAGACAAATTAAGCTTGTCTTTATGAATTCATCTTCAGAGCCTCAAAGTGGTTAAGAAACCAGGAGAACACAGAATTAAAGTCTTTGTTCTGTGGTTAATTTAGCATGAGTTAGCAAATGTAATTGATTTTTAAAATGTAGCATCAAGATTAGATGTCTCTTCTAGGGGACTTTTGGGCTCCGTATGCTTTTGCCAGAAGTTTCTGATTTATAATGGACAACTCACTTGGGTCACATTCAAAACTAGTATTAAAGTGATTTGTATAGGTATGTTGACAACGAATTAAATACTTTAAATAGAAGATGTTTTCCTTGGGGACCACAGATGCCCTGATTTTTAAAGCGATAAAGGATCAATCTTGCTTATAGTTTTGTTTCCTGTACTTAGCACCTGACCTAAAATTAAGTAGTCAGGCTTTTTTTTTTTAATGAGTGAATTAATATGATAGCTCCATCTATCTATCTATCTATCTATCTATCTATCTATCTATCTATCTATCCATCCATCCATCTATTTTGTCTCTAGTGTTGCTATGATCCATCAGTTTCGCTGTCCTTTATTGTACACAGCATGGGCTCCTGTACCTCCTCAGCTCTTATCAGTTTCTCTGATGGCTTCGTCTCATCTCTTTGTGCTAAGACCTATCATGTCTTATCATTGAATCCATTGTATTAGTCTTGGAAGATCACCTTTGAGACTCCACACACCTGACTCTCTCAATCACCCATATCTCCAGTATAGATTGAGGTGACCGAGTCCAATCGGGAGAGATGGAGAAGATAGATAGTAAACTGGTGTATGTCAGAGAGGTGACTGTCTCACCAAGGGAGGGAGGACAAGGAGAAAGGAGAGGTAACAGTAGTCTACATAAATTTAATTCCCCTGGACTTACATTTCTGGCTCCCATTTCTGAGTTTGTGTTCCTCACATCAGGCTCTGTGGGTTATTGCTCCTGGTCTTTCCTTTCTTTGCCTTCCTCTCCCCATCCTCTTTTATTTGTAGGCTGCAGTGCTACCTCCACAGGGATGGCTCTAGAAGGCCACCTCTAGCCTAGAGCACTGTCCCAGGCATCAGACCCACACAGCTGTCCTCGAGGCCCTCCATCCAGGTGTCCCAGAAGCGTTTTGTGTAGGGCCATAGAACCCCAAAGGATGTGGCTCAGATTTACCTCTCTGTTCATGTGTCAGCCCTTTCTGCTCTGACAGTGCTGGGCTTCTCGGTCCTGGAGGACACTGTCTCTTCTTTCTCCTTTCAGCTCTTGTCCAGGCTTTCCTCTGCTTGCAGTAGTTTTCTTTCCACCATCATTTTCTGTGTCCCCTTCAGCAGCCTAGACAGCACTTCTGAAACCAGGTCCCCTATTTGGCTCCCTACCTTCAAGTCTGAGTAAAGCACTTTGTTTATCAACAGCATCCTAAATTTTCTATCATGCATTTTAGATGTTTCTGACGCCATTATAATTCCTCATTTGTCTTTTGATGGACTGGGAGATGAGTGAGGTGTGCCACTATTTCTTTTCTGGGCCCGACTCAGAATACCTTCTTGAATGTTTTCATCCATTTGAGTAAGTTCAGGGTCTGTGCTAGAATGTTGTCTTTTGGAGCTGACTTCTTTTTCTTTTAATTTTTTATAACATATATCTTTATTTATTTTGTGTGTATGCCTATAAGTGTATATGTGTGGGCATGCAAATGCCATGTTGTAGTGCGGAAGTCAGAGAACAATTTGCTGAAGAGAGTTTTCTCCCTTCACCACGTAGGTCCCGAGAATAAAGCCCAGGTGGTCTCTTACCTCAGTGCTGTCTTTCTGGCCTTATAGATGGCTCCTTGTATATAGTCTGTGCTAGTCTATACATTCGCTAAGGCAGGATGACTGAGATGCTGCATAACTAGCATCCCTTCCCAAGTGGGAAGCCCCACGCCCTGTGAAAGTCTCTGCTTCTGCAGTCTTCTGTTCTGTAAGCGTTCAGTGCGATTCTTTTCTCACACTTATCTTTTAAAGATATATATATATATAATATTTTATATTAAATATTATATTATTCCATCTGATATATTATACAACATATGTAATATCTAAGGTATATTAATTATACACTATATCACATTATATTATACATGAATAAATAATATAGATGTATGAAATATAAACATAAATAACATATATATATATATATATATATATATATATATATATATATATATACTTATTTTTACATCTTGACCTCAGTTTTCTCTCCCTTCTTTCCTACCAGTCTCCTCTGCTTCACCCCCTGAATGTTTGAAGTTCTTCATCTCACTTGTCTGGCCCAAATATTGTCAGTACAATTTTAAGAACTGGGTACAAAGGTGAAAAGTAAATCTTGGGTTCTAGCTTAAAACCAGCTGTGTTGGTGAGACCATCCTCATCTATGCTCCTGAGAGGCTCTACTGGCATGGCACATCACCTTTGCCCAAACCTTTGTCACATAGCTCAGTGACCTTCATCCACACTCACTTCTTTCTTCTGTTATATTGTTTGTGATGGTCGAAGGAAATATTATACATGAAAGTGTTTTCTAATACGTAAACTTCTAGTGTCAGTCAGAACCCTTAACATACAAGCAATCTTTCTCATGAAAGTACTCAGCATCCCTATTTGTAAGTGGGGACCACCTCCATCCCAGGCTGCTTCCCATGAACTAGTATTTGCACTGGCGTACTTCTCTATTGGCACTCACCAAGTTTTCATGTGTTTCTAATGAGTTTGTCCCTTCCCTGAACTTCTTGAGTATGAGAGTCACATTTCATTCATCTTTGTGTTTTGCCTTCTCACTTGCTGGACTCCCAGCTCATCCGGTGCCTGGCATAAAAGATGAATCACCCTCACCAACCTCTTGACTAATAGCTAGGTAGCTCTGGATTTGCCTTGCTGTCTGCTGGGGTAGCCTTCCTAGTCTGTCCATGTGTTTAACCTTTCCTAGCTAGTTGTTACCTTCTCACATTATTAATCCCTTGCTGTTCAGAGTTTGGTCTTTGGGCCAAACCATAGGCATCCTGGTGACCATGAGCTTCAGATGAGATGACTTTGTTTTTTTCATTTCTGAATCAGGTGCTTGCAACAGGACTCAGTGGCCTGTACTCTTCGCTGCCCACGAAGCTGGAAGAGAAGGGTGAGGACTGGCACTGCCTTCTGAAGGACGATTGGCTCCTTCTGCCTGCCCTTGTGCAGTTCATGAACTCTCTGGAATTTTGTAATGCAGTCATCCAGGTACTGAAGCCCAGAAGGCATCCTGGGCTAGAGTCTGATCAGAGATCAAGCCTTGTGGGGGATTAGCGTGTATAAGCACCCTTCAATATTCTGATTTCTTAAAAATTAACTCTTTGCTAATTTTAAGAAGTGCTTATGGAATAATGATGCTTTTCTTGAATCCCACTGAGTATCTTGAAATGAGTGAAAATGTTTGATAGGCTCCTGAAAAGTTCCAATTGAGAACAAATGAAAAGATTTTATTTCTCTATAAAAAGTGTTATTCTGTTTTGATTATCCACTTACCCATCAAAAATAAGTTCAGTGGCTGGCTCATTAAATAGATATTTTTAGGCTGCTTAAGTACTCCAAATTATAACAATTTTATTTCAAGGTCTTCCTGGGAGCTTACAAAAGAAAACACTTTATTTTGCTTAATGGTGCACACTACATAAAGAATATTGTTATCCCAATTGAATTTGGAAGAAGTTAACAATCTTCTTAGCTACACAAATTAAATTTACTTTGAAATTGGCTCACTTTAGAGGAAAAAGCAGCCACTGAACTCTTGTGTATCTAGCTTTTTGATTAGATTTTTTTTACCTTCAAATTTCTTGTTACTGTTTTCAATAAAAATCCAATTTTATATATGTTTAGGGCTATACTAAGTTTTCATCAAAAATTTCTATGTAGCATAAATACTACCTTTATATTGGATTTATTTAGAAATCTGGTTTGTTTTATGGTGATTTTGGGGGTGAAAAATGTTACTTATAATCTGTTTATCTACCAAATAAACAAACAGCTTCTGGAGGAAAGTGAAAGTAAATTATTCTAGATCCCATCTCATTTTTATTGCTAAGTCAAAGGAAGTTTTATTTGTATTTAAGATAAATGAATTACATTTTAAATTATTTTCCCTTTAATATTATAGTCTATCAACATTTTCTGCAGAAATGTATGGAAATAAAAATGATGAAACTACTATTAGCTCCTCTTCAGATGTACAGAGAAAGGTTGTCAGTAATTTAAACAGCTTGCCTTACTTCCCTAGAAATTGCTTTTTACTGTATGTTTGATTGAATCTTCTTCTCTCTCTCTCTCTCTCTCTCTCTCTCTCTCTCTCTCTCTCTCCCTCTCTCTCCCTCTCTCCCTCTTTCTCTCTCATTAAAGCTGCTTCTTTGGGAGTAGTGAAGAACAGGGAAATTATATATTTATTTGAAATTAAGGGCAAACATTATTTAAAAACATTTAAATAATGTATTAGGGTTAGAGAACCCCTGAAAGTATAAAATACACTAGTAAAGGTTTGTCCATGTCACTTAGATTTTGAAAATCAATTTTGGGAAGTAACACCAGCAATGCTTCCTGCTTGAACAACAGTCCACTTTTTAAGAGAATATTTTACAGAGCCTTTCTTCCCTAAATATAAGAAATATCAAAAAATGCATCTTCTAAATTCTCTGTTAGCAAAGTAAGTGTATTTAATTATTCTTTTCTATAGCTACACTCTTTTAAAAAGGTAGTCACAAGCAGATATGGAGCCTAGAAGGAGTGAAGGGGCAAAAATTATACTTTATAACTTATTCATTTTTAACTTATAAATATTTATGCATACTCAGTCTATTCATTGTCTGTCTTTTTCAAGTCAATTTTAAAATTAACATCTTTTCTATAGTTGGAAGTATAATTTTAGCTGTTGATACTGTAATAGATATTTTTTTAAAAAATCACATCATTGTGTGGTCTGAAGTATTATTTAACAAGTGAAGCTTAGCCCAAATTTAGCGTTTCTTTTTTAATGTAAGATGAAGACAGAACTGTTTGGTTTTGAGGCACCATGGAGAGTGAACCCTGTCATCTGCTTCTGTCTCAGGTGGCTCACCCCTTGATCCGCACTCAGCTTGTCAGCTACATTTACAATGGATTTTTGGTACCAGTATTGGCTCCTGCCCTCCATAAGGTCAGTGATTGACTAAGGTCATCTGTCTGTTCATAGTATGAGGGAAATGGAAGAAAGTAAATGCAGCATAATTGAGTCAGCAGTGGATAGAGCCATAGTTTTCTCTCATCCCACCCAAAGTTCTTAGTAGTCTCAAACAAGGGTCTTAAAAATATCCATGGTGTAAGTCAGATGGGGTTCATTTGGTGTAGTGAAATGTCAAGTTGGACAGTCTACAGGAGAAGTAAGGCATGGTCTTTGACTCTGGGATCAACTTCAGTTCCTGGCTGGGGCTGCTGTGAATGTTCTGTTAAGCTGTCCTGTGATAGCTTCTCCATCTTTCATAGAGAGTGCATGGGCTGCTGCGGGCATGGGGAGGACAGACGTAGCACCAGGGCCACAGCTTTACCTCCTCCTTAATAGAACATGATTTTCTATTATAACAATTTTGCGACAGTAGAAATTAAAGTGATGCCATGTTAAGGTCCCACCAAAGGTTGGCTGTCTTATTAGCAACACTCTGAATGCCTATGGCTCTCACTTTATATTTAATAAATCAACTGATATCTTTTCCATTGTGAGTTATTATGAGACACCCATGGACCTAGCATTCTAATTTTAAGGAGTCTTGTTCTCTGATTGGGAGAGAAGTAAGAATTAAATTATAATGTGACTTGGACAAAATGCCCTTCTTTGTGTATATTTAAATTACATTTTATGTGTTCTTGTTTTATAAAGTTAAAAAACCCTGGATTCTAGTAGTGCTGAAGTGTTGCAGTATGTGCGGCTGGGTGTCTGGCTCAGGGCAGCCAGGCTCAGTGCAGCTGTTGCTCTCTCGCTGTTTAATGACCTTTTTGCTCAGTGGACACATTGTGTGAAACAAACTGTGCTTGGTCTGATATGGCATTTCCGCAAGTTACTTTAATGTTTTATAACACAAAGAGACCAACTCTGTGGAATTAGAGCTGTCTTGGGAAACGCAGGGCATATGATTGGAGAACTCCTGCCTTCTGTGTTTCTACACTGACCTGTTGGCCAGTATTCTGCTGTTCAGGGATGGGGTGTGTGTCTGGCTTTGGAGGTCTCTAAATCTACATGGGCAAGAACTTTCCTTTTCAGTGGAATCCAGCGGAACTACTGAAAGTGTTTACGCTGTGATTACAGACTCCTGAGTATAGTCTTTCTTCCTTGGTTAGTCCCTAATTATCCCTCACTCACCTGCCGACACTAAGTAATGCTATTTATCACTATTGTATTCTCTACACTATTTTGTTATTATAATTAATTAACATACTTTAATGTAATATATGTTTACATATTAATGGGGTATCAAGTGATGTTTTGATACACAAACAGATTAATGTAATGTTAAAGTCAAGTTAAACATATTTATCTTCCCAAACATTTATCATTTCTTTATGGTGAAAACTCCCCTTGGAACTTTTTAATAGAGTATCCCATCTAGTTATCTGTAGACACCCTACTGTGTGCCAGACCAGCAGAGCATCTTGCTGTGATCTCACTGTAGCTTAGCACAGTGAGTTCTGTAACTGAGCGTGAGCTTGACTCACAGAGCTGTTGTAAAGACCAGGCTACCTCACTTCCCCACAGCACTTAAGAATGGCTGAGGAACTGAGGCATGAGCCACGCATGTTCAACATCCAAATCCACAGAGCTAAGCACTTTTTGAGGCTAACACTCCTGTGTGTTTTGTTCTCTGGGATCTGTTTATTGCTGAGTGTGGACATCTCCTTAGATTTAAGCAGTATGGAAAACCAAAGTAACTAACAAACCAACCTACCAACCAACCAACCTACCAACCAACCTATCAACTAACCTACCAACCTACCAACCAACCAACCTACCAACCAACCAACCAACCAACCAACCAACCAACCTACCAACCAACCAACCAACCAACCAACCAACCTACCTACCAACCAACCTACCAACCAACCAACCTACCAACCAACCTACCAACCAACCTACCAACCAACCAACCTACCAAACAACCAAACAAATAACAGCACACAATGGAATGTTTAGGAATGTGCCAGCAGAACACGAACAGTTGTCCCCTTTTCAGACAGTGCTTTATAAGAGTGATTTTAAACAGCACAGTATATACATCACTTGACTCCATTTTTAGTTTTGTCCATAACTTAAAATTGGAGATTTTAAAGCCATAAAGTTAAAACATGTTTATTTTTAAAAGTTCATATAGTATAGAATATAGGAGATGAAAAGTGAATGTTACTCTATTCTCCAGATACTTCCATTTAGTGTCCAGAGAGACCAAAGACTGATTGTTTGCTAATTATTTTTCTTCCCATTCTCCATTTTTTAGTATTTTTGTTCCTGTTTTTAACATTTATAATTGAAAGGGTTAGAAAGGCAGGGACAACCTGCCCTTCACCTCTGGCTCTCTCAGTGGCAGCTGATAGGTGCCTGTCTAGAGCAGCAGATCAGGGACAGACACTTGGATCAGGTCAGAGCTGGATGTATCTTGAGAGGCTCCCAGTGGGAGCCCTTGAATCCTACTTCCTACATCTCCCCTTGGGTGCTGAAAGGGTTACTTCAAGTCTGGGCTCAGGCCTGCTATAGGAATTCCCATCATGTTTTGCAAACTTCAGATCTGCTTCCCTGACAGAAGGGCCTTAGTCAGTTTTCTAAATAAAAATCCCTTTCTTTGTGCACTCTCTCATCTAAATCATGCATAACATTTTAGTTACTTGCCATCCATGTAGGCAGCTTATAAAGGTGAACTCACACTCTCTGCCTCATAAATAATACAAATAAATTCATACTTAAAATTTCTCCACATTACGATCAATATTTTTCAACAGCATTTCTTAACCAGAGATTAAGCATTGCAAAACCTAATGAAGGGACTGGAAGGGATGTCTCAATGAATGAAATGCTTTCCATATAAGGATGCAGATCTGAATTAGATACCCAAAAATCCACATTGAAAAGCCATGCTTGGTATCTTATATCTTTACTTCTCATGCTTCGGGGACAAAGAAGGGCTGTGGCAGGTGGAGACAGGTGGATCTTGGAAGTTCTTTGTCCAGAGCTTCAGATTTAGTGACAAAGTCTGTATCAGGGAGGAAAGGAAGAGAAGGAGGAAAGACATTTGACATTGACCCCTGGCTTATATGCATGGATGTACACACCTCCACCTACCCCTATAAGTAACAAATCAGATGCACACCACATCCCACGTGCATGCACACTCACAACCTTGTGAGTATGAAAAATGGGCAGGGGTGTGTAAGCTGATGGTGGACATCCCCATAGTTGCTCCTCCTCGCTGCTGCAGATGGGTAAGGGACTCTGTACACAAAAGCCTGCTCTCATGTTGTCTTCAGCCGACACCGAGGCATGGCCATTTATTCCTCAGGGTTAGTGCAAGGCTCATGAGGTTCTTTTTTAAAGGCTGCATGACTTTCTCCCACAGTCATGTGTAAGCTAAACACAGAGGGAAAGCTCTAGGGTCGGGAGTAGACTTTGCTGAGCATGTATGAGGCCTTGGGTTCAATCTCTAGCATGAGAAATAAAGGTTACTCAGAAAGCCCTGAACACAATGGTTTTGTCCATTCATTTGCTATAGCATCCAACCTTACTGAGTGCATTTGGTGTCTGGTCCTACCTGAACTAGCTCAAAGTTCTTGAGCTAGTTTTTAACCTACTTGTGTTAATATTTGTATGTTCTGTGGAGAAAATGTTAACATACCTTGTTTAGGGTGTTAACCCAGACCTTCTAAGGATTTAATATAAAACATGGCAGATAAATATATCATTCTTCTTAAAGTTTTAAATCCCCAAATACATTTAGCTTCCAGAGTTTGGGATAAGAGATGGAGAGCTTACTTTGGACATTTTGGGAAAGGGTTCATTTTGTAAAAGTCATATTAAAAAGAATGTTATTGATAGATATAGTAAGCAAATAAATTCAGTTGTAGATACATATATAGGCATTCAAGGTGGTTGGTTCTTTTTAACTTTAGATTAAAGGGTGTGTTGTCTGCTTCTCATGTGTCTATCTGGTTAATTTGTCTAAGTTAATATTTCAAAGCTGAACGCTCATTGGTTAGTTGCACTAACCTGCACTCTCAGAGAAGTAGAAGCGAAGGAAGGATTAAATAAACAGGGATTGTACTTCAGGGAGCAAGGCAGGAAGGCACTTGGGGATCAGGTTGACAAAAACCATCACCCCTGGAACTTACATCACCTGTCACAGTGTCAGAGGGAGAGACATGGAGCTTTTATCTGGAAGTGACACATGTCTTTCTATTCATATGTCATCCTCTGAAGATAAGCAAGGCTTCAGGTCACGTCCTCCCTCAGAGAGAAATTCTGTTCTTCAGCTTTATCAGAAGAAATGTTTTGGATGTGACTATTTGCCCTAGTGACTGTCATTCATATGTCAAGGTCCCAGTAGAAACAGGTGGGCCTCAAATTATGCTATGAGGGGATCTGAGGAGCTAAAGAAGTTTTGAGAGGGTGACATTTCAGCGCTTTAGTGTTGTATCAGAAACCATCCTTAGAGCTGGACTTAAGTCGCCATTGATTGTTAGTGCGAGTCACCACCTACACAGTGGGACATTCCGGCTCTACAGCCTGGGCCTCAACTGAGATCATTACTGTGACCAGGGTCTGAGCATTTGGGGCTGGCTGGACATTTCTCTCCCCTGTGCCTCTTCCTTTCCATACAAGTTTAGCTGGAGCTTCTCCCAGCATGGCAGCCTCGGCTATTTGGGTTTCTGTACTAGTCAAGGTCTCAGGACTCCAGAGCCTGGAGGTTTTGAAGCCTCTAGGAGTGCAAGGTAGAGGTGGCCAGTGTATTAAGGACCTGGGACAGAGTTACTCCTGTTTAGTCTCTTTGTTCACATGTCACAGAGCTGGAAACAGAGACTGTCTCTTGATTCAAGAGCATAAGGGAATCTGTGGCAAGTTTACTGTGACCATAACACTGAGGTAGGTGTGTGTGTGTGTGTGTGTGTGTGTGTGTGTGTGTGTGTGTGTGTAGTCAGGGGCAAGGGGCTGTGTAGAAAGTGCCAGCTGATAGGAGCTGTGAACTTCAGCCTGAGGCATCTCCTAGAAATAAAGTTGGGATAAATTTGGAAACTTCACTCATTCCCATCTACCAGACTCCTGGTAGAATCTTATTGGCTAAACCATGTGGTAACCAAACATTCCAGAGAACAGAGGACATAGTGGCCTACACAGACCCACAGGGCTAAAGAACGATATCTGAAGGCAAATACAGATTCTTGTGAGTCTCCAGCACTCATAGCTCCTAGTGTCAGACTCTGAGAGCCTTCCTCAGGGGGCAGCTGGCACCTGTCAAGTGTGTTTGACTCTTTGCTCAGGTACATTTTGACTTAAAATTTTCTAGAAAAGCACTGAATGCCCATCTTTTATATCTTCTACTCAGAGATTCTCTTCTGGAACCTACATCAGAGTTAGAACTTATTGTGACTGGTAGAAATACTAACAACATACTAGAAGTCAATGTATAGTAAAAGAACATGTAAAGCACAGGTGACAGCCACCAAATACAATGTGTGATTATGTAGTTTGGGCAGAGGTAAAGCATGCAGCAGAAAGCACTGGGCAGTAAGTCAGAATACCTGTACTCTGGTCCTGACTCTTTCTGCTGTATGCCCATGTACTGATACTGCTGTGTGACCATGTACCAAGCCTGTAACCTCTGAGTCTGTATCTCCTGCTACAGAATAGCAATACCTTTCTCTGCCCTAGTACAATTTGAAGATAGAAGATAGCATTTGCACATTTTGAGATGCACACAGATAATGTGTCATGGTTATTCTGGGAGAAGCCCTGCAATCTCAATGTGCAGTAGAAGGATAATACTGCTTGTTGAGAAGC
Source organism: Arvicanthis niloticus (assembly GCF_011762505.2). Lineage (NCBI taxonomy): Eukaryota > Metazoa > Chordata > Mammalia > Rodentia > Muridae > Arvicanthis > Arvicanthis niloticus. Next base: position 65,197,081 of record NC_047661.1, on the reverse strand, counting down.
AGTTGGGGAGCATGTACAGATGCGATGCACTCTGACAGAGGAAGTGAAGGGGCTGTGAAACCCTCTCATCTCTATGGAGTTTATAATCTGGGACCTGGGAGGTAACAGGTTAACCACAGACTTAGAGCAGGAGGGGGCTAAATAAATAGTGTGACACAGAGAGAAGCAGGGCTAGGTATAGGCAGACACAAGGTCAATGGTAAAGAAAAGAAGCTGTATAGTCATGGGTTTTGCAGCCTATTCTAACAAGTATTTAACCTCTCCTCTTACCCACCCTCACCAGAGGCAGTGGAAAAGTTATTAGGATATGGGGGAAGTGGACCTGTTCAGCGGTAGTTCTTTGAGGACAAGCTTAATCTTCTTTGTCAGTAGTTCAGTCCTGTAGCAAACACCAAATACAAATTAGCAGCTGTACTCCAATCTCCTCAGCAAGCACACACCACACACAAACCAGCATCTGTAGTTCCAGTCCTCAAGAAACCTCAAGGTTCACCAACCGGCCCAAACAAGTGAAGTTGCCCGACTGGTTATCACCAGCCTGGAATCTCTGCCCAGGTGTAGTATTGGGGGATGGGGGTAGGGGTCCTGTGTTAGCAGGAGAATGGTAGGTAGGCAGTGTGCCTTAGAAGACAAAGCTGACTTTGATGCTTGTCCTGGTCTCCAGCAGGATTAGAAAAGGGGGTTGTAGGTAGTGTGGGTGGGAAAGGATTGTCCAAGTAACACTCTGGCTCTCTTGCAGGATTTCCAGAAGTGACTTAAGATACTCTTTGTTTTGGAGGTTGCTATGGGTGGGTCCTTCACAGGCTTTTAGGAAATAGGGGAAGAAACTTGTGACTGACTCTGTTCAAAGGAACAGTAGACCTTGAGGGGTGTGTGCTATGATAGGCAGTGATGGCAAGGCATGCAGCTCATAGGCATTAACCATGGAAAATCTGACCTCAAAGCCTGTACCTTTGGTTTTGCCAAAGAGCAGCCAGCTATATTTCATTTCCTGTAAGTGTGCTTCAAAAACAGAAATAAGATCTACTAGAGGGGAAAAAAAGATTTTCCATCATCTTCTGTGTGCTATAACTGTGCTTAAACAATGTACATGAGTAGAATTAATTTCAGACATTCCTTAAGGGCGTGTGTGCTGGCTTCCTATAAGCCACTGTGGAGCCCATTTGTTTTACAATCTTGCCTTCCAAACACACACATACATATTCATGCTCTGCATCCTACAAGCTCAATAATTCATGGCTTATTGACTTGAGCTGATGGATGGCAGTTTGGGATGATTGAAAAGAAAAGACGGAAATTTCCAGAGGCTGGGCACAGCCACAAGGGAGTTGCCTACCTCACCAGATATTATGTGCTTTGTGAGTGGGGTGGGAACTTTAGTCCAGTTTGACTGTCCTGGCTCAGCATACTCTCGACCTTTATGCCCAGTAGAAGTTGTGACTTAAGACTTTTTTTTTTACAATTAAATAACATCTTCAAATTATCATCATTATGAAATAAGAATGGGCTGTGGTTGCGTGCTGAGCTTTCAGGAGGATCAGCCCGATGTGTCTAAGGAGTGAGCAGAGTGGCTGAACCTCAGCCCCTGCCCCCTCCTGTGTTTCCTGGTCTAGAAGATAGAAGAGGGCTGAGGGTGGAAGAGGGTAGGCAGGCTGCCTGCTTGCTCTTCTGGAGCATTTGATTCTGTATTTCTGGATGCGGAGCTTGCCTGTGCTCTGTGTCCTGCTGTCATCTCTGACACTTCTTGATAGAAGGCACTTTGACATTTTGTGTCTGGTTTCCAATGACACTGAGGAATTTCACTGAAAAAAAAAAAAAATGCCTTCAGTACAGAGTTGAAAGAGAGGAGTCCAAGCATGGAGTCGGAAGTAGCTCTGCTCACCACTGTACCACCAGTGACTCAAAGCATCGCATTAGTGTAGTGCGTTGGCTGTGGATGCCTGGGATTTTTCTTTTAAACTTAGTGGTTCTCTGCCATGCCTTTTGTGCCTTCCCTTGAGCTAACTGGTTACCAAATGAGACTCTGGCTCTGCAGTGAGCCACACTGAAAGTTTTAGCATAGTGGTTTTGCTGGTTTTTTTTTTTTTTTTTTTTTTACATTTTATAGTTTAACTTATGCACTTCAGTGATTTGCTTTATAAAATCCATTGTCTATCTTAATGACCATGGCCTTTAATTACTAAAGTCTCCTGAATATTGTCTTATTTCTGCTAGTTACTTATTTATTTTCCTATAATAATGTTGAGATCTAATTTTTTTTTTATTCCCCCACCCCCTTTTTACTCGAGTGAAGACTGCCCTGAGAGTGAACTTGCTGCTCACAGTGGCCTCTAGAGTGGTGTGAGGCAAAGGCAGCCCCGGGAGCAACCCAAGGAGACAAGCTCATTCTTTGAAGAAGTTGCTACTATTTTCTCAGAGCTAGCTTCTGTGCTAGCTCTGGCTAACTCCAGAACAGGCAGGTGTCTCCTGTATCATCATCATCTGGAAGCTGGGGAAATTGTAAGCTGTGGGTACCTGAGTACAGAGAGCAGCTTGCAGTATCAGTGGCCATGGCCCAGTTAGGTCCTGTCATGTCCATGTGCGGTGCTAGGGCTGAGACTAGGGGCTGTAGGTAAAGAGGCTGGCTCAGCTGCTGCCTTGGGTTCTTTTCCTGTTACTGTGATAAAATACTCTGACACAAACAGCTTGAGGAAGGAAGGGCTCATTTGGGCTTACACTTCCAGGGTGTCGCACATCACCATGTGGAAGTCACAGCAAAACCTTGAAGAAACTAGCCACATTGCATCCACAGTCAAAAAAGCAGGGAGATGAACACTTGTTAGTGTTCGGCTCACGTGCTCATTTTATACAGTACAGAATCCCTTGCCCGAGGAATGGTCCCTGCTCTAAACTAATGCAGCTCTTCCCACATTAATTAACATATTCAGGATAATCCCTCACAAGCACACCCAGGCCTATCTTCCTAGTGATTCTAGGTTCTTCCAAGTTGACAATTAACAGTACCATCACAGTGGCAGTGTGAGGGGAGGGCTCCAATGGTGGCTCAGGCTTAAACAGTCTGTGAAAGTGGAGGGGTCAGTTGTAAAGATTACCAGGGCTAGTCAGTGAGTGCAGGTGAATAAGATAATTAAAGGGCCCTGAGGAACTCATAGTAAGCAAAGTAGCCACAGATAGACCAAATAATGACTCTGTCCAGCTATCTGAATAGACCTAGAAGAGCTGACTGCCAAATATAGGAGGCTTTGTCTTGGAAATACCTGATTTACTAATTGAAAACTATGAATATGTATTACCTAATGCATTCATTTAGGACATTATATTCAGGTAATAGAGTTTGTGGAAGTGATGTAGATTCATGTAAAAGTGTTCCTCAAAATGGGTTTTGGGATTAGTGAGAATTTGGTTTGCAATCTGGTCCCTGGCTGCTTTCATCAGCTCCGTGATTGTGGCAGTGTTTTTATCCATGTGTTTGTACAAAAATAATACATGCCTCCTGGGAATTTTGTGAAGAATAAATAGATATTATATTTGAAGTAATTATTATTGTCATTGGTACTTAGCACTAAGTACATACCACCTGTTATTATTCATGAAGGTAACCAACCAACCCTCTAAAATAAGACATTGTCACATGATGTGGTATTACCTCCCCATTTCAGCTAGTATGACAGTTCAAGTTTAGACAGTATACTTCATATTTCTTACAATACTTTTAGTTCATGGAACTCTTCCCTTGGCTCTTGTGAGATATGGCATCAATTCAGCTGTCCTAGATTTGCGGTTCTGTTTATTCTGATTCTCAATAAAAGATGTTCTCGGACAAAAACAGTTACATTGGGTCTCTTGAATGAAAACTCGTACTCTTTGGGGGTTCTGATTTGACAGAGAGGAGAAGCCTGAGAATGTGAACTCCAGCCACCAGCTGGCTTTCCAAGGGCCACACTTGGGAGAGTACCGAATCACCTAGATGTGCCTTTGGACTGCCTGTGGGGGGTTGTCCTGATTGTGTTAATTGAAGTGTGTGGGGGCACTCGTTGGCAGCAGTATTCCCTGGCTGGGATCCTGCACTGTGGAGGGATGGAGCCGAGCATCAGGCATCCATTGCTCTCTGCCTTCTGATTGCGGGTATGACATGAGCAGCTGCTTTAAGCTCCTGTTGCCTTGACTTCCTTGGCGTGATAAACTGTACTTTGGCTGCGAACCAGAACAAACCTTTCCTCCCTCAAGCTGCTTTTGTTGGTATCTTACCACAGTGATGAGACAGTAACGGAGACATCAGGCTCAGTCTTTTGCAGAATCTCTGGGGAACTCAGCGACAGATCCAGTGTCGTCATTTCTAACCCTACTCTGCATACATCACTGCCCACGATTATGGAGAACATCAAACAATAAGATGACAGTGATTTGAGAAAGGTCAGTGTACTCTGCTTCATGTGAGGACACAGTATAGTAGTAGGAGCACAAGAACAACAACAACAACAACAACAACAACAACAACAACTACTACTACTACTACTACTTCTTAAAGGTGTGTAGTAAAGGGGGATGTTGGCTCCAGAAAGGTGTTTCTTCTCCAATGTGTGCATTGTGTTGGACTGAGAAAGGCCCTTCCCATTGTTGAGGATGGTGGCAAGTTCCAATACTTCCTGTGTAATGTCAACTCTGCTCTGCTGTGTGGTGCTGTTTAAGTCTGTGGGCAGTGTTAACAGTACCAGGGACACTCCTGTCAGATGTAAATGGCATCGTCTAAGGATGACAGTGGTGGTACTCATTGATGTTACACGTGTCACAGAATTCGATAGGGCTTCAGCCTTCCCACCACAGACCTGTTCCCAGCATACTGCTGTGGTGCTGCAGGGAGGGGAATGTGTGCTTCTCTTAGTGTGACTTCATAATAAAAGGCGCTGGCAGACTTCAGTTGTCCCAATCCCTGCTCTTTTCCACGTCTGAGTTTCCAGGTGATTGTGTGCAAAGATGATACACACAGATGTTCAGACCCACATCCACACACAGGCTTCCCTTTAGCAATATATAGAAAAACTTAACAGTCTGTTCTGTATCCTCCATTAACATTTGTGAGCTAACGGTGAAACATATAGAAATGATTAATGTTTATTGGGGAAGCCTCTGGGAATATGGGAATGATGGTAATAGGAGCCATTGGAACATGGGCTTCTTTTCTAAGGAAGAAAATCTTGTAATTAATAGCCAAGGTCTTGTTACTGAGTTTCCAGACTGACTGAGTATCATATTGTTGAGTATGTTTTAGTCACAGCAGCGCCATCTAAGGCCCATGGCACATCCTCAGCTGACATTAGGTATATTATTCAGGCACTGGAAGCACAAAGCTTTTCACTCATCTTTCATGTTTACCAAGTGATGGTCAACTAATTCAATTATTGTCATTTGTGACAATAGGATCATTGATGTTGTCAGCTTGAACCAACGTTATAGTATCTTAGAGGCATCCTGGTCCCTATAATGCTTTGTCTAATGATGAGCTTAACATGAGTAAACAAAACTGTCCAAAATAAATAGAATTAAGATAGAGAGTAAAGAGGCAGGCAAATTTGTTTATACAGGTGATTGGAATTCAATGTGAGATGATAATTCTTTCATTGTGCAAAATCTAAAAGGAAGCCAGGTTTAAGACAGGCATTTCTTTAACAATGTTAGGGAAGATACAAATTTTATAGAGAGAAGGAAAAAGATTATTTACAGTATTACTGAAGAAGCAGCAATGGCTGAAGAATCGTGTTTGGAACATGTTCTCTATGTGTAGAGATGAATTTGTTTAAGGTGAACTTTACTGTGCTGGGTTTGAAGTGACTATAAAATACCAAGTTAAAGGCAATTGGCAGCATGCCGTTGCCATGGTTGTTTGTCGAGATATAGGCTATCTGAATAAATTCTGTGATGTTTACATTATGTCAAGTGCTTTAATATAACTGTAGATTATATAAATTGTAGATCTCTAATTCCCAAACCCCGAGTGCTCTGAAACCACAGGCTGCATTGTGGATGAGTGACTCTCAATGTACAGTAGGTTTAACTGTCCAGATGCTTTCTGTGTGTAAGAATCCAGGAGGCTAGAACTCCGGAGGCCAGTAGGTTTGTATTTCCTAGAGGAACAGTGTGGCACAACTCCTGTTTATCTCTTGTCTTTATCATCTGGCTATGTGGTTGTCCAGTGCTTGGTGCTTACGTATTCGGGGAGTATTTTGTAGTAAAAGAATTAATAAGATCTCAGTTTTTAAACTTATTACAGAGTCCTCAACAAGTTGTTGAGGTAGGAGGATTGCAAGTTCAAGGCTTGCCTGGGTCACAGAGTGAGTTCAAAGCCAGCTTGGACAAGACAGTGAAGCTCTGTCACAAGTCAATAAGTAAACAGTGTGCTGGGGCTGTAACTGTGGCAGAGCTTGCTGAGCGTGTGTGATACCCAGCTTCCATTCTCAGCACTACAAAACAAAGAAACAATGTGTGTGGATTGCATGACTTGTCCTCTCTGCTTAAAGTCTTATCAGATCTGATGAATGAAATTGAACAATAAATTAGAAATAGAAATGTAGCACGTTATAAACACTTGCATAATTTAGTAGTGGACATAATTCTATAGATTGTGTGTTCCTTATTTCCCAATCAAAAGTATTGAAGACCTGAAAAGTAAGCTGACTTGGCCATGTTTACACAGATGCTACTGACCAATCTGAACCAGACTCAACTTCCCAGTGCTGTTTGTCTCCTTGTAATAGCTTTTTATTTTATTTTATATTTTATTTTCTTAAGTAGTGAGTCCTTCCATGACGTAAGTTTAACTTCTGAGTTCCCAAAGCATAATTTAGAGAAAACCTTCCTTCCTTTTGTTAAGCACAAGATAGATTTCTTTGGAGAACAGATCCCTTTCTTATCCTGGCTCTGGCACAATGCAGGGAGTTGCTTGTGTGCACCAATATAATTTTTAAAAGTCTCTTTCTCTAAAAGGAGGGTTTTGTGCCACCTAGTGGATTGAAGAAGAGGATCTTGGGGTGAAGGTGTTGGTGGCCCTCCCCTAAAGAGAAGAAAGGGAACTGTTTTAGTTCGAGAATCTTCACCCTCTCCTTTATTTGCATCCTGGAAGTGTCATTCATAGCCAAGGATACCCATTGGGTCACTTTGTGCCCCACTGTGCTGTATAAGCCCCAGCAGTGCCCATGCTGTGTGGTAGGGAAGAGGTGAGGCCAGAGGAACTGCAGCAGCCCTGTTTGCCCTGCCACTGGACGTTTTCAGTCATTGATTCAACACTTCTATAATGGGCCTTCTCAGCATTGGTGGGAATCAATTAAGTCTTGTTCTTCCCAGGAGTTTCCCTATGGCTCTTGTAGACAATTGTTCAGGGTTGTACAGTACTCTAATTTTTGGAAGCTTCTAAATTGTACCTATTGTTGTCCTTCAGGCGAGCTCGTCCTTTTGCAAGCTTTGGGGAAGCTTTGTTTTGAGCGGCAGGAGGTAGAAGGCAGTATCCATCTGCAGGATGCTTTAAGACTGGGGCCAGCACAGGGCCAGGCTTCTCAGCACTGACTTCCCCTGGGATTGGAGGACAGCTTTAAGGACAGCTTTAAGACTGGGGCCAGCACAGGGCTAGGCTTCTCAGCACTGACTTTCCCTGTGATTGGAGGAGACATTCAGCTTCTTGCATTGGATTTTTTCCTTGAAAAGTATGCTTGGTCATCTTTATAGTAAGAGTTACAACTCAGCAAAAACTAGACTTCTAAAGCTCTTCATTTACCCACCAGTAGAAGTATCTTTATGGGTATGGCCATATCTGGGTGGTGTTAAGGACTTGAAGGTCAGATAGACCGTGTGGCAATGTTATCCTGACATCTTCTCAAGAAAAAAAAAAATGGAACATTGACTTGAATCTGCTCTCTTTCATTTCTTGTGTATTTTGGGGCAATTTTTTGAGTCTCAATTTTCCTATTAATTATCTTAAAGGACCAAGGAGAATTATCCCCAACAATGTGTGTCAAGTACCTAACACATTGTTGACAAAGAAATAGGACTCTGTGAACAGTAGTCATTTGGGGAGCTATCACAAATCATATATCATTAATGAAGATTATAACTAACAACAACATTCCTTTCTTCTTTTGGAAATAGCAGCTTCATGGCCTGTGTGTAGTTGTTGTCTAGTGGGGATGACAAAGAGGTGTGATAGAAGTCCACCAGGAGGGTGTTCTCAGGATGTCCCTCCCCACATAGTGAGCATTTGACCATCCACAGTCCCACCACATGCCAGCCCCTCACATGCAGTTACTTGAATTAGTCACTCTCAGCACTGTGACAGAGTGCTTGAGAAAACGGCCCACGTGGGGAAGGCTTATGTTGTCTTCACAGTTTTAGTCCATGGTCACATGGCTCCATTGATTCTTGGCCCTTGGTGAGGTAGAACATCTTGGTGGAAAGCATATGGCTGACAGGGATGTGGGAAATGAGTGTAGATGGCAGGCAAGATTCGAGAATAAGATATACCCTCAGGGTCTGGAGAGATGTCTCAGCGGTTCAGAGTATTTCAACCCAGGTCCAGTTCCCAGTACCCACATGGCAGCCCACAAGAATCTATAACTCCAGTTCTCAAGCATCTGATGTCCCCTTCTGGCCTCCCTGGGCACCAGGCATGCACATGGTAAACATAAATGTGTAGGCAAACCAGTCATAGACATAAGTAAATAAATAATTTTAAAAGGTATACCTTTTGTGCCTCTAGTGACCTACTTCCTCCATCCAGCCCTGTTCCCAATAGCCTATTCACCTATGAACATCTCAATGGATTAACTCATTTGTGAGTTTCATTGGTAAAGTTAGGTGCCCACATGATCCAGCTATCCCTCAAAAGTGCCATCAGCTAGGATATCAACACATAGAGCCTTCAGGGGACATTTTATATTAAACTACATTGTTCCCTAGGAGAATTAATTTTACTGTTCACTCAGTTTGTATGCATTCTGCTGCTAATTCAGAGATATGGAATATAGATTTCTATTTAAACAATGAGAAAATATGACTTTTAGTGTTTATTTTGACATGTTATACCTGGTGCCATGGGGTGGTAGGGGGCATTTGGCATCTATGAAAGATATGGCTGAGAAGCCAGCATGATGTGCTAAGGGGGTGAGGGCCCCAGTACAACACCCATCAGTTTTGGGTTCTGCATAGATTCCCTGTTGGAATTGTCTGGGTGCTGTCGTGAGTTTGGCTTGCTGCTGTCATGCCATGATTGGGGGGTATGTGGAGGACAGTGCCACTTCAACGATACGCTTAGCCCAGTAAAAAGCATGTGCATAAATCAGTATAAACATCTTGTAGCCAAAAGCAACCTGAAATAAAGTTCTAGAAAAGTCCATGTAATCTGAGTTCTGAGAAAATGGGAACCAGGAAATGATCAGTCAGGCAGGTGGATTACCAAATAGTGTCTTCATTACTTATAAAATTCACGCTGGAGAATAGGGCTTCTTCTAGATGCTGTTTCCTAATGTTGGAGCCCAGAATTAGATAAGCCGTAGAAGCTGTGGTAGGAGGAGCACAGAAGAGTGTGTGTGCTTCCTGCCAGAAGACTGACTTCCAGAGAAAAGACAGGAAGGGGTGGACTCAGCCTTTTATCATTTCCTGGGGAGAACAGCTGGAAGGGGCAGCCAGAAGCACTCTGCAGATCATGAGTGTTAGACAAACACTGAAGCTTCACTCCCCTCTGCCCTATCTTCAAAAGTCTCATCTCCATCGATCTAACAAGTTTATAAGTAGCAACTGACATTTTTTCAAAAATGGCTATTACTTGTCTGCCCGTTCCAAAGAACGTGCCCTGTTACCCACAGAAGACAATTTGGACTCCTTTGCCTGGCTTTGCAGACTTCATCTAACCTGGCCCCATCCAGCCTGTCACCCTCTGCAGTCTGTCCTGCTGGGCTGTCCCTTTTATTTCCTTTATTTTATTTATTTATGTCCACCCAGAGTGTATTTATTTAAGTCCCAGAACAAGCTCCACACGGAGACAAGCTTTGCACTTGAGCACACATTGATTTCTCTCATCTCTAGCCCACCTCTGAGCAGTCGTGTGCAATCAAGGGCCCAGGCTCAGCACTTCTGTCATTGTATGGGCTTTGTCAGCCAGTACGTGAGGACCTGCAGACATGTTGGTTCTTCTGTGTATCTTTAGCTGCTTGTGTGCATGCAGTTCATGCAATCAATTCACAATTGGATGAGTTAAGTGGACCAGATGAGCAGTGGGCATCCTTCCCACTGTACTGCCTGTGTTTCTTAGGCTGGGAAGTAAGACACTTGAGACACAGAACCACATTAGCTCTGAGTTAAGCCACTGACACTAAGTCATAGAATGTCAGGGTTTTAGAACCAAGTGACAGTTCTCTAGGTCAACATCAGTGTCTTACAGCTGAGAATAGTTTCGAGAGGAACAAGGGTTCTTTCTTGTTGTAGGCCATCTGTCAGATATATGGCCTTAGATTAGCCATCGAAAGGTTAGTTGGCAGCTCTATGTTTACATTAAATGGTCCAGCGAGCCTTTCAAGGTATATTTCTGTTATCTTACAGAGCCTTACAGCTTACGGTTTTGTCCAGTTCTATGGCAGAATGCACTTCATGGATGCTTCTGCCACACCTCACTGCCGCCCCTCTTGTATTGTGTGTGTGAATCCACTGTGGAGGATTCAAGGGTGTGTAAGCTTGTGCTATACCTGTAGCTACTGAGACAACAAAAAGTATCTTGGCTTGCCTGTGGCCCCAGATACTAAGCATTAAAATGCAAGTGTCTTCTCACTGCAGGCCATTTTATATTACCTTAGGATGCCCTCAGCTACCTTAAATCGTTGCCCATAGTCTCTGAGAGAATCTAGGCTAAGAAAGCAAGCTCATTTGTATTCTCTGATCAGCAAAGATCAAGGGCAGTTACCACAGTACTTAGTCACCAGGGGAAGCCATTACAAACTAGGCTCCTCAGAGGGACAGCAGCTTGGATGGGGGCTAGGAGAGGAACAGCCCTTTGCCAGGATGAATCAACACCGGGAGCTGGGATAGGATGAAGGAGGAGGGCTGGCTAGCCAGCTCCTGGCACCCACATGCTGGGAGAAGGCATCTTCACTTGTGTGGTGTGGTGTGGTGTGGTGTGGTGTGGTGTGGTGTGGTGTGGTGTGGTGTGGTGTGCTGTGCTGTGGTGTGCTGTGGTGTGCTGTGGTGTGCTGTGGTGTGGTGTGGTGTGGTGTGGTGTGGTGTGGTGTGGTGTGTGCTGTGGTGTGCTGTGGTGTGGTGTGGTGTGGTGTGTGCTGTGGTGTGCTGTGCAGTGCAGTATAGTGTTGTGTAATGAGTGTGGTGTTGTGCTATGTAATGTAGTATTGTCTTGTGTAGTATGACATTGTGTGTTTTAATGCCCTCAGTGATCATGTTTATTTTCTATAGGGAAATTCCAGTCATAACTAAAACGCTATTTTGGCGATTCGTGTTACCTTCTTTCCATTAAATTTAAAACTTTTTTAGAATTCTCATTAAGAAATTAAATGTTAGTGTTGATTCTTATTTGCTAGCAGAAAAGTCAGTAGAGAAGGTTATACAGATACAAGTGTTTTAAACAGAGTCATCCTGTTAATGAGTTATCAAGTCAGCTTGATAGGTCATGGTTAGCATTTAAAATAGAAGCAAGTAATAAATATCAGAATGCACACTGTGCTTAGCCCCAGTGAGCGCCCGCCGTGTGCTGTTCCATGTGCATTTTAGGATGAGTCAGGGTGTAATCAATCTTGCAGGGACTGCTGTCATGCGTCTGAGGAGTATTTGGAGGTGGGGTCATGGCAGTCATTCGGCGTCTGCTTTATTATAAACTGTCGGTGTTGGCTGCCCTTCTCTTATTATGAAACACTCATTTTATTAATTATCTCAGCACATTTATTTTGAGTACCCAGTATATGCCAGGTGCTGTCCTAAATGCTGGGGAGGAGATCTCTGTTAGCATTTACAATGCAAATCATCTTAGTTTCAGAGCAACCCCTGTGTTGGTTTGCACAGGTCAGGCTGTAGATCATAGAAATCTCCCTTCACACATCCTCTCCCACTCCTCACATGGCTTCCATTTATGATTCCCTGACCAGGACAGAGGTAGCCACAGTGAGATGCAAAGGAAACAAGGTTTTAAACTACAAACTCAGAGGTTCTTCCAAAGGAGGGAGAATGAACGCCGGGAAAAATCATTTCCTAGTATCTTCCATAAACTCAGAGCTTCTTAGATATTAATGAATTGTGTTTCTCTTGATGGGGAGCTGCAAGTCTCTGTGGTTTTAACTACAGGAAAGGCCTAGGCACTGCAGAGCTACAGTGTAGACTTGGACAGGTTGTCCACTGCAGTCTATGGCACTGCAGGGAGAGATGAGCTCACGTTTTGCTTGCCACACTTTATGCCTCATCGAGGAGCTATCGCCACAGAAAGCAGAGGCAAATCTTTAAGGGGTAAAAAGCACCCTGTGCTCTGGCCAGACCCTCAGCTAAACAACATGGGCTGGGGAGAGCTACCTCTATCCAAGGAGACCCTTTCATTAATTGCTGAAATGCCCTGATTGCTGCTGTTGGTTCAGAGGTGGGTGTGTCTGGAAGCCTACAGGTGGCGTTAAGCAATTTCCCGTAGATGTGCCTGATTCTGTCCCTTCAGCTCCAGGACTTGCCTGACCTTACTATTTTTAGAATCACAGAAGTTAGGTGACCAAGTGTATCTACTGTCTCCCCACACAGACGAGCACAGAGTTCCCGTTTTAGAGTCTGAGGCAGGTAATGCCATTCTATCTGCTGGGCTGTCTCCCATTGTAGGAGAAGAAATTAAACTTTCAGTGACTTCTGATTTGAAGTGGGAAATTAGATTTCTCTCTTTAATCCCAACAAGGGCACAGAGGACTTCACCGTCCCTCACACAGAAGACACCAAACAAAACTCACACAAAACCCTGCCTTATCAATGGAAGCCAGGTGGTGTTCACCTCGGAAACAAGTGCAGACACAAGAGGGAAAGATCTGCTCTCAAGTTTGGTGTGAATCCTTTATTCTTCCCCTTGCACCATCCTAAGAGAACATTCAAAATTGATCAGCAGAAAACTCCCTGTGAGTTTGTCTTCAGGCGAGTTGTAAGAAAACGGAGGGCGAGGAGCCCAGAGGAGGGGGTTGGCCTGCTTCTTACTATCTTGCCATGGCTGTCTCTTGCCCCATGCTGGCTTCCTGTATTAAAGGCTGCCTGCCCCTTGTTTCTGTTTGACTTGCATTCTGATGAGATGCTCTGCTGTGACTATCCAGTGCCAGATGATGAGCAGGTTTGTGGATAACGGAGGAAAATAACCACAATGACTGGAATTATTGAATTTGTTCTGGCAGACACCTGTGTGGTTTCTGTTTCTCCATTGTGAGGAGATTTCTTTGTCGTTCATGGAAAATAAGCCAGGAGTGAAATTTGTCTTTTGTTATCAGAGCTTGTTTTTGTGCCTGGGAAAATTGGTCTAAATATAAAATTCCACCCCCAAATGATGCACTTAGCCCAGCAGGCAGATAGAGTCTGGGGGGGAAGTACAGGCACAAGATGCGACTCTGCCGTCCTGTCCTCTGCTGCCTGAGACTTTCGCCCAGACGTTTCCCTTCCACTCATGAGTTGGGAATCAGCTTTCCCAGAATTGAATAGGGATGCTGTGTTAATCTGGAAGAGAAATGGAGGAAAGGCCCAAGGAAGCATCTCTTTACCCAGTGAGTCACTCTTCTGACTTGTTCTCATTCAAGAGCATGGCCTGAGTTAGGCTCTGTGATGTCAGTGAAATACTATTCACCATACATGAGTTTTCTGCTACTCAGGTAATCAGTAGATGAACCTAACTACCTACCATACCAATGAGGCAGCCCCAACACAGGCCGGGGACACCAAGTTTTCTTTTCTTTTTCTCTTTTTTTATGACAGATCTCCCCATGTCTATCTCAGTCTATTTGTTGAGTATGTCTGAGCACTTGACACTGCGCCATGTTCTTTGAGAATTGGCCCAGTGGGTCAGATGTACGTGTTTCTGCAAAAAATTGGCAGTCATAGAAGAAGGATAATATATGAAGAAAACTGGAAATGACACTGATTTCGTCAGAACAATGGAAGTGGAGGAGATTGGTATAAGAGGAAAATTGCATTTGGACCACACTTATCCACCATGTTGTTGGCTCTGTGGTCCAGCCTCAGATTACCTTTCTTCTCTAATCCTGTTCTTGGAGGAACTGCCTTTCTATGAGGGACATTTTTCTTCTACCTGGGTTGTTGGAGTCAGTTCTCAAAAGCTTGTATGGATGCCACGAACTGAAATAATATGTTCAGCAGATTCCTTAACTATACAGGGAACATTCAGCAACCAAGGGACAGTGATGCTCTTATCACTTCTCATGTTGCAAATAGTAAATTTGAGTCCAAGATCAAGAGTATTTCTCAATTAGTAAACAAAGAGATGGAGGATGTTGGTTTTGGAACAGTCCTCCCATCTTTGCTTGTGAGTTACTCTCACCGCAGTCTCCTCACCAACTCTGGCTCAGAGTCAGACTGTGAAGTTCACTCTTATGTACTACGTGCAGTACACCCTCCCTCCCTCCCTCCTTCTGTCTTTCCCTTTGTATATAGGGTGCCCTAAATTCCCATGCAACCCAGGCTAGCCTCTTTGAACTCATGTCCTCTGCCTTGGCCTCCCACATGCTAGGATGACTGGCATGTGACATCATTCTTGGCTTGGAGTATCTCAGTAGCCAAACTCTATTAGATGAAGTTTAGTTATACTGAATCATATATTAAATTATAGTCTGCTAAATCACATTATGAAACTAGGGGGTATAAATAACATGCATATGATGCAGTACAAGAAGCTTTGAAAGTAGCCCATTGCTAATTCCTCCAGAGAGTTGGGGGTTGGTCTGTGGTTTACCATGTTGGTATTATAAGAATGGCTTGGCCAGCTGTCATGTTAGCAGAGGCCTCTCAGACGTGGCCATTGTTTGTTGGCAATAACACCATTGTTTCTTCTCTAAATTATTGTTTAACTGGTCCTGGGGATTAGAACGATCTATAAATAGATGCCCATGGCAAACAGGAAAAAAAGAATGTTTTAGAGAATCCAGTGTCCCCTGTAATACCATCCTCTTCTAGGATACATTTACTCTTTGGAGTCCTCTGATCTCTTCTGTCACAACTACCCCAGACCCTCCTAATTCTACAGAATACTGCCAAGTGCACTTATAGAAGCACATTTCCTTCCATTTGTCACCAGTACCCCTCTTCCCCCACCCTCATTTAGATTATTCTAAATGGACACCCCAACTCAGAAAACAATAGGTATTTTTCCTGTCAGTCCTCTTTGTGCATTTGTCGTTAATTCTCAGATACTTTGAGAGAGTAGCTACTCCCATTTTACAGAGGAGGAAGCAGCTCAGAGATTAAATGGCACTGTGTAGTTCATACAGTAAAACCTGTTAGGTTTGAATCTGAGTCTGCCCACCTATGCTCTTTCTAAAGTCCACTGTCTGCTCAGGGCTGGCAATCATTCTCTTCAAGGCTCACATGACTCCCTAATGCCTGGTTCAAATCTAAGCCCAGGTCTTAGAATACCCCAGTGTTCTGGCCTTTGTGTACAGTACACTTAGAATAGTGTTTGGGCTGTCTTTCCATCCCCACCACTAAGTGCTGACTTTTCAATGTGTTCAGCATATGTTTGTTGAAGAGGACTGGCCATTCCTTTGATGTGGGTAAAGTTAGGAAGCCTGAAGGCGCCATCTCCATGACGGTCAGCAGTATGCATGGCAGGTCATCTTTAGCTACACTGAAAACAGAATGGGTGTAGAGAAAAGGTTGATCAGGTCCCAGATAATTCAGGTACCTGTGGGATAGAGGTGATGGGAAAGAACAATGTTCATCCCTATGCTTGTAGTCTGGGCCAGCTGAGACCAGAACTGCCTCAGTGAGGAAACCTTCAGCCTTGAAAGTACCACACTGCCCCCTGGAGTGTGTCTTAGTGCCGTCCCCAGCCCTACTTTCCAATGGATAGATGGAGAGGTATTCATTCATCACACTGGGGCTGTTTCCCTCTTCTACCAGGTAATATACGTTTACACAGACATGTAGACACACGGACAGACAGAGAGATAGATGTGTGTGTGCACATTCATTTATTATATTTATTATTTGTGTGTATATGTGCTCACATGCATGCCATGTCCCAAGTGCAAAGGCCAGAGAACAACTTGCAGGTACCAGTTCTCTTCTCCTACTGTGTGGGTACCCGGGATCAAACTCAGTTGTCAGGCTTGGGAGCAAGCACTGACCCACTGAGCATCTGCTGTCCCTGCTGACTTATTTAATGTGTTACAGATGCTTTGAAGAAACGCGGGCAGGCTTTATTTTTAAAAGTAGTTTCCTTAGAATATGGTGCAGACACCCTCACAAGCTCTCTCCTTCATTTCCTCCTTTCAAAAATATTTTGGGAGTAAGTAACTCAACTTAATAATTTGAATGTCACCTTCATCCTTCTCAGCCTGCCTCTGGCAATGGCATCAGTATACTGTGTGGCCTTAAGGTGGAGGAGCAGAAGGGAGACAGGAGGGGGGCCTGATTCATCAACTCAGACTGTTTTCAGACCTTGAGTAATCGAATGTTTTCTGTTCCGGATTTTTGGCTGAAGTTTGGGGTGGGCCACTCTCTGGGAACCAGAGTGTCTGTCTTCCCTTTTGTACTTGAGTGTGTTTCCGGGTAGTGTGTGTTCTTAGGAAGAGGTAGCTGTGAGGAGCCATCCAGTGGCTGCCCTTAGCTGCCCACAGTGGACAAGCCTACTTGTGGGCTCCAGAATAAATTCAGGAAAGACTTTCTCACTTCTGTTTCCTGTGATGTAACAAGTCTCCCTTCTTCTGCTGGTCCACACTGTTTCTCCACACTCGTTAGAATCATGAAGTACAAGTATTCATCACTGACCTATGGAACCAGCTAGTTAGTTCTCTCCTCTGACATCAGAGAAAGGTGGCTTCTATTTTATAGAGGATGTATGTCATAGTCACCTGACCCCCACTGCCTGCCACCCTTCTGAGTGACAGAAGGTAGGATCCATCTGTTTGCCCCAATGTGACTGGATCACAAAGAAACAGTTAGCAGGTGGGAAATTTATTTTTCAAGACACATATAAACCTGCCGTTGCAGAGAGGACTCTGGCGCTAATTTAGATGCAAATGGGATCATCCAACTAGAGCTGATTACAGAAGGGTCAGGGTGTCTATACGCTCAATTTCACTCCTACATATCAAGTTAATGTGCTGCTGCAATTGCGGGCATGATGACTGGACCTTTTTGTTTTGTATAGAGTTTTGACTTTGTAGAAGTAGAATGTGATATCCATCCACCTCCTTTTTAAAAGAAAACAAGCTGTCTATTTGGTCCATTTTTGAAAAGCTTGAAATAAGAATAATAATAAAAAATATACTTCTAGAGCTTCTAGACTAAGATGAACAGAAGTAGGCGGACTATAAATTCAGTTGCCATCCTGTTCAGAAAGCCAGGGTAACCCTGTGCACTTTGCTGAGTTGTAGCCAGGCACGGATGGCAGGTAGGTGATGGGCTGGCACAGCAGGTCAGAACTGTGTTAATGCAGTATTTGTTGGATAACTTTGCTTCTCAGTCAGGTTTTTGGACACTGGCATGTTGTAATTCTAGGGTATGCCAGCAAAGCACCTGCACACAATGTATTGCAATTTGTCTGTATTTCTAATGAGATAGATAGATAGATAGATAGATAGATGCCCAAGTTTCACAGAACAGTACTTGCCTTTACTACATGCAGGCTACACTAATGTTTTCTATTTGAAAATGGTCTAAATCATTAGTGAACCAGCAAATTGAATTCGCTCACCCAGTCTCAAGCTGTATTTTTCAGAACACACAACTTTAAGGTGCTGGCAAACGCAGCTGGCCTGGAGAAAGAAGCAAACAAGGGCTAAAGGAAGATGAAGGATGTGGATAAAGAAAGATTAGCTTCAAAGGATGGACTACATTAGACTGGCAGTCATAAAACCAAGTACCCAAGGCAGGCCTCTGTCCTAGTACTTGGCCTGGGGAGCAGGCAGGGAGTGCCTTGGCAGCAGGCGCATTCCTCCTGTTTACAGCTCTCTTTATCTTATCAAGGTCTTTCTCTTATCTCTTTGGAGTGGATGGAATTCCCGAACTATGCTTACGTGTAGACATTGTTGATTTAAACAGCAAGTAGATTTGTATAGCTGGCTATTTTCGTGTAAGTTGGTAGTTGCCCAACACCCTTTATAGAACAAGGTAGATACTGATCATCTTGTGATTCAAAAGGTCCTTCTGTCCTTCTGCTCCAGCTCATTGTCCTTCATCATTGTCACTTCTGTGCTGATGCCGCACTGGGGCCCCAGCAGAAGGTTCCTCTGTGCATTCCTGTGGTGAAGTGTCTTTCGTCCGTGGCTATCGTTAGCTTTCCAGTGATCACACATAGGATCTTAGTCTTTATCCTCATTAAGGATGTTGCCTGTCTGGGAGGATTAGAAGAAGTTTCAAAGAGAATGATAATGGGGCAAGGGAAGATTTTCTGGGATAAAAGGATCTGAAGTATACAGTGGGGAAGAGATGGAAGAAGGGAACTAGGTCTCCCTGGTTGGGGTGTTAGCTTAAGGTAAGTGTGACCTCAATCTGTAAAGAGTTTACAGCTGATAGCTAATGGGATTGGGTTGTTAATATTTATAGCATGTTATGTAAATGCTGCCCCCCAAGTGCTTCCTTAAATCCTCTTAGCTTATTAATGACAGCTTTGATTTCTAAAAAGAAATAAAATCTTTTAATTTATCCAGCCTAAGAGTAGTAAACAATAGCCACTCAACGCCCTTTCATGTTGGCCCCAGGACAGACTTGGATTCTAGTGAGTTGATTGCTGGGCTTTTGAGCTTAGGAAGGTCACGTGTAACCCAGTGGGGAAAGCTGCTGCTGCTGCTGCTGCTGCTGCTGCTGCTGCTGCTGCTTCGGGGTGTGTCAGGCCATCAGTGCTTGGTAAAGTGACATCCAGCCCATTTGGAAAGCTCTCACTCTCGACTCTTTTCTATTTAGATTGTTTGCCTTCATCATTTGGGTTGAGATTTATGCCAGCCACCCCTGATGTTGTAGGTAAGGGGACGTGCATAGTACGACTCCATGTTTGACGTGCATAGTAGGACTCCATGTTTGAAGCTGAGCATCGCTTCCTGTTTAGCTCTGTTTAGTGGCATTGATTATTTTTGGCGATCCTCACTAAAAAATGTGTCTACATCCAAGTGCAGTAGCATGCACACCTGTGGTCTCAATGCTTTGGAGCCTAAGGCAGGAGGATAACAGTTAGACAGCATCACTTGGGAGGCTAAGTCAGGAAGACGATCAGAGTTTACTTGGTTCATACCGGGAGGCTGTGCCAAAAGCTAAGGGATGAGAGTGTAGCATACTGGACAATGCTAGCACAGCAGGGGTCGAGTAGAATTCCATTCACCGAGGCACTTGTGCATGCACAATCTCTCTCTCTCTCTCTCTCTCTCTCTCTCTCTCTCACACACACACACACACACACACACACACATACACACACACACACACAGAGAGAGAGAGAGAGAGAGAGAGAGAGAGAGAGAGAGAGAGAGAGAACAAAAAGGAATCAGATGGAAGAGCATCCATTTCCTGTGCCTCTAGGACACGGGTAGAGCAAGACTTCTTAGATGTTTACTAATTGGAATTCCTTTTGCCTTAGAAGTTTTACCTGACCCGGGATACATGGTGCACTTCTTACTTTTCTCATTGTCATAACCAACAAGAAACAGCTAGAGGGGAGATGGGTTTGTTTTGGCTTAGAGTTAGGATGGTACACAGTCCACCATGGTGTGAAGTGTGGCAGCAGAGGAGTCAGCCAGTCACATAGACTCTGAAGAAAGGAAGAGAGAAGGCGGGAGTCAGGGCTGGGTTCTACTCCTGAGTAGCACTGCCAACTAGACACCAAAGTGTTCAAACATATGAGTCTATGGGGGACATTTCACATTTTACCACCATGGGTATATAAAATAGATAAGCAAATCAAATGCTTATATTAATAAATCATATTAAAATAAAAGCAATTATTTATTACACATATAATTTTGCCATTTATTAATGTGAAATCAAAGTTGCATGCTGATGGCTGTGCCTATTTATTTTCCCATAAAATATTAATTCTTGAGTGAATATTTGATGCTGCAGGATGTAGAACATTTTCAGTGTTTTCAGAGTTGATTGATGCTTTGATTTTATAATTGTCAGTTCTGAGAATACCACTTCACATAAATACATAGTACAAAGTGGTGGCAGTGTGACTTAGGATCATTTCAGAAATTGTTAGAAATCCTGACCTAATCTTAATTAAAAATTTAACAAATTTTCTGTGAAACTCAAGTTAACAACTCAAACAGCAGGGTCTACAAGCAAGCATTCTAATGTAATGCAATCCAAAGATACAGAACTTCTGTACTCACATGCCGAGGAGTAACGACAGGGAATATTGACAATCTTCCCGTAAGACAAACTGCTGTGTTTCTGTAAGGGAAAGGGCAAAATCACCACAGTTCATAATGTATGACAGTGTAGAATCTGAGCAGGGTTTCTTGGCCTTGTGTGGCATGACAGCATACACAGTCCCCATGCTAAGTGTCTAAAACCCAGGCTGCAGTGAACTCTCAGAATTCAGTATGGGTGAGTACCCAAAACACCTCAGATTGTCTATAGATCTTATTTTACATTTATTTTTGCTAACTATGTATTCAGAAGCCATCTGTTATTCCTTATTTCCACAATCTCCATATTTATTTATTTATGGGGTCCCAAACACAGTTTACACAGATGGGGTACAGAAGATATGGAAGAATTGTTACGTTCAACTCTGGCAGATATCACTTGCTGGACCTGCGAGGGGTAGCTGCCATTCACCCATGAGGAAGTTCTCTGTATGCCTAGCTTTGTGTGCTATAGTTGGCTGAGTAGGTATGGACCTCAGGACAGCGTTAGCTGTGTCCCATGCCAGGCCATCGCAGCTAGCTGCAGAGGCAGGGAAGCTTGTGAGGGGGCACTTTCTCTGTGGAATTTTCTTCCCCAGTGTTGATGCTTCTCTGCTTCCTCTTCCTTTATTACCTTTGGGCTACAGAGAGCCCATTAAAGTGGTCAGATGCCGGGCGGTGGTGGCACACGCCTTTAATCCCAGCACTTGGGAGGCAGAGACAGGCGGATTTCTGAGTTCGAGGCTAGCCTGGTCTACAAAGTGAGTTCCAGGACAGCCAGGACTACATAGAGAAACCCTGTCTCGAAAAACCAAAAAAAAAAAAAAAAAAAAGAAGAAAAAAAAAACCAAACAAACAAATAAAGTGGTCAGATGACTTCATGTGATGTTTTGCATGCTTGAAGGCTTACACTGTTACAGCCATAAGGAGGGTGATGTTCACACTGCAGAGATGTGCCCATTGTGGGAGTGCCGGGGGACTCTGAAAGAGCAAATCCAAATGGACTTCATTACTATAAATAAAGTCCATTATTTATTAGAATAAAGAAAGGAGACAGCTGGTTTGAAACATTTTACTCACCTGGACTCATCTTTCCAGAACACTGCTGAGTACCAAGAACTTATAAAAAGTAATTCAAACCACTAACATGAGAGTGCCATGCCTGTATCCATAGTGCAGCTGTTCATGACCGGTCTTCACTGATTCCAGAGCTCTGGACATCTGTTTTCTAAACTGTAGGTTTTTAAAGCTGAAAATTGAAAGGAGAAGAGGAATGTAGTATGAAGGGAGTGGCCCAGTTACTGGTACGATTACAGTGACAGTGAACACTTTTCCCCATTAATTAATTAATCAATCAATTAATTAATTCACTTTACATCCTAATTACAGCCCCCCCCAGTCCTCCTTGCACATGTTTCCCCCTCATTTCTCCCCTTCCCCTCTGAGAAGGGAGAGGCCCCGTAGGTACCATCCCACCCTGGCACATTAAGTCAATTAACTAGGTCCACCCTCCCCCACTGAGGCCAGACAAGGCAATCCAGTTAGGGAAACAGGATCCACAGGCAGGCAACAGAGTCAGAGACAGCCTCCAGTTATTGTTGAAGGCCAAGCTACACATCTGCTACATAAGTGTGTGAGGGTCTAGGTCTAGCTCATATATGCTCTTTGGTTGGTGGTTAAGGTTCTGAGAAACCCCAAGGGTCCAGGTTAGGTGACTCTGTTGGTCTTTTTGTGGAGTCCTTATCCCCACCAAGTTTCTCAGTCCTTCCCCCAACTCCTCCACAAGACTTCCTGAGCTCCATCTAATGTTTGACTGTGGATCCCAGCATCTGTATCAGTCAGCTGCTGGGTGGAGCCCCTCAGAGCACAGTTATGCTAGGCTCCCGTCTACAAGTATAACAGAGTATCATTGATAGTGTCAGGGATTGGTTCTTGCCCATGGGATGGGTCTCAACTTGGGCCAGTCATTGGTTAGTCATTCCCACAGTCTCTGCTCCATCTTTGTCCCTGTACTTTTTGTAGTCAGGACAAATTTTGGGTCAAAGTTTTTGTGGGTGGGTTGGTATCCTTATATCCTACTAGTCGTCCTGCCTGGCTACAGGAGTTGGCCACTTCAGGCTCTATATACCCCACTGCTAGGAGTCTCAGCTACAGTCACCCTCATAGACTTGCTGGGGCTTCCCTCATCCTGAGTCTCTGGCACATCCTAGAGATTCCCTCCCCAAACCCCATCCTAACCCACCACCCCACTACCTGCCCACCTTGATTGAGGGAAACAGGGAGGGGGTATCAGGTGTAAGGAGAGCTGGGGAGAGAAGGTTGAGATAATGAACACTTTCAAAGGGAGGAAGAAATAAAACAGAAACTGGGAAAGAGGAGATACACTTGTTTAGACAGTATTGCTTTCTGCTTCATTTAGAATGGAATACACTGGACGAGGCTAGGCGTTTGCAGAGTATGGAACCTCAGAACATGAGCCGAGTGTTGGATGGTTTCAGTGCATTTGAGGGTGGATATTTCTGTGCTCAACATTAATAACCTAGTGATGACCTCTAGCTATGAAGATCAGCTGCTGCATCTGCTTTTAGGAGACTAGGGAGCATGCAGTCTTAGAGTCAGTGGTTAAGGTTGAGGGCTAAGGACACGCTCGGTGAATGAAGTGCAGCCATGTAAGCACGAGGACCTAAGTTCTGCTCCCTCCATCCATGTAAAGTGCTAGGTAGCGGTGTGCGTCGGTACCTCATGGCTAGGGTAGCAGACACGTGGATCCCAGAGGGGCTGCTCGCCATCCTAGTAGAATAGGTAAGCTGCAGGCTCAGTAAGGTATCCTTCCCCCAAAGTAAAAACTTGCAAGTTTTACAGTGACCAAAGGATGCACCTGACATTGACGTCTCACCTCCACAATCACAACCACACACACCCTCCATACACAAATGTTTAAGGCTAGGATTTTGATGCTTTAACCCTCCAGTCCTTGGCTCTGTGAAGAATCCAATTCCAGTCTGAGTCATTGAAAGGCTGACTTTTTTTTTTCTTTATAGGAAAAGCACATAGGCAGAAAATCTTAATTTGTATTATAAGAAAGTCACCATTGCTCTATTAAGCAATCCGTTCTTATAGCACTTTATAAATAATGCTTTATGTGCAGTATTCATTTATAAAAATATTGGCTTGCTGCTCTCCAGGAGCACATCTGAGTGAACATCTGCAGCACTCCATGTCTTTACCTCTCCGTTGCAATTTATTATATTATCATTAGATTTGCTATAGCTCAGGTTCTGAACATAAAGAATGTTCTTACGTTTACAGCTCCTTGTACTTAGAGGATGCCAGTAAATGTTTATTGAATGACTAATAATGAGACAAATTACACCAAACTTTCTAATTAATCCTTTATTAACCATATAAATACTTTTCATACTCTCCTGCACTATTTTCGAGTATGCACTAAAACGTTTATAGGGTTTAAACTGCGTTTGACTCGAGCCGTCAGAGCATATGGCTACCTTCCCTCTGCCTTCGCCTTCCTGAGCTGCAGGGCAGGTGTTGTGTAGCATAGACATATGGTTGGCTCCAGCTAGCAGTTTTCATGGAAGTGTCCCTGTGCTGATGTGGGGTGTTGGGGTGAGCGTCTGTCAGTCTGAGATGATGCTCACCCATGCTCTCTCTGCCACTGGCCCCATGCTCACCCATGTTCTCTCCCCATTGGTCACAGGTAACAGTGGAGGAGGTCATGACCACAACCGCATACCTGGACCTCTTCCTGCGCAGCATCTCTGAGCCAGCGCTCCTGGAGATCTTCCTCCGCTTCATCCTGTTGCACCAGCATGAGAATGTCCACATCCTGGACACCCTCACCAGCCGAATCAACACCCCTTTTCGGGTAAGGAGAGCTTCTGAGGGAGGATGTGTTCAACTCAGACTCCAGAGAAGAGCAGTTTGGGGAATAAAATTATGAATATTTCCCTCCCTCCCTTCCCATTTCTCCTGCAGCTGTTATCCTCTTTCTTTGTGGACATAGATAATTTGATAACATTTTTTAACTATCAGGTGTCCCTTTGTTAGGGAGGTGGCACTGCCCCCCCTTCTCTTTTCGTGTCAATGCTTTCTTGTGTGGAACTGGCAAAATGCACTTCTGAAGGAGCAAGATTCTAAGAACATATAAAGACTCAGGTACAGGGCGAGCCAGGGAACACAAGTGGTCAGGGCATGAGGTAGCAATTTAGTGGAAGGCCGAAGTAGAGTCTGATAAATTTACTGGAAGAAAAGAGGCAACTACTAAGGAAAAAAATCTGTAACATACACACACACACACACACATAATATATTTTATATATTATATTTTACATACATTGTACATGTTTGTAAATATGTATATTGTATATAACATACACATATATAAATACATGTACTATATGTATTTGTAGTCAAGAGGCACAAATGGTGGCAGAGTACTGTAATCCAGTACTTAGGAGACTGAGGCGGGAAGTCTGCGAACCTGAGGGTAGCTTGGGCTACATAGCAGGGCACTGTCCCAATAAAGAAAAATTGTGTGAAAAAAAATTACGAAAATTAAAGTGTTATACTAGGGGAAAATTTCATTTAACAGTTGACCCGATAGCAGCAGGGTGCACAGTCAGCCTTCTCAAGCCAGACCGACAGCAAGGCTCAGAGGATGTAAAAGCTTTGACATCATGCAATGTATGCTGTCTGGCTACAATGAGTTTAAATTAAAAGCAAAATTGATTTGAGGAATCCACAGGCATGTAGATATGTGCTTTACTGTACTCATAAATACCTAGAAGACCAAGAAATTACAAAGGGAAAGGGGAGGTTCCTTTGAGTTGTTGCAAACATGGATGAACCTTGAGGACATTACATTCAGTAGCAAAAAGACAGTACACCAGTAACCAAATCACAAACTGCTTGCCTGTGTTTGCCTGTGGCAAATAGATAGAAAGAACGTAGTCAAGCTTACAAAGCCAGAGTAGAATGATGATTTCCAGACACAACAAATCAGAATAGTAAGGACTTCCCTAAGCTGAGGGAGGATCTATGAAAACTCGAACTAAAACTTAAAAGAGAAAGTGTTCCCTTCAGGTAAGGGTGTGCTTATTAATTATTTAAGCACAGTGCTCTGTTCATGTAATTAAGCAAAGACCCAGATTAAAATTAAAGCTGCTTGATTTTTAGATAACATGATCTTATATGCAAAACAAAACGAAAATCTAAGGAATGAGCTAAAAAGAAGCATTAGAACTCGTAATGATTCAGCAAGGCTGCAAAAATACAATTTCATTGCAAGATCAATTCTATTTTTATATGATAGTGAGTGTTTTAACGCTTCTTTTTTCTGTTACTATGATAAAACATTCTGACAAACACAGTTACTTGAAGGAGGAAAGGTTTACTTCTTAGCTTACATTTCAAAGTAGAGTTCATCATGGTAGGGCCTCCAGGCAGCAGGAGCCTGAAATGGCTGTCACAGTCACATCCATGTCAGGAACAGAGAGGGTGGCTGCGTGGACGTTGAGGCTAGGTTCAGGTTCCCTTGCCTCACCAACAGCAACCAAGCTTATTAAGATACCCGACCCTCGACACATATACACACATATACACACATGTCCAGAGGTTTATCTCCCAGGTGATTTTAGATTCTTTCAAGTTGGCAGTTAACACTAAGCCTCACAGTGAGCCATATAAAAATCAAATTAAGATCATTTATAATAATGTCAACAGTTATAAAATAATTGGGAAGGAATTTCGCAAAAGAAGTGTAAAACATAATGCAAAGCTACAAATGTTTTGGGAAAAAAAATCAAAGAATTAAATAAGTGCAGAAACATCCTATGTTCATAGGCTGGAAGACTTGATATTGTTCCTATAAAAGTATTACCCAAATTAACCTACAATTAGAATTTGTTCACTATAAAACCAATTAGCCTTTGTTGAGACTGATAGGCTGATTCTAAAATTCACACAGAAACCCAAAGTTTCCAGAATAGCCACAACAAACTTGAAAAAGAGACAACTGGGCATCAGTTTATAAAAAGTAGGTCCTGAGATCACGTATATGGAACATTAGATGGACAGAGCAGGTTATATTTATGTGCTTAGGAACATATACACACTTGCATGTGTGAGTGTGCACGTGCATGCACACACATGTGTGTGTAAAACAACTAAAGAAAAAGAGATCATGAGGCAAAAAGAATGGAATTGAATTACTAACCCATATGATAAACAAACATTAAGTCAAAATGACCCAAAGACTTAAAGTTTAAAGAAAACAAGAAAATCTGTGTAGTCATGGCAGTGGTTTCTAAGATGATACCAAAACCATGAGCAACAAAAGACAAATCAGACAAAACTGGGCATATTCAAGATGAAGCTCCTTAGTGTTTTAAGGATACTAAGACATGGAAACGAAGTGTAGTGCCCCTGAGCCTAGCGTTCTGGAACCCGAGGCAGAAGTATCACAAGTTGGAAGCTAGCCTGGGTTACAAAGCAAGACCGTATTTCAGAAACAAATCTAAATTAAGATCCAGTGAGATGGCTCAGTGGGTAAAGGTTGTCACTGTGTGAAGCTGGTTACCTCAGTTCAATCCATGGACATCTCCTAAAGGTGGAAGGAGAGGACTGACTCTCCTCTGCTGTCCTGTGACATCCATGTGTGCATAGTGGAATGTGTGCCCACACAGAGCATGCACACATGTACAACAATAATAGTTTCGAGTAATAAATAAACATGATTGAAATAATAAATTGAATAAATAAACAAACTTGAAAAGACAATCCACAGAATAGTTGGGAAGTTTTAAATCATATAAAATACTTGTACATAGAATAAAGAACTCCTACAGCTCAGTTATTCAAAGAAACACACCTCTTGCCAAGCACCTTGACAGTGATTGGCAGGGGTTACTATGGCAATAGATAAGCAGAATAGCTATTTGAGACTGGGAAAGTGTTGGGTGGCTGTCTCATGAGAAAGAACAGAAAGGGTTCCCAGGGAGAGGTGATTCCAGGCTAAGTCTCAGAGGAAGCAGGAAAAGGCATTTCAGGTAAGGGGAGGTCTTGAGGTTTTATTGCTGTGAACAGACACTGTGAGCAAGGCAACTCTTATAAAGACAAACATTTCATTGGGTCTGGCTTACAGTCTGTTATCATCAGAGTTGGAAGCCTGGCAGCATGGTAGGCAGACATGGTGCTGGAGAAGGAGCTGAGAGTTCTACATCTTGATCCACAGGCCACAGAAGGAGACTGTCACTCTGGGCATAGCCCAACCCTGCAGTGACACACTTCCTCCAGCAAGGCCACACCTATTCCAACAAGGCCACACCTATTCCAACAAGGCCACACCTCCTAATGATGCCTAAGGGCCAGGTATTCAAACACAGGAGTCTGTGGGGGTCATACCTATTCAGACCATCACATACAGTACCTTGGAATGGGAGAGAGTGTGTTGTGTCTGACTGCCTAAGTCTGTCACGACCCTGAGCAAAGATGTTTGAAGTCAGCTCAAAGACAGCTCTTTCTTTACAATACCTTTGCTGGCATAAGGTCATCCTGCCTAGAATACAAACTAGCATTTACTCTCCTCTACAAAGATGGAGGAGTCTAAATTACTTAAATGACCTGATAGGTTGATGACAGCCTATGATATGGAAGCTGCAGTGATTTTTGTAATTGGACATTTCTCTGTTTGATCATTCCTATTTTAGGAAATAGGCATTGAAAGAATTCATGTGTTTGTAAAAGAAGATTCATTTAAAAAAAAATTTTTTTTTTTGCGTGAACTCCTTAGGAAAGTAGATTTCCATACTCAGAGCACTATAGGAAATAGAACCAAAGAGAAAAATTTGCTCCAATAGCAAGAGAAAAATCAAGGCTTGGAGCTGCAAACTCTGGAGACAGCTGGCCAGGTTATAAGTACTTTCCAGTGAGCCCTGTCCTGTAAATAACCAGTGTCACATTTGAAGACAACTTAGAAGTATAAATTGTCTGAAGATGAAATAGAGAAGATTTTGTGTGTGTGTGTGTGTGTGTGTTAGGAGTTGAAGGGGCACATTCCTGTCATCCGCATCTTTGAAGATTCTCAGTCTGAGCACGAGCATCTCTGAGGCGGGCACTGGGTCTCTAGCCAACTCTTCCCCAGGGGAACTGGGATACTGAATATGTTTGTTCCTGGCAGCAATGTGTGTTTTATGAAAACTTCCAGGGATACAGAAACCATTTTGTTCTGTAATTTTGAGTTCTTTGTCACCTGTTGGTGGCGTTCCCTGGCTGACACTGACACAGCCTGTGTTGATTGTCCCCAGCTTTGTGTGGTGTCCTTGGCGCTGTTCAGAACTCTCATCGGGCTACACTGTGAAGACGTGATGTTGCAGCTAGTTTTAAGGTGAGCTTCTGTCGTTTTGTTCTCGTGAAAGAAACGTTTCCTCTGTACTGCTGCTGTTGTGTTTCACTGTGATCGTGTGAATGAGGCAAGGATCTTGCCTGTGAGGAGGAAAATTATTAAGAGAGCCAGTTTAATCTTCTTGGTGTTATTTACCAAAGTTCGTTTTGTTTTATTATAGAAAGCTTTTAGTGGGGACATTTGTATTATATTATAAATGTATCCCTGAAAACAATAAGGAGAATGTTGGGAAAGTTTGCAATAACTAAGTAAAGCTCTCTGGGGTCATGGCTGAACTTCATCCTCCTGAGGTACCCTTTTGGGGTTTGCCCTCTTAAGGGACCCTTGTTATTAAAAAAAAACAACTTTTTCAAATATAAAACACTTGAATATAATCTTCAGCCTTTTCTTTAGTA